>NC_086449.1:528613774-528969608 GCF_028390025.1 Pseudophryne corroboree | reverse complement strand
CCGAAATTTGAACCTTAATGGACCCCAACTTGAGGCCCATAGACAATCCTGTTTGCAGGAAATGTAGGAATCGACCCAATTGAAATTCCTCCGTGGGGGCCTTCCTGGCCTCGCACCACGCAACATATTTTCTCCAAATGCGGTGATAATGTTGTGCAGTCACCTCCTTCCTGGCTTTAACCAGTGTAGGGATGACCTCTTCCGGAATGCCTTTTTCCTTTAGAATTCAGCGTTCAACCGCCACGCCGTCAAACGCAGCCACGGTAAGTCTTGGAATAGACACGGTCCCTGCTGAATCAGGTCCCGTCTTAGAGGTAGAGGCCACGGATTTTCCGTGAGCATCTCCTGAAGTTCCGGGTACCAAGTTCTTCTTGGCCAATCCGGAGCCACGAGTATCGTTCTTACTCCCCTTCGCCGTATAATTCTCAGTACTTTGGGTATGAGAGGCAGAGGAGGAAACACATACACTGACTGGAACACCCACGGTGTTACCAGAGCGTCCACAGCTATTGCCTGAGGGTCTCTTGACCTGGCGCAATACCTGTCCAGTTTTTTGTTGAGGCGAGACGCCATCATATCCACCTTTGGTTTTTCCCAACGGTTCACAATCATGTGGAAGACTTCTGGATGAAGTCCCCACTCTCCCGGGTGTAGATCGTGTCTGCTGAGGAAGTCTGCTTCCCAGTTGTCCACTCCCGGAATGAACACTGCTGACAGTGCTATCACATGATCTTCCGCCCAGCGAAGAATCCTTGCAGCTTCTGCCATTGCTCTCCTGCTTCTTGTGCCGCCCTGTCTGTTTACGTGGGCGACTGCCGTGATGTTGTCCGACTGGATCAACACCGGCCGACCCTGAAGCAGGGGTTTTGCCAGGCTTAGAGCATTGTAAATCGCTCTTAGCTCCAGTATATTTATGTGAAGAGACATCTCCAGGCTTGACCATACTCCCTGGAAGTTTCTTCCCTGTGTGACCGCTCCCCAGCCTCTCAGACTGGCATCCGTGGTCACCAGGACCCAGTCCTGTATGCCGAATCTGCGTCCTTCTAACAGATGAGCACTCTGTAACCACCACAGAAGAGACACCCTTGTCCGTGGCGATAAGGTTATCCGCTGATGCATCTGCAGATGCGATCCGGACCATTTGTCCAGCAGATCCCACTGAAAAGTTCGTGCGTGGAATCTGCCGAATGGGATTGCTTCGTAAGAAGCTACCATCTTTCCCAGGACTCTTGTGCATTGATGCACAGACACTTTTCCTGGTTTTAGGAGGTTCCTGACAAGTTCGGATAACTCCCTGGCTTTCTCCTCCGGAAGAAACACCTTTTTCTGAACCGTGTCCAGAATCATTCCCAGGAACAGCAGACGTGTTGTCGGGGTCAACTGAGATTTTGGGAAATTCAGAATCCACCCGTGTTGTTGCAGCACTACTTGGGTTAGTGCTACTCCGTCCTCCAGCTGTTCTCTGGACCTTGCCCTTATCAGGAGATCGTCCAAGTAAGGGATAATTAATACGCCTTTTCTTCGTAGAAGAAACATCATTTCGGCCATTACCTTGGTAAAGACCCGAGGTGCCGTGGACAATCCAAACGGCAGCGTCTGAAACTGATAATGACAGTTTTGCACCACGAACCTGAGGTACCCTTGATGTGAAGGGCAAATTGGGACATGCAGGTAAGCATCCTTGATGTCCAGGGACACCATAAAGTCCCCTTCTTCCAGATTCGCTATCACTGCTCTGAGTGACTCCATCTTGAACTTGAATTTTTGTATGTACAGGTTCAAAGATTTCAGATTTAGAATAGGTCTTACCGAGCCGCCCGGCTTCGGTACCACAAATAGCGTGGAATAATACCCCTTTCCCTGTTGTAGGAGGGGTACCTTGACTATCACCTGCTGAGAATACAGCTTGTGAATGGCTTCCAATACCGTCGCCCTGTCTGAGGGAGACGTTGGCAGAGCAGACTTTAGGAACCGGCGAGGGGGAGACTTCTCGAATTCCAACCTGTAACCCTGAGATATTATCTGCAGGATCCAGGGATCCACCTGTGAGCAAGCCCACTGCGCGATGAAATTCTTGAGTCGACCCCCCACCGTTTCTGAGTCCGCTTGTAAAGCCCCAGCGTCATGCTGAGGGCTTTGCAGAACCCGCGGAGGGCTTCTGTTCCTGGGAAGGAGCTGCTTGCTGCCCTCTCTTACCCTTTCCTCTGCCTCGGGGCAGATATGACTGTCCTTTTGCCCGCTTGTTCTTATAGGACCGAAAGGACTGCGGCTGAAAAGACGGTGTCTTTTTCTGTTGGGAGGGGGTCTGAGGTAAAAAGGTGGATTTCCCGGCCGCTGCCGTGGCCACCAGATCCGATAGACCGACGCCAAATAATTCCTCCCCTTTATACGGCAATACTTCCATATGCCGTTTGGAATCCGCATCACCTGACCACTGTCGTGTCCATAAACTTCTTCTGGCAGATATGGACATCGCACTTACTCTCGATGCCAGAGTGCAAATATCCCTCTGAGCATCTAACATATAAAAAAAAGCATCCTTTAATTGCTCTAAAGTCTGTAAAATACTGTCCCTATCCAGGGTATCAATATTTTCAGTCAGGGAATCCGACCAGACCACCCCAGCACTGCACATCCAGGCTGAGGCGATGGCTGGTCGCAGTATAACACCAGTATGTGTGTATATACTTTTTAGGGTAGTTTCCAGCCTCCTATCAGCTGGATCCTTGAGGGCGGCCGTATCAGGGGACGGTAACGCCACTTGTTTTGATAAGCGTGTGAGCGCCTTATCCACCCTAGGGGGTGTTTCCCAGCGCGCCCTAACCTCTGGCGGGAAAGGGTATAATGCCAATAACTTTTTTGAAATTAGCCCTTTTCTATCTGGGTTAACCCACGCTTCATCACATACATCATTCAATTCCTCTGATTCAGGAAAAACTACAGGTAGTTTTTTCACCCCCCACATAATACCCCTTTTTGTGGTACTTGTAGTATCAGAGATATGCAAAGTCTCCTTCATTGCCGTGATCATATAACGTGTGGCCCTACTGGAAAATACGTTTGTTTCTTCACCGTCGACACTAGATTCAGTGTCCGTGTCTGGGTCTGTATCGACCGACTGAGGTAAAGGGCGTTTTACAGCCCCTGACGGTGTCTGAGACGCCTGGGCAGGTACCAACTGGTTTGACGGCCGTCTCATGTCGTCAACTGATTTTTGTAATGTGCTGACATTATCACGTAATTCCATAAACAAAGCCATCCATTCCGGTGTCGACTCCCTAGGGGGTGACATCACCATTACCGGCAATTGCTCCGCCTCCACACCAATATCGTCCTCATACATGTCGACACACACGTACCGACACACAGCAGACACACCGGGAATGCTCTATTGAAGACAGGACCCCACTAGCCCTTTGGGGAGACAGAGGGAGAGTTTGCCAGCACACACCCAAGCGCTATAATATATATGGGAACAACCCTATATAAGTGTTGTATCCTTATAGCAGCTTAAATATATTTATATCGGCAAAAAAAGTGCCCCCCCTCTCTGTTTTACCCTGTTTCTGTAGTGCAGTGCAGGGGAGAGTCCTGGGAGCCTTCCTCACAGCGGAGCTGAGCAGGAAAATGGCGCTGTGTGCTGAGGAGAATAAGCCCCGCCCCCTATTTCGGCGGGCTCTTCTCCGGAATCTGTGAGATCTGGCAGGGGTTAAATACATCCATATAGCCTCAAAGGGCTATATGTGATGTATTTTTAGCCATAAAAAGGTATAATACATTGCTGCCCAGGGCGCCCCCCCAACGCCCTGCACCCTCCGTGACCGCTGTGTGAAGTGTGCTGACAACAATGGCGCACAGCTGCAGTGCTGTGCGCTACCTCAGGAAGACTGAAAAGTCTTCTGCCGCCTGCTTCTGGACCTCTTCCATCTTCGGCATCTGTAAGGGGGGTCGGCGGCGCGGCTCCGGGACGAACCCCAGGGTGAGACCTGTGTTCCGACTCCCTCTGGAGCTAATGGTGTCCAGTAGCCTAAGAAGCCAATCCATCCTGCACGCAGGTGAGTTCACTTCTCTCCCCTAAGTCCCTCGATGCAGTGAGCCTGTTGCCAGCAGGACTCACTGAAAATAAAAAACCTAAAAAACTTTTTCTAAGCAGCTCTTTAGGAGAGCCACCTAGATTGCACCCTGCTCGGACGGGCACAAAAACCTAACTGAGGCTTGGAGGAGGGTCATAGGGAGAGGAGCCAGTGCACACCACCTGATCCTAAAGCTTTATTTTTGTGCCCTGTCTCCTGCGGAGCCGCTAATCCCCATGGTCCTGACGGAGTCCCCAGCATCCACTAGGACGTTAGAGAAAGGGGGTTTACAATACAAATTATACACAATACAAACCATATATATAACAGAATAATGGCTACAGATCAATGTACATACGTGAGAATATTCGCGTGCGCTTCCTGGTCCAGTCCTCCGTAATCAAATAGATAACGTTGTGAGTCTTGTGACTGGCCGCTCTGCAGCAGGCTTTATTTATACAAGTCTTCCAAAAGCAATACAATGGATACTGTAATCCCTTTGTCCATTGGACACAGGGATGCACCTTTACAGTACAGGAGAGGTCATAGGTTGATTTGAAAAGGTAGGCGATGTCTTTCTCAACTGCTCTTGTGGGTGGTCTCCTCTGGATTCCCGCCGCATACATAATATACAGTAAATACAGTTTATATCTATATTCTGCACATAACTATCCGCAGGAACATGCGATCTTCCGCAGACCACCACCGGAATGTTACCCTTAAAATACCCTACAGCTGGATACCAAATATCACCTTATAACCTTAGTCTGTCCCCTCCTATCCTGTAAAGGCGAATCCCCTTGTTCTGCAACCATTTAAACAGCTGTAACTTTCGGATGTGGTGCAAGGAGACTATGTGTACATTGTGCACTATTCGGATTAAATATGTAATGTGTTTTGATGGCTCTCTATGCGTACACAAACTCTGCCGTAAATACCCATACCACGCGCCGTTCACGCAGGAGCGACCATACGCAAATTGCGGATATGTGCACACGCAGTGGGCATGTGTGTGCAGTTTATACGTGCTGTGTGTTCTTCAATATTTTTCGACTTGGACAGTATGCCAGCACACACCCAGTGCCAATAACACTGGAAACAAAATTCCCAGATAAACAGCGCCTTTATATAATCATATAGATAAATCTATACACTCACTGCGCCCTACAAGTGCGCCCCCCCCTCCCCCTCTTTTTTTGCCCTCTGTCACCGTGTTCAGCAGGGGAGTCTGGGAAGCCAGCTTCTGCAGTGTGCTGTGGAGAAAATGGTGCTGGTTAGTGCTGAGATAAAGCTCCGCCCCCTCAGCGGCAGGCTTCGGTCCCGCTCAAATTAATTTATACTGGCAGGGGATTATAAAATATATTGCCACCGCAGCCTATATATTCATATGAGCCAGTCCTAGAGGTTTATTGCTGCCCAGGGCGCCCATCCGTGCCTGCAGTGTGTGGGAGCAATGGCGCGCAGCGTTACCACATAGAAGATCTGAAGTCTTCAGCCGCCTTAGACGTCTTCTTTCCTCGTATACTCACCCGGCTTCTATCTTCCAGCTCTGCAAGGACGGCGGCGCGAATCCGGGACGAACGGCGAGGTGAGACCTGCGTTCCGACTCCCTCTGGAGCTAATGGTGTCCAGTAGCCTAAGAAGCAGAGCCTATATCATTTAAGTAGGTCTGCTTCTCTCTCCTCGGTCCCACAATGTAGGGAGCCTGTTGCCAGTAGTGCTCCCTGAAAATAAAAAACCTAACAAAATTATTTTTCAGAGAAACTCAGGAGAGCTCCCCTGTAATGCACCCAGTCTCATCTGGGCACAGGATCTAACTGAGGTCTGGAGGAGGGGCATAGAGGGAAGAGCCAGTGCACACCCATTCTAAAGTTCTTTATAGTGCCCATGTCTCCTGCGGAGCCCGTCTATACCCCATGGTCCTTACGGAGTCCCCAGCATCCTCTAGGACGTAAGAGAAATTATGTTAAAACCCCTTTTCAATGCAAGCGCCAGTGTGGATACAGTCTATACAGTGGCAGCGCAGCCCCCTTGTGCCGCCATTTGAACTGGGGACCCGCTAACCGGGACCCTGACTAAGTACTCATCACTCTAGCATCTTCAGCTCTGTTAGGGGTGGAGGCATGCTGTTGGAGTGCGCGTGAAACATCCTGTCAGCGAGCATCGAATCATGTTTCCAGGGTGACACTGGTCTGGTATATAGAAAATTCAGTAAAGGGCCCTACACATTTCCCGATGCGCCGCCAAGGTGCCCGACGTCCGATACGGCCGACAAGCGACCCGGCGGCAGTGACGGGGGGAGTGAAGTTTCTTCACCCCCGTCACGCGGCTGCATTGAAGTGCAGGCAAATATGGACGAGATCGTCCATATTGGCCTGCATGCACAGCCGACGGGAGACCAGCGATGAACGAGCGCGGGGATGCGCATCGTTCATCGCTGGAGTCTCCACACTGAAAGATATGAACGAGTTCTCGTTCATTTATGAACGAGATCGTTCATATCTTTCAGAAAATCGGCCAGTGTGTAGGGCCTATAACCCAGATGGACTGGCTAGCTCAGAGTCTAAATCTTACCCCAGAACCTATGCGACGAACTGGAGCGTCAGGTATGTTCTAGGGCAACTTCTGTTCCAGTTGATCGCTGTACGTAATGCGGAATGACAAAACATACCACCTGCTGTTGTCCAGGAATTTGGACAGCAGACCAAGAAGGTATCTGCAGTAATCACTGCACATGGTGGAGCCACACAGTACTGACATCAATAAAATGTCCAATCACTTTCATCAACAGAGTGTACTATCCTATGTTATCTAGACTAATTAGCATGAGAATTTCCCTCTACCAAACCACATATGCCTGCACCATGAAGTGTTTAATAGAGTATTATTTCACTTAACACTTGGACAGTTAGACACTATTGATACAATGGCTTTTTTTTTGTTTTTGTTCTTTAAACCAAAAAATGTAAGAGATTGGTTTTGTTTGTAGGAATTATTTTTATAACCACCACTTTATCGGATGAGTCTCCCACTTAATAGCATTTTCCTACCTTTTGTTAAGGGAGGGTACACCAAATCTGACTAGATTGCTTAGAAGTTAAACACAGCTGTGTGCATGCCCCACAACGATAGCTATGCGTGACCCCACGCAACCCTATCACCAGTGCTAGACTGCCTGACTGTAGTGGCAGAACTTTGGTCCTGCCACTACACGCTTATTGGGCCATTTTACTGCATTAGCAGCAGCTGAAAGCTGAGGCATTATGTTAGGGGTTAGTGGAGTCCAAGTAGCAACTTGGTCCCCATATTTTACATCACACGCTCCAAAAGGCGGTTTACATTTTTTTTCCAGTCTCTTGCCCTTAAATAAATAATGAAAGGACAAAAATATGTCACGCAGTTAATGAGCGGTACCACCTGTGCCAAGACCACACCAAACTGGATACAATTTATATCTCCTTGGGCAGCAGCATGTGACAACTCATCCATTCACATTAAATGAGCAACCAGACCTAGTTATGTTAAGAGATTAGGCTCATTGGTCAGCAGAAGTTAAACATGTTAATTTTACCACGAGATTAATTGAATACTTTCACTTACAGCAACGCAACATTTGATTACACTCAATAGATTTGCTGTAAGGAGGCAAGCTATTTTCTACAGCTTAAGTGAGCAAGCCCTCAGGAAGATTCCTCTTCTGGGTGCAAATAATGTTCAATATCTTTAGTTTCAGCAGCAGATGTTGTGCATTCTCACTTACACAGCTGGTGGTTTCATAAGAACCATAAGCAAAGTTTAAAAGTGTGGATAAAACTAGTCAAGACAATGGGACCATGACAGTAACTACTGTTTAACCACTTAACTGACGATTTTTCCCTTCAAAACTTTTCATATCATAGTTTAAGTTTATTTAAGAACGTTTAAAAAATATTTAAACATTATATTATGCACATCTGCAGAATGGATCTCATCAAAAACAGGGGGACAGGGTGGGACAGTGCAGTCGCATGAAATCTGACCATGCCAGTTAAGGAGACCCTTTGCACATGTCTGCAAACCAGATCAAGCAGCTATGCCATGCTGATGAACAGGCCAACTTCACCTTTAGAAAGCAGAGTACTTGATAAACAGAAGTATACCCGTCAAAGTGTCAAAGCCAATTCTAGTTATTCTGGAATGCAATAGGATTTAAACAAAGGGTCGGTTCCTGCCCTGCCCCACCCTCATCTCCCCCATTTCATTACAGAGACAACATATCCAGACAAAAATTTTATTTGACCATAGAGCATAGTTTTTTTCTCGTTTAGAAGAAGGTGTTTGGTCTCTTGGTGGTAAAGCGGGGCTTGTGCTGGCGACGCAGAACCCTGTGTGGCAGAGGAAACTTGATCTTGGAGTCCTAAAGAAAATAAAGACCACAAGAGTTAGACGTCTCATTTGGTGCAGTTAGAAATATAAAAATGCAGATGGAAGTAGCAGCTGAAACTGCATTGAGGGCCTTTCATGTTTTATTTCAAAGGAGCTATATAACCGCTTTCAATTAGTCGAAGAACAGATGTAAAATACAGTAGCTCTTATTATATTCTACACTTACTACTCTAGTCTGTTCAGGATGCATGAATTTTAGAATTACTGCATTTGTTAATTACAGACTAAAGTAAAAGGGCTTGCAGACACATTTAACAGCATATGAGGGTTATTCAGAGATAGATGCAGATGTTACTTTCGCAAAAAGATCTGCATCCATCTGCTGAAATGCTGGGCACCTACCAGCATGTGTGCGCTGCCCCAGAATGTGCTTGTGCCATTGATTTGTGGTGTACTCTGTCTGCGCTGGCAGTCCTGCAACTTCCCCCCCCCCCCCAAGCAGCTGGCCCGAAAATGGTCCTGCGTTGCACCCATCACTACGAGTTCCCATCCTTCCGAGAAGCAATAGCATAGCGATTGTCGTGCACTATAGCCAGTGCGCAGACCCAATGGACGTGGCTGCTACATGCGAACACAGCGGCTGCGCCCATATCTTAATAGCCCCCTATGATGCTTAATTTCAAGAGAATGCAGTCTTAATTTTACAGACATTGTTTATCCCCTTATTTCAGGGTCACGTGCCAATCTGATCCCAAAACTATGGTGGCAACCATCTTTAAAAGTCATGCAATTAATTTTTCCCTCTCTCAGCTTGCAGTGATGGTGGGAAAGAGATGGACATAACAGCAACAGATAATAGTAAACAAGGAAAAAGACAAAAGATACAGGGCAAAATAGAGAAGTGCTGTATCTAAGCCAGAGATGTATAAGTGCATCACTTACATGGAACTGCTTAATGGCAGGTCTGCGACATTTGCTGGCAGGAATCACCTCAACTTTCATAATCTGGATGGCATGGGCACGAGCACGATGGCGTGCACCCATATCACGGTCTGCAAGAGTAAAAATAAGCACATATCTATTAAATCATGTAATCGATTATGCAATGAGAAAACTGAGATTTCAGGCTAAATATGGGACCACAATTCCCAATGCCAACCAGCAAGATGCAGATTCTTTGTTAAGGTTATTAAAGACCTACTTTTAGGATCCAATTTATTGAAGAAAAAAAAGTGCAATTTAGACAGCCTCACACTATGCTTAGACATTACAATAATGTTACCTACCATATCCACACTCAAGTTTTAGGATTTTTATTTCACAACATATGATCCAAACAACTATTTTGCTTTAGGAGGTGCAATAGTGGCCTGCTAAAATAAAAGTCTACTTACAGCACTGTGTCACAGCACCAGCTGTAGTCAAGTCTCTGTACTCTCTGTACATATTGTGCGTTCCACTGCGAGAGTCATAGCGCAGCCAGATGCCAAAGTTCTTCACCTTCAGTGGAGTTTTCTCAAAAACCTGCAACAGTTAACACTTTTATTGGAATGTGTTATATCAAGCCAATAAGTGGGAAAAAAAAAGGGCCATATTAAATCGATGGCACTTAAGGCAACTGTACAGTTGATCTTGACTTTTGACTTTTTCTGGGACCCCCCCCCCCCCCCCTTTATATTAAGCAGATTAAGGCAGATCTAATGCCAAAGCATCCATTCTCACAACTATACTCCTGCAGCATTTACTAATTAGACTACCAGGGTAATGGTCCCTAATCAGGCAGCAATAGACAGAGGCATTTTATCTGCCACTGCCAATATCCAGGACATAAACAGAACTCTATGTCACATGATATTAGCGCTCCTCCCCAGGGGAGAACACATTTGCCTGTTCCATCCCATTTAAAGGAACAGGGAAATGTTACTTGGCTGCGGTAGAGCATATACTACCCGATTGGACACTTAAAAGATAATCGCAATAACAGGACATGCTGGATCTGCCACATACAAGCTGCAATTATCTGGCAGACCCGCTGGTATTGTGCGGATCTGTCCGATAATTCTAGCAGGTATGCCCAGCATTATTGCTAATACACACTACAACATTGGAGTTAGGAGTATTTACCATTGGATCAAAGCAATCCCTAGTTATCAAATTGAACTAGTACTTTAAACCAGAAGAGCTTGAGAAATTTTTCTAAAACCTGGGAGACACTCATTCGCAACCAAAATCTTTGAAAACTTCTATAGAAGACCACACGACCCTACTATGCAGTCATCACCCAAACTCCGTTATTTCCATTTTATATAGCATACCATCTGTAACGCTTTAGAGATAATAGGTATACAATATCAGTCCACACCCAAGTGGAATTTTCAATCTATGGGCTTGATTCAATTCAGCGCAGATTGAGTAGCACCAGGAATTAGCTACCAGTGTTATTAAATTCTGCAGACTATCCTGTCGGGGAAGGCTAGGTCTCGTGGACTAAACAGGTGTTTAGATAGAGAACGGGCATTCTCTCACCTAAAGTGCCTGCCACAATGCGGTTTTCTCCACGCTGTGGCACAAAACAGCATTGTGGACCAAAGATTTGTCAGATTTCTGCTCACATCCCCAGAGGGGTGAAAGAAGAAGTCCTCTGCACTGAATTGAATAGCCCTGGGAGCTCCCTAAATTGAATCGAGCCCTATGTTCCATACCACATGTATACACATGGCTAGTTTTTATGGGGATCAAATTAACCTAGCAGCATATTTTTGGAGTGTGGGAGGAAACCCATGCAAGCATGGAGGACCCTGGTGGGAATCAAACAAGACCAGAGTGCTGTGAGGCAATGCCAACCATTATACCATCTGCATTGTATAGTATGAACCAATAATTAATATGCCACACAGTAGTTCTGCCCAATACATAGTAAGTCACAGCATAGTACCCCAATACAGATGGCACACTGTCCCACCAAATTCTTAGTATCACCAATATAAGTGAGGTATTCTGACAAATAGATGGAGATACATACACCATTAATTATATAGTAATTGTTTGGGTAGATTAGTGCCAGACAGCTGTAGTTAGCCGCTTGTGTCAGGAAGGGCCTGTAAATCTCTGAAGCACAATGTGTACCCAGCCAGACATCAGCAAGTACATACACTTGTGCCAATGCGGGCAGTGATGAAGACGGCTATGCTGCATTTAGCAGCATGGCCCTCACAAATGACATCCCCTGTTGGCCCTGCATGTAGGGCCAACAGAGAATGACGCCGACAACCCACGGGAATGCGCATAGTCTGTGACATAGCGGGTACACACTAGACTATGGGGTCTATTTACTAAGCCTTGGATGGAGATAAATCCGACGGATATAAAGGCCCAACCAATCGGCTCCTAACGGTCATTTTTCAAACCCAACCTGTGACACGACCGTTAGGAGCCAATTGGCTGGGCCTTTATCTCCATCCAAGGCTTAGTAAATAGACCTGTATGTGCCCAATATGTCAGTCTGGACCGGACGACACTGTCTAGTGTGTATCTAACTTTAGACATCTGTTATAGAGGTAGTGAGAATTGCTGAAGGCTAAAAGTTCAAAGTCAATCTACAGATGACAGCACCATCATTCATTTTGCACATGAAGCCAGACTACAGTCTCTACCAGGCAGCCTATAGGTGTATAGCTAGGGGTCTCTGCCAATCCAGTGACTAGGTGCAAAGTCTTATAGGCCCTACACACTGGCCGATTTTCTGAAAGATATGAACGATCTCGTTCATAAATGAACGAGAACTCGTTCATATCTTTCAGTGTGTAGACTCCAGCGATGAACGATGCGCGGCCCCGCGCTCGTTCATCGCTGGTCTCCCGTCGGCTGTGCATGCAGGCCAATATGGACGATCTCGTCCATATTTGCCTGCACTTCAATGCAGCCGCGTGACGGGGGGAGTGAAGAAACTTCACTCCCCCCGTCACTGCCCCCACGCCGCCCATCGGCCGTCGGACACCTCGGCGGCGCATCGTCAAATGTGTAGGGCCCCTTAGTTGCAATGGGGACTGGGATTGTCGATGAGAAGGATTACACAGTCTATGGTATGTGGTTAACATTATGCAGATTAAGGAACATCTAATGCCAGAACATCCATTTTAACGACGACACCTGCAGCATTTTACTTATTAGGCTTCCAGGGAAATGCTCCCTAAACAAACAATATGCCTTAGTAACATTTACTACTGCTTCATGACATCCCTTATTGCCAAGGCTACAATGTTGCAATGGAATGTACAGTAACTGTAGGAATTATTCTACATGATCACAATATGGAGTTTCCTATACCACCTGTAAATGAGGCATCACATATAGGAAACTATTAAAACCTACAAGGAGAACGTTACCACACACAAATCTTAATACCATTCTAAGAAAGTCATGATCATCTAAGCATTTTCTCTATACATCTGTAGGACCTTCAGTTTCACTTCCATGGGCATATCAGCTCTTGAAAGGCGACAAGGTACCAATATAATTTATGCACACCAGACAAGATTATTACACAATACTCTAATAATCTTTGGGTTTTGTGTGCACTTTGTAAAATGCCAGAAAGGAGCATGATAAACCAGATTACAGAAGTCCATTTTAAAGAATAAAAATATTTAGAGAAAAGTCTCCAAGCTCCATAAAGAAGGAAATAAAGCAACAGTATATCAGATCAGTTGCCTTGTAAAGGTTGTCATTCATTAACAATGTCAAAACCTTAAAGCCACCATGCTGCATTTAGGAAAACAAATGCTCTATTCGCCTGAGCTCGGCATACATATGAATTTTATACAAACACTTACCTGACCACAGTAAACAATTTCTCCAGAAGCCTTCTTCATTTTTTTCAGCTGAGAAACAAAGTACCAGAAGCGAGACTTGGCAACAACATGATTGGGTGCAAAGATTCGCATACGATAGAGAGGTGGTGAAGGGGTCTTAGCTGTAGGCAGACTGCGCCCAATGACTTTATACTCCCGTAACTAGAGGGAAAAATAAATAAATAAAATATTTTGAACATATTGATCATCAGCTCCACCTTTTGAGACAAGCACATTCACAATACAGTTTAGTTGGGAAAGTCAGAAGTCCTAAGACTGTGCGACTTCAGTGTGACGCCACCTCAGTTGTAAAGGTCCGTACACATTAGACAATGTTACTCTGTGAGCGACGTCGTCTAATGTTTACCCCTCCCGGGCCGGCCGGCTGTGTACACTGAGCAATATGACTGCTCATATCGCTCAGTGACGTCACATCTCCGCCAGCCCAGCATTTAGGTCATGGACGACAGTCCAGATCCTGCATGCATGCACTTGCGACAACGACGAGGCCGCGCATCGGTCGTCGCTGGCGGCATACACACTAGCCGATAAAATGAGCGACGTCACTCAGGGAGGGGGAAAATGAGCGACATCGCTCATTTTATCAGCAAGTGTGTATGGGCCTTAACTGTTTTGAAGAACTTATTTGAGACAATGGAACCAGTTTACATATACACAAATTGTTGTATCTTCTATTTCACTGTCATGAGCACATCTGCTCAAGAAAGGCGACAAGATACAGTTAATATTTGCACAACAGACAAGTTCATGTAAGAAACACAATGAACTTTGGGTTTATGTGCAAGATAACCTTAAAGCATGTATAAATAAGTTACAGAACAATTTGTCTAGCTCTATAGGTGCATATAAATCATCATACATACAACTCAGAATGCCACTTCAACCTGGGTTACCCCGTGTCGGGGCTTGGTGTCGAAGTGTAACCACTGTGAACAAGGTCTGTCCCATTCTAGAACAGTGTGCCAAATCCAGGGTCAGACAAGATTTTAGTGTGAAAGGGGTATTACAGATCTATATACTAAAGATGTTCTGAAAAATAGGGTATAGCTTGGATAACAGCGTTCAACTCTGTGTTCAGGTTACTGAGGCCATTTAATCTGTGCCTTCGTGTGAAAATATTAGATATCTCCATCTCATACTATTATCTGGGTGATCTAATATTGACAGATCATCCAGATAATTGCACGGAGTATGCACACAACCAATCTGAAAAAATAAAATAAAAAAAATTGATCGGTCGTACATGCAACATCATCCAGTGCATCCATCCGATGACATTATTTTAAGTTGCACGTCGGCTGCCATAGGGCAGCGTAGAGATATCGCACAGTAAATGGACAGGATTTATGCTGGGTGTCAGATAAAATGCCATATTAGTCTGTCAGTCATTTACTCCGAGCATGTAAGGCCAGCATAAGGATGAACAGGATAGACGGGCAGCAATGGCCGGTACATGCAGCACACGTGTGTACGATACAGCGAGAACGGGGCATGCTGTGGGGCACATTGGCCGCCGGTCTGCATGAAACCATGAAAGAGCTGGTCAGCCTATTACCGGGGCACTGGAGCTGGGGAGACAGTATACGGGCGCAGATCTCTCCACATGGCTGAGCTGGGGCCGCCATGATGTAGGCCGCAAGGTAGAGGCCCTGGATCAGATGATTTAATGCATACACAGGCGCTCTCCCTCCGGAGCCGGCAGACACAGTGTTACAGGTGGAGACTCAAGGACCAGAACCCGGCAATTCCCCTCCCGCCAGCCCCCACCACAGACATTGCCCCGGAAAAGCCTTACAACGCCGGACGCCTTCATGCTGCCTCGATCCGTGCCGCCGAGCGAAAGGAAGTGCAAGGCCTACGCCGCCACTCGTCACTTCGCTGCCGCTTCTCCATTGGACGTCAGCGCCATCATCTCGGCTTTCCATTGGGTGACCAACCTGTCCGTCATACACTACGTCTAGTCTAGTAGTGGATGCGCTGCGGAGCGTTCTATTTTTCAGGTTCTTCTGACTTGCCAAAGCTATGACACCATACCTCCCAACATGACCCTCTCTAGGAGGGACAGAACGCTCTGCTCCTGGACTTCCCTCTTAATTTATGATTGCCAGCACCTGTGCTGTAACACCTTTCTAATCCATTAACCTGTTCAACACAGGTGATGGCAATCATAAATTAAGAGGGAAGTCCAGGAGCAGTGCATTGTGTCCCTCCTGGAGAGGGTCATGTTGGGAGGTATGTGACACCCATGCATTGCTGCATATGACAGTATAGTACATATGTTATTATGCTGTATCATATCACATATACATGTATTTGTGCATTTGAAGAGGCCTCAGCTAAGTTATAGCCATACAGAACCGGGAGATATGATTACATAATGCTGTAGAAAAACCGGTAGCATAAATATAACACATGTAACAGTGACAGGGAAGGTGGCCCCTCTCATCTCTGGGCCCTTTAGCAGCTGCACGTATGGTAGCTTACGCCCTTGTATGTGCATATTACTGTTACACTAGACCAGGGGGTGGCTAAAGGGTTTTGGCTAAATCCAAGTGGGACATGTACTAAGCAGTGATAAAAGTGGAGGTGAGCCAGTGGAGAAGTTGCCCATGGCAACCAATCAGCTGTTCTATACTTTTATAGTATGCAAATTATAAATGTTTTGTCAATGCTGATTGGTTGCCATGGGCAACTTCTCCACTGGTTCACTTCTCCAATTTTGTCACTACTTAGTACATCTCCCCTTAAATTGGCTAAAGGACCTGTGATGTCCTAACCACGTCACCCGAAATAAGAGGGTGGAGGAGCAAGGTTAGAACATGTGACCATAAATGTATGCTTGCTGCTTACTAAATGGGGTAGCTGATTTGGATAATGAAAGTGCTATCCCTCGGGCCTTGCTCCTCCCCCTGACAGGGATCTTTTAGACCACTTGGATCTAGTATCTACCGTGGCCAAACCCGTTCATGTTTCCAGGCCACCTGTGGATCTGTAGAATGTGTTTAGGAATGAATGCACGTTTGAAAATGTGACAGTAATGACTACACCTGCAATTTTTGTTTAAATAAAAAACACTTGTAAGTGGAGAAGCCTGTCTGCAGCCGCACACTGGGTAGATGTGTCAGAGCCTCATCGGAGTGGCAGATGGAGAATCCTGGATGGCTACTTTGATTGTGTTTGAAACACCCACTGTCTACTATGGACTTGCCTGAATTTGCCACTGGACCTGGCTGGCAGCTAAGAAGCAGGCAGGTAATGTTGGAGCATCGTCTGCTTGCTTCTCAGCTATTCCATGCAGTGTGCAGCCACCTGATCCCAAAAGATGAGAATTGTACAGGCATTGTAGATCAGATAAACTTCCTAATTACAAACTATACTCAAGCTTTAGGAAAAAAATAACATTTTTAACCTTTGTCACTAATAGTAACACATATTCACCAAACTTTTAACCCAGGCTAAAAGCAGCCATCCCAGGTCGAGGCTTGGTGGGAAAAGATCTAAGAAAAATAACCTGGGGTGCATTACCTGGGAATCTGACCCTAATATCTACCAAAGTCGAACCCGGGAGGGACCCGAGTCACACTAAAAGTATGCAGAATCACGGGTTCACCGGCGCTTGGATATGTCGTTTCTAAGCGCCGGCAAATCAGGCAGACTGCACATTGGTGGAGTCTGAAAGGGGATTACTCACCAGTATATCAATTACTTTGTAATTTTATCCACTTAACCTCCTTTGCATTAATGCTTCTTTATAAGACTACAACACCAAAGTAAAAGTAACATGTGACAATGTCAGTTTGACCACACAAACACCACACTATAACAATACAAACCTGTTTCACCAATGTCTATACATGACTAAATAAATGTTCTTGGGGCACAACATTGCTGCCAGTGCTGGAACGAAACCAGTAAGTTCATCCCTGTCGCCCGGAGGCAAGTTACAGTTTGGTGCCCCCGCCCCTTGAAAAAAAGGGAAAATTATATATAATTTGGGGATAGGACAAAGGTGACAGGACCAGGAGGAACAGTGTCAAGAGAGTGGTGAAAGGGACAGACAGACTAAGACAGAGGGGACAGGAACAGGACATTGGTGACAGGGCCAGGACAGAACAGAGAGGCAGAAAATATGGGTGACAGGACTAGGACAGAGGGGACAAGGAGAGGACAGGGATGAGAGGGCCACGAGAGAAGAGAGGGAACAGGAGCATGACAGGGCCAGGACAGAACAGAGAGGCAGAAAATATGGGTGACAGGACTAGGACAGAGGGGACAAGGAGAGAAGAGAGGGAACAGGAGCATGACAGGGCCAGGACAGAACAGAGGTGACAGGAGAGATGCGTGACAGGATCAGGACTGGGATGACAGGGCCATGACAGAACATAGGGGACAGGAGAGAGGGGTCTCAGGGACAGGAAAGGGGTGATAGGGCCAATACAGAGATGACAGGGACAGTACAGTAGGGAAGAACAGAAATTACCAGGCCACAAAAGAAAACCAAGATAGAGGTGACAGGGCCAGGGCCGGCGCTACCATTAGGCAGCTTTAGGCAGCTGCCTAGAGCGCCGGGCGCTGGAGGGCGGCACTTAGCAGCACAACTAGGAATGAGTGGCCGCCACTTTCCCCGCAAACCCACAGCACCGATTTGTTTAAAAAAATTTAATCAGAGGCAGAAGCCGCCCGCCCCTCGACAGAAGCAACCGCCCGCCCGCCCCGCGCCATCTGCAGCGCACTATGGACTCGGAGCCGGCGGCAGGAGCAGTGGCAGTGCCTCCTCGCCAGCAGCAGCCGCCCGCCCCTCACCAGCAACAGCCGTCCCTCCTCATCAGCTGCTGTGCACTATGGAGCCGGCAGCAGCAGCAGTGTCTCCCCGCTAGCAGCAGCGCTAACCGGGCGGCACCATGAGCCGGAAAATGGTGGCAGCAGCGGGAGCAGTAACCCCTCCACAGCATCCTGGCCAGCGGTAAGATTCCGCCCCTTTGGTGTGATCGTGGGGCACCCGGAGTAGTGGATGCCTAGAGTCACACCCTGGGGAAGTGGTAGTGGGTAAAGTGTGCTCGGAGGGGGGGGGATTGGATTTATGAACAGTATGTATGGAGCCATTGGCCCTCATTCCGAGTTGTTCGCTCGTTCTTTTTCATCGCATCGCAGTGAAAATCCGCTTAGTACGCATGCGCAATGTTCGCACTGCGACTGCGCCAAGTAACTTTACTATGAAGAAAGTATTTTTACTCACAGCGTTTTCTTCGCTCCGGCGATCGTAATGTGATTGACAGGAAATGGGTGTTACTGGGCGGAAACACGGCGTTTCAGGGGCGTGTGGCTGAAAACGCTACCGTTTCCGGAAAAAACGCAGGAGTGGCCGGAGAAACGGTGGGAGTGCCTGGGCGAACGCTGGGTGTGTTTGTGACGTCAACCAGGAACGACAAGCACTGAACTGATCGCACAGGCAGAGTAAGTCTGGAGCTACTCTGAAACTGCTAAGTAGTTAGTAATCGCAATATTGCGAATACATCGGTCGCAATTTTAAGAAGCTAAGATTCACTCCCAGTAGGTGGCGGCTTAGCGTGTGTAACTCTGCTAAATTCGCCTTGCGACCGATCAACTCGGAATGAGGGCCATTATGTATCTGGATTCTTGTATGGAGACAGTGTATATATGTGCGTATGCATGGAGGCAGTGTATGGATGTATGTATGGAGGCAGTGTATGTATGTATATATGTACATATGGAGGCAGTGTGTGTATGTGTGTATGTATATGTGTACGTATGGAGGCAGTGTATGCATGTATGTACGTACGTACGTACGTACGTACGTACGTAGGCAGTGTATGTATGTATGGAGGCAGTGTATGGATGTATGTACGTACGTACGTACGTACGTACGTACGTACGTACGGAGGCAGTGTATGTATGTAGGCAGTATATGTACGTACGTACGGAGCAGGGACGTGCAGTCAGGGGAGGCAGTGCCTCCCCTGTGATTATTAAAATCATACAAAGAAGATACTTATGACACATAGTCTGTGCCATAAGTATCTTCTTTATTTAGTTCTAATAATTTGATGCGTTTAATAGACTTTGGGAGGCACTGATAGCAGTGCCTCCCGTGGATAATGGGAACGGGGCAGAGCGGGGGGCGGGGCCAAACACTGGGCTGTAAAAGCCCATTGAAACAGAGCAGGAAAGCGGCACTGAAACAAGTGCCTCGCTGACAGGGACACCACCCTCATGTCAGCGAGGCACCTGTGATTGGGCAGCGGATCCAGTGCTGGATCCGCTGTCCAATCACCAACACGACGCTGGAGGGGAAAGAGGCGGCGGGACCCGGCGGCTGTGACTGGCGTTGGAGCGACGGGCCTGAAGCAGGAGTGAGGGGTGAGTTCTATGTTTGTATGTTTGTGTTGTCTTGTCCCCGTAGTGCTCACCTCTCCTCCTGGCCCTCCGCCTCCAGCCGCTGCCGCCTCCTTCCTGCCTGCGGCACTGTGACTTGTGTTGCCAGGGGCGTCCCGTTGCTAAGCAACGGGCCGGGAGCTGTTTGTGAGTGAGAGTGAGGCCGGGACTTTCTCTCTCTCTCTCTCTCTCTCTCTCTCTCTCTCTCTCTCCTGTAAGTATTTATTTCTATTCTTGTTCCAGGTGCCTGGTTCCTATTGGATTCTACTGGACAAGTGGACGTGACCGGCGTGGGATGTAGGTAAGTAATCTCTCTCTTATTTTTACAGGAACCACCTATTGGATTCTACTGGACAAGTGGACGTGACCGGCGTGGGATGTAGGTAAGTATGTGTGAGTGTGCA
This sequence comes from Pseudophryne corroboree, assembly GCF_028390025.1. Classification (NCBI taxonomy): domain Eukaryota; kingdom Metazoa; phylum Chordata; class Amphibia; order Anura; family Myobatrachidae; genus Pseudophryne; species Pseudophryne corroboree. The sequence continues at coordinate 528,949,502 of NC_086449.1, read as the reverse complement.
AGTGTGTTTTTAATAAACTTTTACTGTCACGGTGTGCGAGTTGTGTTTTTATTTGGGTATTTTTTTGTAGAACTATAGGTACCAGCGGGCCCGTTATTTCCCCGCATGCTGGTACTTGAGGTTCTCCAAGTACCAGCAAGCGGGGGAGGCTTGCTGGGCCTTGTAGTTCCACAACAAAAAACAATACTCTTTTTTTTACACACTTATGGCTATCAGCCTGGCACCCACCGCCTAGGGGTGCTGGGGACAGCCTCGGGCTTCACCCCTGGCCCTTGGGTGCCTGGAGGGGGGGACCCCTTCATTTAAGGGGTCCCCACACCTCCAGGGAACCCCGGCCAGTGGTGAATAGTTGGGGGGGTAATGCCACGGTCGCAGGGACCTACATAAATGTGTCCCCCGGCTGTGGCATTATGTCCCTGGCTAGTGGAGCCCGGTGCTGGTTTCAAAAATACGGGGGACCCCTACGTCTTTTGTCCCCCGTATTTTTTGGAATCAGGACCGGACTAAGAGCCCGGTGCTGGTTGTCTAAATACGGGGGATCCCCTGTCCAATTTTTCCCCAGTATTTAAACAACCAGGACCGGCTCAAAGAGCCCGAGGCTGGTTACACTTAGGAGGGGGGACCTCACGCATTTTTTTTTAACCCATTCAGACCCTTTTCCATTAAGTTAATGGAAGCCCTGGACAACAAAATTGCATTCATGTCCTCCTCCCACTCCCTTCCCAGTCCCAAACACTATTTTTTTTCCTATAAAAATGTACAATATATCACAAGTATGATGAGCAGGCAGGCAGCGGGCATTGGCGGCATCGGACTGAGATGCAAATTAGTGGCGGAGGGCTGGGTCAGTTGATGGTGGGTGAGTTTGTAAGCCATTGGCGGTGGCACAGGGCATCGACTCAGGGTCAGTAGCGGGCATTTACTCGGCGGCGGTAGGGGTCATCGGCAGATTCGGTGGACATTATGGCTGTAGTGCCTCACCAGCCACTGGCCTCACCGCACGCCACTGGTACGGAGGCAGTGTATGTATGGAGGCAGTGTATGGATGTATGTATGTACGTACGTACGTACGTACGTAGGCAGTGTATGTATGTATGGAGGCAGTGTACGTACGTACGTACGTACGTACGTACGTACGTACGTACGTACGTACGTACGTACGTATGCAGTGTATGTATGTATGGAGGCAGTGGATGTACGTACGTACGTACGTACGGAGGCAGTGTATATATGTATGGAGGCAGTGTATGGATGTATGTATGTACGTACGTACGTATGGAGGCAGTGTATGGATGTCTTTATGGATGCAGTGTATGTACGTACGTACGTACGTACGTACGTACGGATGTATTGTATATATGTCTGTATGTATGTAGGTAGTGTATGGATGTATATATGTATGTATGTACTGTGCCTGCGTACGTGTATGGGTACACTACCTCCATACATATGTATGGAGGTAGTGTATGGATGTATATATGTGTGTATGTATGGATGCAGTGTATGGATGTATATATGTGTGTATGTATGGAGGCAGTGTATGGATGTACGTACGTACGTACGTACGTACGTACGTACGTACGTACATACGTACGTACGTAGGCAGTGAATGGATGTACTGTATATATGTACAGAGGCAGTGTATGGATGTATGTATGTATGTATGTATGAGAGAGCCAGTGAATGTATGTATGTATGTATGTATGAATGAGAGAGTCAGTGTATGTATGTATGTATGTATGTTTGTATGTATGTATGTATGTATGTATGTATGAGAGAGTCAGTGAATGTATGTATGTATGTATGTATGTATGTATGTATGTATGTGAATCAGTGTATGTATGTATGAGAGAGGCAGTGTATGTATGAGAGAGTCACTGAATGTATGTATGAGAGAGGCAGTGTATGTATATACTGTATGTATGTATGTATGTATGTATGTATGTATGTGTGTATGTATGTATGTATGAGAGAGTCAGTGTATGTATGAGAGAGTTAGTGTATGTATGTATGTATGTATGTATGTATGTATGTATGAGAGGCAGTGTATGTATATACTGTATGTATGTGTGTATGTATGTATGTATGAGTCAGTGTATGTATGTATGTATGTATGTATGTATGTATGTATGTATCAGAGAGGTAATGTACTGTATGTATGTATGTATGTATGTATGTATGAGAGTCACTGAATGCATGTATGTATGTATGTATGTATGTATGTATGTATGTGAGAGTCAGTGTATGTATGTATGTATGTATGTATGTATGAGAGAGTCAGTGTATGTATGTATGTATGTATGTATGTATGTATGTATGTATGAGAGAGGCAGTGTATGTATGAGAGAGTCACTGAATGTATGTATGTATGAGAGAGGCAGTGTATGTATATACTGTATGTATGTATGTATGTATGTATGTATGTATGCGAGAGTCAGTGTATGTATGTATGTATGTATGAGAGAGTCAGTGTATGTATGTATGAGGGGCAGTGTATGTATGTATGTATGTATGTATGTATGTGTGTATGTATGAGAGAGTCAGTGTATGTATGTATGTATGTATGTATGAGAGAGGCAATGTACTGTATGTATGTATGTATGAGAGTCACTGAATGCATGTATGTATGTATGTATGTATGTATGTATGTATGTATGTGAGAGTCAGTGTATGTATGTGAGAGTCACTGACTGTACGTACGTACGTACGTACGTACGTACGTACGTACGTACGTACGTACGTACGTACGTACGTACGAGAGAGGCAGTGTATGTATATATGTATATATGTATGAGAGACAGAATGAAATAGAAAGAGAGATGTGTGTGTGGCAGAAATAAAGGGAGATAATATATATGTAAAAGAGAGCGAGAACGAGAAAGACAGAGAAAAAGTAGAGAGATGTGAAGGAATGAGAGCGTATGAATGTATATATGAGAGAGGCAGTGTATGGATATGTATGTGTGTATGAGAGACGAATGAAATAGAAAGATAAGCAGCTGGGTAGGGTGCCAGGATCTGGGAAGGGGGTGCCACTGAGTGTAGCTATCGTATAATTAAGGATGTCTTTGAGCGATACATCCGTGTTGCACTCAATGTAGTCAGATGGCTGGGAAATGTATAAGACGCCGCCTATGAACTTTCACCTTAGTGACTGGGAAAGTTGTGGGGCAGTAGGCAGAAATTTTGCCTAGGGTGCCAAGAAACCTTGCACCGGCCCTGGACAGGGCAGAGGTGACAGGAACAGGACAGGGGTGACGGGGACAATACAGGGGTGACGAGGACAGTACAGAGCACAGGGGACAGGAGAGATGGGTGACAGGGCCAGGACAGAGATGACAGTGACAAGATTTAGGTGACAGGGGCAGAACCAGGACAGAGGTACCAGGACAAAGGGGAGAGGGACAGAACCAAAGGGATAGGAGAGAGGGTTAACAGTGCTGGTACAGAGGTGACAGGGCCAGGATATGGGTGACAGAGACAAGGAGACAAGACAGGGGTAACAGGGACTAGACAGAGGTGTCAGGACCAGGACAGAGGTGACATATATATATATACAGTGCCTAGGTCGACCACTATAGGTCGACAGTCACTAGGTCGACATGTTTTTCAAGGTCGACAGGGTTTCTAGGTCGACATATTCTAGTTCGACAGGTCAAAAGGTCGACATGAGTTTTTCACATTTCTTTTCTTTTTCATACTTAACGATCCACGGGGACTACGATTGGCAACGGTAACCTGTGCCGAGCGCAGCGGTAGCGGAGCATGGCGAGGGGACACAGTGCACTAATTGGGCTTCCCGGTCACTGTACGGAGAAAACGACACAAAAAACCCCATGAAAAACTCATGTCGACCTTTTGACCTGTTGACCTAGAACATGTCGACCTAGAAAACCTGTCGACCTTCAAACCCTGTCGACCTAGTGACTGTCGACCTATCGTGGTCGACCTAAACATTGTCGACATAGGCACTGTCGATCTAATAATCCACACCCATATATATATATATATATATATAGATATATATCGATATATATATATATATATATATATATATATATACACTTATACATACACTGCTCAAAAAAATAAAGGGAACACTTAAACAACACGATGTAACTCCAAGTCAATCACACTTCTGTGAAATCAAACTGTCCACTTAGGAAGCAACACTGATTCACAATCAATTTCACATGCTGTTGTGCAAATGGAATAGACAACAGGTGGAAATTATAGGCAATTAGCAAGACAACATCAATAAAGGAGTTGTTCTGCAGGTGGTGACCAAAGACCACTTCTCAGCTCCTATGCTTTCTGGCTGATATTCTGGTCACTTTTGAAAGCTGGCGGTGCTTTCACTCTAGTGGTAGCATGAGACGGAGTCTACAACCCACACAAGTGGCTCATGTAGTGCAGCTCATCCAGGATGGCACATCAATGCGAGCTGTGGCAAGAAGGTTTGCTGTGTCTGTCAGCGTAGTGTCCAGAGCATGGAGGCGCTACCAGGAGACAGGCCAGTACATCAGGAGACGTGGAGGAGGCCGTAGGAGGGCAACAGCCCAGCAGCAGGACCGCTACCTCCGCCTTTGTGCAAGGAGGAATAGGAGGAGCACTGCCAGAGCCCTGCAAAATGACCTCCAGCAAGCCACAAATGTGCATGTGTCTACTCAAACGATCAGAAACAGACTCCATGAGGGTGGTATGAGGGCCCGACGTCCACAGGTGGGGGTTGTGCTTACAGCCCAACACCGTGCAGGACGTTTGGCATTTGCCAGAGAACACCGAGATTGGAAAATTCGCCACTGGCGCCCTGTGCTCTTCACAGATGAAAGCTGGTTCTCACTGAGCACATGTGACAGACGTGACAGAGTCTGGAGACGCCAAGGAGAACGTTCTGCTGCCTGCAACATCCTCCAGCATGACCGATTTGGCAGTGGGTCAGTAATGGTGTGGGGTGGCATTTCTTTGGGGGGGCCACACAGCCCTCCATGTGCTCGCCAGAGGTAGCCTGACTGCCATTAGGTACCGAGATGAGATCCTCAGACCCCTTGTGAGACCATATGCTGGTGCGGTTGGCCCTGGGTTTCTCCTAATGCAAGACAATGCTAGACCTCATGTGGCTGGAGTGTGTCAGCAGTTCCTGCAAGACGAAGGCATTGATGCTATGGACTGGCCCGCCCGTTCCCCAGACCTGAATCCAATTGAGCACATCTGGGACATCATGTCTCGCTCCATCCACCAACGCCACGTTGCACCACAGACTGTCCAGGAGTTGGCGGATGCTTTAGTCCAGGTCTGGGAGGAGATCCCTCAGGAGACCATCCACCACCTCATCAGGAGCATGCCCAGGCGTTGTAGGGAGGTCATACATGCACGTGGAGGCCACACACACTACTGAGCCTCATTTTGACTTGTTTTAAGGACATTACATCAAAGTTGGATCAGCCTGTAGTATATTTTTTCACTTTAATTTTGAGTGTGACTCCAAATTCAGACCTCCATGGGTTAATAAATTTGATTTCCATTGATAATTTTTGTGTGATTTTGTTGTCAGCACATTCAACTATGTAAAGAACAACGTATTTAATAAGAATATGTCATTCATTCAGATCTAGGATGTGTTATTTTAGTGTTCCCTTTATTTTTTTTAGCAGTGTTAACAGAGCCGGCCATAGGCATAGGCAAACTAGGTAATTGCCTAGGGCATTTGATATGCCTAGGGGCATCAGCAGCTTCTGCTGATTAAAATGATATGCGGCATGCCTATATTCTGTGTATCATTTCATATGCATACACAGCCACAGTCTCACACAGAATATAGGCATGCTGCATATCATTTTAATCAGCATAAGCTGCTTGTGTATCCTAGCCATATAGCAATGCAAATAAGATGCATTTTCATAAAAAAAGGTGCCCTATGTTAGCATTGAGGCAATATTTATGAGGACACATCTGTATTCAAGCAGAGGCAGTGTGAGTGCTGTGTGCATGTGAGTTGCTTGGTTGGGCAGTATTGTTCAGAATATGTGTAAGGCGCATTATGTGTGTCATGTAAAAATGCATTAATAATGTGCAACATATGTGTAAGGGGCACTATGTGTGTCATTATGTGTATAAGGGCATTAATAATGTGCGGCATATGTGTAACAGGGTACTACTGTATGAGTGTCATTATGTGTATAGGGGAACTAATAATGTGCAGCAAATGTGTAGGGGGCACTATGTGTGTCATTATGTGTATAAGGGCATTAATAATGTGCGGCATATGTGTAAGGGACATTGGGGCAGATGTATTAACCTGGAGAAAGCATAAGGAAGGGATACACCAGTGATAAAGCAGTGTTAAGTGCAAGGTGATAATGCACCAGCCAATCAGCTCCTAACTGTTAATTTACACATGGGAGCTGATTGGCTGGTGTGTTTATCACCTTGCATTTATCACTGGTTTATGACTTCCTTATGCCTTCTCCAGGTTAATACATCTGCCCCTTTATGTGTAAAAGGGCATTAATAAAGGTTGGCATAATGTGTAAGGCGCATTATGTTTATAAGGATTTTAATAATGTATGTCATATGTGTAAGGGGCATTACTGTGTGGAATGTGTGTAAATGCATTACTAATGTGTGACATTATGTGTATAAGGTGCTCTACTATGTGGCGTTACGTATAGAAAGGGCACTACTGTGTCGTCTAATGTGAATAAAAAGCAATATGGTGTGGTGTAATGTAAATAAGGAGCAATTCAGTGTGATGTAATGTGAATAAGGGGCTCTACTGTGAGGAGTAACGTTTATAAGGTAAAGTGATACTACTGTGGGATGTAATATGAATTATGGACACTATCGCATGATCATATGTGAATAAAGTTGCAGTACTGTATGGCGTAATTGGAATTGGGGTTATTGTGTGGCCATGCCTCTTGCCAGCAAAACACACCCCTTTTTGGGCTGTGCGCCAAATGTGCGAACTTTTCCTATTTAAAATATAGGGGGTACAAGGTCAGAGGCGGCACCAGCGGTGGTGCTAGGGGGCACCAGCCAAAATCTTGCCTAGGGCATCATATTGGTTAGGGCCGGCTCTGAGGTAGGGAGCTACTTGGTGGGTGCTATGCTTTCGCACCTGTGCGGGGGGAGGGGGGGTGGGCAGGGCCTGACATGCAGGGTGGACTAGCCCTGTGCCTGGAGTCCCCCCCGCATGTCAGAGAAACTGATCGTATATGTGCTAAATTTAGCACATCTACAATCCTACGATGAGGTCTGAATCACCCCCTTAAAGCCAGGAATTTGTTGGGTCTCAGGAGTTTCCAGGTAAAATTAGTTGTTTTTGCACCTGAACGCATAAAACCCGGGATTTTGGTACCTGGACTAAGCCCCTAGTCCTGCTCCTGACCAGAGTCACGGAGATGAGACCGGGGAATTTTCCAGATTTAAAAACCAGGCAATTTTCATTCCATTGGAAAGGGGGTATAGCGTGAAAGGGGTATTGCAGACCCTCCAACATTGCCTCTTCCTTCCATCAGGTACAAAATGCTCTGTTAGCAGATTTTATACTCTTGTTACCCAGATTGTCAAACACAGCTCTGTATTATACCTCTTTTCCACTGACCTGAAAATCCCAGGTTATTGCGCAGCAACCCGGGATTTAGGTCAGTGGTAAAGGGTACACCCGGGTACAGTCACCCAGGAATCCTTCCTGGCTTCAAGCAGCGGCACTGTAACAGCGCTGATCAGGGAATAACACGGATTGGCACCGTGATGGCAATGGGGATGTCCCGGGTCTGACGCGGTTTGGAATTAGGTCTGTGTCGTTAGGCCACATCCACTCCCTTTCTGGGTCGCACTTGCGCCTATGTTGCACAACAGTTCCGATCTCAAGAAACTAAAGCTGGGTACACACTACACGATATGTATACCCAGCAACATAACGCACAATGGGACAGGGCAGGGAGCTGGCATCGGCAAAGTGCACACACACTTGCTGATGCCAGCAGCAATGGTGGCTATGCTGCAGCATGGCCCTCGCTAATGATGTCTTCTGTCAGACCTGCATGTAGAGCTGATGGAGGATCTCGCTGACGACACGCAACATAGTGGGTACACACCGGACCAGTGGTTCTCAAACTGTGGGCCGTGGCACCCTTGGGTGCCTCAAGTTACTTGCATGGGTGCCCTGGGATGGTGGTCTATGACCAATTCAAATTATGGTCATTGTAATAGACAAAACCAATGCTTGTGGCTGCCAATCATAAAATATGTGAACAAACAGAAGCAAATCCTGCTCCCAACCACACAACTGACCCTAAGGATGACAAGTAGGAATAATTTACTTATTTAATATTTTTTTCTATATTTCTTAATGAGAAACTTTTGGCTTAGGCCCGGGGTATCATGAAAACAAATCTGATACTCTAGGGTGCCATGACTCAAAAAAAAAATTGCCACTGCACTAGAGAATGAGCCCTATACATTCCTCCCAACTTTTGATCCTTTCGGGTCGGGACACTCCCGAAAAATGGCATGGTCTTGGATGGAAGGGGCGTGGTCACGACCGAGTGGGCGTGGCCGCACGCCGAGTACCCATTTTCAGTCATTTTGGGGGCATGCCCAGCGCTCCCTGAGCAGGTGGGCAGCCCCCGACTCACTTCCTGCACTGAATAGATCCATTCAGATATCACTCGCTGCTTTGCAGAGCAGAGCAGCGGGTGATCAAAGCAGGGCCGAAACTAGGGGGGGGCTAGGGGGGCAGGCGACCTGGGCGCCAGATTGGAGGGGGCACCGAGACCCCCAAACACCGCCGCGGCACTTTTAAACCCCCTTCTCCCGAGTGCCCAGCTCGGGGGGCGGGGTTTCGCGGAATGACGCGATTGCGTCGTGACGTCACGGCGCAAACGCGTCATTCAACGAAACCCCGCCGGAGGAGGGAGAACTGAAGGGGGAGCCCGGAGCCGCGCAGACGAGGAGGGAGAGGCGGCTGAAGAGCGGCGAGAACCGCTTCAAATGTAAGTCAGCCCCTCTCCCTTCCTCTCTCTCTCTCCCTCCCTCTCCCCACCACCTGCCGTAATGTTTAAAATGGGGACCTGTGCCTGCGTACTGTGTAAAATGGGGACCTGTGCCAGCGTACTGTGTAAAATGGGGACCTGTGCCAGCGTACTGTGTAAACTGGGGACCTGTGCCTGCGTACTGTGTAAAATGGGGACCTGTGCCAGCGTACTGTGTAAAATGGGGACCTGTGCCTGCGTACTGTGTAAAATGGGGACCTGTGCCAGCGTACTGTGTAAAATGGGGACCTGTGCCAGCGTACTGTGTAAAATGGGGACCTGTGCCAGCATACTGTGTAAAATGGGGACCTGTGCCAGCGTACTGTGTAAAATGGGGACCTGTGCCAGCGTACTGTGTAAACTGGGGACCTGTGCCTGCGTACTGTGTAAAATGGGGACCTGTGCCAGCGTAATGTGTAAAATGGGGACCTGTGCCAGCGTACTGTGTAAAATGGGGACCTGTGCCAGCGTACTGTGTAAAATGGGGACCTGTGCCAGCGTACTGTGTAAAATGGGGACCTGTGCCAGCGTACTGTGTAAAATGGGGACCTGTGCCAGCGTACTGTGTAAAATGGGGACACTTGCCAGCGTACTGTGTAAAATGGGGACCTGTGCCTGCGTACTGTGTAAAATGGGGACCTGTGCCTGCCGCAATGTGTAAAATGGGGACACTTGCCAGCGTACTGTGTAAAATGGGGACACTTGCCAGCTTACTGTGTAAAATGGGGACACGTGCCTGCCGCAATGTGTAAAATGGGGACACTTTTTCCTGCCGCAATGTGTAAAATGGGGACACTTTTTCCTGCCGCAATGTGTAAAATGGGGACACTTTTTCCTGGATATGAAATTTATGTTAGAAAAGGCAGTTTTTCAGGTTAAAAAGTTCTGAAAGAGAGATATATATATATATAATATTTTTATTCATTTATTTATTTTTTATTTTATTATTTTTATTTATTTATTGTAAAATAATTTTATTTATTTTTTGCGGGGGGGGGGGGGGGTGTCAAATGACTACCGTGCCCCGGGTGACAGAAATCCTAGTTTCGGCCCTGATCAAAGCCTCCCCCAACTGCCCTGCCCCCCCCAGGACAATGCTGCCCGCGGGAGGGACTGTGTCCGACAGTTGGGAGGTATGCCGATATGTAGGTCCAAAATGCCGGATTGGCACTATGGGGTCTATTCATAAAGAAGAGAAAAGCCCTGTTTTGCGGAGAACAGGACTTTTCTCTCCTTCGTGCTATACACAGAGCGGGTTACTTCATACCTCCCAACATGACCCTCTCCAGGAGGGACACAATGCTCTGCTTCTGGACTTTTTCTTAATTTATGATTGCCGGCACCTGTGTTGAACAGTTAAATGGATAAGAAAGGTGTTTTAGCAGAGGTGATGGCAATCATACATTAAGAGGGAAGTCCAGGAGCAGAGCACTCTGTCCCTCCTGGAGAGGGTCATGTTGGGAGATATGTTACTGTGAACTTGAAGTCCCTGATTTCTCCAGCAGCACCCCTGCTCCATCATCAGTGTGCGACAGGACGTGAGCGGAGGAGCCGCCCGTCACACCGGCGCACGCGTCGCGTAATACCCAGTGCAGGAGACGCGGCCGGTGCTGGGTTGAGAGCGGCGTGATCAGTAGCTGGCTCCGGCTGCGTGTGAGGCTTGGCAGCGCTCCCCCGCCTCCTCCTACCGCTGCGCGTTCTTTGTGCAAACGAGCAGACTCTCCGTGCCTAGGAAAAGGCGTCGTGGAGCCGGCATGTGGTGTAGGATTAGTAGTGACACGGCAGCCTGAGTGTGTGGCTATACATTCGTGCTTTGTGTAATATCACCCGGGCTAGCATTGGAAGTGTTTCACGTGTAACAAAAACAGGATGACCCTAAACATCCATGGAATAAAAAGTACGTTCCCTACACCGGCGTATTCCCATGTTGGCCGCGGGGAGTTCACTGATGTGTATGACCCAGCCGAGGACACATTTCTTCTAATTGACGCCTTAGAAATGGAGGCTGATTCGCTGAAAGCTAGGTAATCTGAGCAAAGACTGATAACACCTTGGTGTCACCTGGGCTCTGCACACACGTTCATTGCGTCTCATGTGCTTGTATTGCAGGGTCGATATCTGCCTTGAAATAGGCTGTGGGTCTGGTGTTATATCCGCCTTTGTAGCATCTATTATTGGACCAAGAGCTTGGTATCTGTAAGTGACCTGCTCTTTTATCTAGAATTACGACTTGGCAATAAGCATTGTATGACACCACCTGTGCAGGGGAGCGCATCACCTAAGGCTGGCATTCCTTGTTGATTTGCCAAAATGACTGCATTTGTCTAATGGGATAATGATGTATGGGTGCCTTGAAGACTGCATTGTGAGAAAAGATGCATTTTTCAATGATCAGCTAATAATCACATAGTCTAGCTGCAAATGACCACACATTATATCAGTCTGCTGAATGTCTGACAGATCTGTTCACATATTATACTGTAGAACATGTAAATTAAGAGCAGAGCATTTTATTCATCAGATAAATAATATATTGTATTGAGCACATGAGCCACCAGTCACTTGTAATGGCTAAAGTCATAGCCGTTTTTGTCTCTCTTTTTTTTTTTTTTTTCTTTTTAACTTATTTGTGATGAATGAAAGAGACTGAACTATTGATCTGAAATACTATTGTTTAAATTGAGATTATTTTTTTTAATCTAGGTTCCACTCTCCTATTCACATAATTCTTCACAGAAGGATTCAAATCCAACACACTCACCAAGTCTAGGTGCCAACTGCACATCACTATCCCTAGTTGGAAGATTCTGCTGCCACTACTATACTTCAGTGGCATTGGGAACTACTTCCTTCTAGGTGTTGTATGTACTGCTGCAGCACCTCTTTGATGTTGACTGTTTCCAACAAACTGCTTACCTTGGATCAGGGTTGCAAGGTAGCAGGCAATGTTGGTTCAACACAGGATAGCCTGGGAGATGGATTAGAGAAGTTGTTCTCAACCGCAATCCTCAAGTTTTACCAACAGGTCATGTGTTGATGAATTCAAGGGGAGATATATTTTAGTGGCACGGAACGTGCCGCTATCGGTCTTCCTGCTTCGCCTCTTTACAGAGGCGAAACAGGTAGCAGTACTGACAAGATGTACTAACAACCTGTCTGCCAGAGTGTGGGAGTGAAAACGTTCCCCTCTGGTGATCCATGTCAGAGTCCACAGCACATCAGCCTAGTGTTGATGCGCTGTGTCTTGCCTCCCAGACGGCTCATGTGGGCATGCATGAGATCTCTGTGGGCAAGATCGCCCAGTAGCTATCATAGCCAGGGACAGTGCTGAGGTGGGGCAATGACAGTTGCAGCTGTCGGAACGTTCAGTACCACTGACCGTTCATACATTTGCTGGCACATTGGTGCGCTATCTTGTATAGAACAGCGCTGATAATGATGGGGGCGCTGTGCGCCTCTGGTATTTGTCACACATTGAGGCCATCATACATATAAGGAAGCAGTGTCTGTGTCACATAGCGTTCTGTCTGTGGAAGTAGGTGGGATAATTACTGACATCACATCATTTCTCTGACGTCCTAGTGGATGCTGGGAAATCCGTAAGGACCATGGGGAATAGCGGGCTCCGAAGGAGACTGGGCACTCTAAGAAAGAATTAGGACTACCTGGTGTGCACTGGCTCCTCCCTCTATGCCCCTCCTCCAGACCTCAGTTAGAATCTGTGCCCGGCTCGAGCTGGATGCACACTAGGGGCTCTCCTGAGCTTCTAGAAAAGAAAGTATATTTAGGTTTTTTATTTTCAGTGAGATCTGCTGGCAACAGACTCACTGCTACGAGGGACTTAGAGAGAGAAGCGAACCTACCTGCTTGCAGCTAGCTTTGGCTTCTAGGCTACTGGACACCATTAGCTCCAGAGGGATCGAACACAGGCCCAGCCTCGGTCGTCCGGAGCCGCGCCGCCGTCCCCCTTGCAGAGCCAGTAGCAAGAAGAACGTCCAGGAAATCGGCGGCTGAAGACTCAGGTCTTCATTAAGGTAGCGCACAGCACTGCAGCTGTGCGCCATTGCTCCCCATGCACACCTCACACTCCGGTCACTGATGGGTGCAGGGTGCTGGGGGGGGGCGCACTGGGCTGCAATAAGATTACCTTACATTGGCAAAAAATACATATAATATAGTCATTAAGACTATATATGTGTAAAATCCCCTGCCATATATCCATAAAAAAAGCGGGAGAAGTCCGCCGTGAAGGGGACGGGGCTATCTCCCTCAGCACACTGGTGCCTTTTCCTCTCACAGCTCCGCTGGAAGGACGCTCCCCAGGCTCTCCCCTGCAGTTTCCAGGCTCAATAGGGTAAAAAAGAGAGGGGGCACTAAATTTAGGCGCAAATTCTATATATATATATATATATATATATATATATATATATACTGCTATAGGGTAAAATCACTCATTATAGTGTACATCCCTGTGATTTATAGCGCTGTGGTGTGTGCTGGCATACTCTCTCTCTGTCTCCCCAAAGGACTTTGTGGGGTCCTGTCCTCAGTCAGAGCATTCCCTGTGTGTGTGTGCGGAGTGTCGGTACGGCTGTGTCGACATGTTTGATGAGGAGGCTTATGTGGAGGCGGAGCAGGTGCCGATAAATGTGATGTCATCCCCTGCGGGGTCGACACCTGAGTGGATGGATATGTGGAAGGAATTACGTGACAGTGTCAACTCCTTACATAAGAGGTTTGATGACATAGCAGATGTGGGACAGCCGGCTTCTCAGTCCGTGCCTGCCCAGGCGTCTCAAAAGCCATCAGGGGCTCAAAAACGCCCGCTACCTCAGATGGCAGACACAGATGTCGACACGGATACTGACTCCAGTGTCGACGACAATGAGACGTGTACATTCCAATAGGGCCATCCGTTACATGATTACGGCAATGAAAAATGTGTTGCACATTTCTGACATTAACCCTGGTACCACAAAAAAGGGGTATTATGTTTGGGGAGAAAAAGCAACCTGTGGTTTTCCCCCCTTCTGAAGAGTTAAATGAAGTGTGTGATGAAGCGTGTGTTTCCCCCGATAAGAAACTGGTAATTTCCAAAAAGTTACTAAGGGCGTACCCTTTCCCGCCAGAGGATAGCATACGTTGGGAGACATCCCCTAGGGTGGATAAAGCGCTCACACGCTTGTCAAAGAAGGTGGCACTACCGTCTCCGGATACGGCCGCCCTAAAGGAGCCTGCTGATAGAAAGCAGGAGGCTATCCTGAAGTCTGTATATACACACTCCGGTATTATACTGAGACCGGCTATTGCTTCAGCATGGATGTGCAGTGCTGCAGCTGCGTGGTCAGATTCCCTGTCTGATAACATTGATACCCTTGACAGGGACACTATATTGCTAACTGTAGAGCATATTAAAGACGTAGTCTTATACATGAGAGATGCACAGAGGGATATTTGCCAACTGGCATCTAGAATAAATGCAATGTCCATTTCTGCCAGGAGAGTATTATGGACTCGGCAGTGGACAGGTGATGCGGATTCTAAAAGGCACATGGAGGTTTTGCCTTACAAGGGTGAGGAATTGTTTGGGGATGGTCTCTCGGACCTCGTTTCCACAGCGACGGCTGGGAAGTCAACATTTTTACCCCATGTTCCCTCACAGCCAAAGAAAGCACCGTATTATCAGGTACAGTCCTTTCGGCCCCAGAAAGGCAAGCGGGTTAAAGGCGCGTCCTTTCTGCCCAGAGGCAGAGGTAGGGGGAAAAAGCTGCACCAAACAGCAAGTTCCCAGGAACAAAAGTCCTCTCCCGCTTCCTCTAAGTCCACTGCATGACGCTGGGGCTCCACAGGTGGAGCCAGGTGCGGTGGGGGCCCGTCTCCGGAACTTCAGCGACCAGTGGGTTCGCTCACGGGTGGATCCCTGGGTTCTACAAGTGGTATCTCAGGGGTACAAGCTGGAATTCAAAACATCTCCCCCTCGCCGTTTCCTCAAATCAGCCTTGCCAACTACTCCCCCAGACAGGGAGGCGGTGCTGGAGGCGATTCACAAGCTGTACTCCCAGCAGGTGATAACCAAAGTACCCCTCCTTCAACAGGGACGGGGTTACTATTCCACAATGTTTGTGGTACCGAAACCGGACGGTTCGGTGAGACCCATTTGAAATTTGAAATCCTTGAACACTTATATAAGAAGGTTCAAGTTCAAAATGGAATCGCTCAGGGCGGTTATTGCAAGCCTGGATGAAGGGGATTACATGGTATCACTGGACATCAAGGATGCTTACCTGCATGTCCCCATTTACCCTCCTCACCAGGAGTACCTCAGATTTGTGGTACAGGACTGTCATTACCAATTCCAGACGTTGCCGTTTGGTCTGTCCACGGCACCGAGGGTATTTACCAAGGTAATGGCCGAAATGATGATACTCCTTCGAAAAAAGGGAGTTATAATTATCCCGTACTTGGACGATCTCCTTATAAAGGCGAGGTCCAGGGAACAGTTGTTGATCGGAGTAGCACTAGCTCAGGAAGTGCTACAACAGCACGGCTGGATCCTGAATATTCCAAAGTCGCAGCTGGTTCCTACAACGCGTCTACTGTTCCTGGGGATGGTTCTGGACACAGAACAGAAAAAGGTGTTTCTCCCGGAGGAGAAGGACAAGGAGTTGTCATCTCTAGTCAGAGACCTCCTAAAACCAAAACAGGTGTCTGTGCACCACTGCACGCGAGTCCTGGGAAAGATGGTAGCTTCTTACGAAGCAATTCCATTCGGAAGGTTCCATGCAAGGATCTTTCAGTGGGATCTGTTGGACAAGTGGTCCGGATCGCATCTTCAGATGCATCGGCTGATAACCCTGTCTCCAAGGACCAGGGTGTCGCTGTTGTGGTGGCTGCAGAGTGCTCATCTTCTAGAGGGCCGCAGATTCGGCATACAGGACTGGGTCCTGGTGACCACGGATGCCAGCCTTCGAGGTTGGGGGGCAGTCACACAGGGAAGAAACTTCCAAGGACTATGGACGAGTCAGGAGACTTCCCTACACATAAATATTCTGGAACTAAGGGCCATTTACAATGCCCTAAGTCAGGCAAGACCCCTGCTTCAACACCAGCCGGTGCTGATCCAGTCAGACAACATCACGGCGGTCGCCCATATAAACCGTCAGGGCGGCACAAGAAGCAGGATGGCGATGGCAGAAGCCACAAGGATTCTCCGATGGGCGGAAAAACATGTGTTAGCACTGTCAGCAGTGTTCATTCCGGGAGTGGACAACTGGGAAGCAGACTTCCTCAGCAGGCACGACCTCCACCCGGGAGAGTGGGGACTTCATCCAGAAGTCTTCCAAATGATTGTACACCGTTGGGAAAGGCCACAGGTGGACATGATGGCGTCCCGCCTCAACAAAAAGCTAAAAAGATATTGCGCCAGGTCAAGGGACCCTCAGGCGATAGCTGTGGACGCTCTAGTGACACCGTGGGTGTACCAGTCGGTTTATGTGTTCCCTCCTCTGCCTCTCATACCCAAGGTACTGAGAATAATAAGAAGGAGAGGAGTAAGAACTATACTTGTGGTTCCGGATTGGCCAAGAAGAACTTGGTACCCAGAACTTCAAGAAATGATCTCAGAGGACCCATGGCCTCTGCCGCTCAGACAGGACCTGCTGCAGCAGGGGCCCTTTCTGTTCCAAGACTTACCGCGGCTGCGTTTGACGGCATGGCGGTTGAACACCGGATCCTAAAAGAAAAGGGCATTCCGGAGGAAGTAATTCCTACGCTGATTAAAGCTAGGAAAGATGTTTGTGACCGTAAGACATTATCACCGCATATGGCGAAAATATGTTGCTTGGTGTGAGGCCAGGAAGGCCCCAACGGAGGAATTTCAGCTCGGTCGATTTCTGCACTTCCTACAGTCAGGAGTGACTATGGGTCTAAAATTGGGTTCCATTAAGGTCCGGATCTCGGCTCTGTCGATTTTCTTCCAAAAAGAACTGGCTTCACTGCCTGAAGTTCAGACTTTTGTTAAGGGAGTGCTGCATATTCAGCCCCCTTTTGTGCCTCCAGTGGCACCGTGGGATCTCAACGTGGTGTTGGATTTCCTAAAGTCGCATTGGTTTGAGCCACTTAAAACCGTGGAGCTAAAATACCTCACGTGGAAAGTGGTCATGCTGTTGGCCTTGGCGTCGGCCAGGCGTGTATCAGAATTGGCGGCTTTGTCATGTAAAAGCCCTTATCTGATTTTTCATATTGATAGGGCGGGATTGAGGACTCGTTCCCAATTCCTTCCTAAGGTGGTTTCAGCTTTTCATGTGAACCAACCTATTGTGGTGCCTGCGGCTACTTGGGACTTGGAGGATTCCAAGTTACTGGACGTAGTCAGGGCCCTGAAAATATGTTTCCAGGATGGCTGGAGTCACGAAAACTGACTCGCTATTTATCCTGTATGCACCCAACAAGCTGGGTGCTCCTGCTTCTAAGCAGACTATAGCTCGCTGGATCTGTAGCACGATTCAACTTGCACATTCTGCGGCTGGACTGTCGCATCCTAAATCTGTAAAAGCCCATTCCACGAGGAAAGTGGGCTCTTCTTGGGCGGCTGCCCGAGGGGTCTCGGCTTTACAACTTTGCCGAGCGGCTACTTGGTCGGGTTCAAACACATTTGCAAAATTCTACAAGTTTGATACCCTGGCTGAGGAGGACCTTGAGTTTGCTCATTCGGTGCTGCAGAGTCATCCGCACTCTCCCGCCCGTTTGGGAGCTTTGGTATAATCCCCATGGTCCTTACGGAGTTCCCAGCATCCACTAGGACGTCAGAGAAAATAAGAATTTACTCACCGGTAATTCTATTTCTCGTAGTCCGTAGTGGATGCTGGGCGCCCATCCCAAGTGCGGATTGTCTGCAAATCTTGTATATAGTTATTGCCTAACTAAAGGGTTATTGTTATGAGCCATCTGTTCGTGAGGCTCAGTTGTTGTTCATACTGTTAACTGGATATAGTATCACGAGTTGTACGGTGTGATTGGTGTGGCTGGTATGAGTCTTACCCGGGATTCCAAATCCCTTCCTTATTGTGTCAGCTCTTCCGGGCACAGTTTCCCTAACTGAGGTCTGGAGGAGGGGCATAGAGGGAGGAGCCAGTGCACACCAGGTAGTCCTAATTCTTTCTTAGAGTGCCCAGTCTCCTTCGGAGCCCGCTATTCCCCATGGTCCTTACGGAGTTCCCAGCATCCACTACGGACTACGAGAAATAGAATTACCGGTGAGTAAATTCTTATTTTCTTGGTGGTACTTGAGGACTGGAGTTGAGAACCTCTGCATTAGATCAATGGTTCCCAAACTTGGTCCTCAAGGACCCCCCAACAGTGCAAGTTTGCCAGGTCTCCTCACAAAATCACAAGTGAAATAATTAGCTACACCTGTGGATCTTATAAAATGTGTCAGTGAGCAGTGCGGTCACTTGTGCACCTGCTAGGTGACCTGGAAAACATGAACAGATCACAACGGCAAAGCAATACTCCGGTGGTAGAACAACTTAAAGGTGAATGTTGTACAATGGCCATGTCAAAGTCCAGATCTCAATCCATTTGAGCATCTGTAGCATAAATTGCAGTCCACAAGCATTATCTACTTGCACTTGGGTCAAACCTGAATGGGGCTATTTTGGGGGCTCCCAGTACTTTGACCTCTAGCGGCAGCACATTACTAATCCCCTCTGGGCCAAATGGCAGAATTTTTAAATATATTTCTCTAGCATCCAAAAGGGATATTGGGGACCGATTAGTACGATGGGGTATAGACTGGTCCAAAGGAGCCAGTGCACTTTAAATTTCTTCAACTGGGTGTGCTGGCTCCTCCCCCTCTATGCCTCCTCCTACAGGTCAGTTTAGAAAAAAGTGCCCTCAGGAGAGGATGCACACTCTGCTAGCTCCAGAGTTTTTTTTCTTCAAATTCTTTTAAAGTTTTATTTCTTTCGGTTTGCTGTTTGGGCAACAGCATACCTGCACCGTGGGAGTTAGGGTGGGGGGAATGGTTAGCGGCCTCTTGAGGTGCAGAGCCGCTTCCCCGCTGCAGGATCACCGTCCTAAGGGGCTGTTTGTTCAGTGGGACATGGCGCCTTGGCTGTTGCAGCCGCAGCATGCCGCACACCGCTAACGCTGCCTGAAGGTGATCATCGGTGGTGAGTACTCACTGGGGACCCAACTAGGTGGGTCCCCCGGTTCATTGTGCGGCTGAAGCGCGGGTGAGGCGTACGGGTCCCTCCTGGGGGTGACCCGCTGTAGCCCCTGCGTGAGACTGGCTAAAATACATTGTACCAAGCATTTATGTGAGGCTACAAACATAGGGAGACATGGCCAGTATAAATATAAAACAGTAGCTCCGGCGCCATGGTGGGGGGCGGAGCTACATGAGAGCGGGCTCACAGGCATTTTGGCGCCTTCCTCTGCATAGCAGCAGCAGCCTCAACAGCTTCTCCATAACAGTCCCTGGATCACTGGTACTGGGTGTAGAGGGGGAGAGCCGCTATAGTGTGTACAAGTAACATCCCTCTGAGGGATTTTTCATAATACATTCTCACTGTTTACATATATAAAACGCTGCCAGCCTCACTGGGGCTGTGCAGCGTTGGGTGCGCTGGTGTCCTCTCTCCTGTATCTCCTCTCGCATGCAATAGGACCGGCTTGTATTGTAGTTAAGGCTGTGTTGTATGTGTATTGTACCTGTTTTTCTTATTCACAATGGTAAAACAGAAGCTATGCAGTGTATGTAATGCTAGATTCTCCCCATCTCATCTGGCTCCATATCATGTGATCAGTGTAGTCAGTCATCACAAAATGCTGATAACGATGTGGGGGAGAGTCAAGAGCCCTCCTGGCTGGGGGCTATTAAAACTATGATGTCTGATATGTCATCTCGACTCACTGCAAATGTCAATAAAACTCAGGAACTGCAACAAGCAGTGGCAAATCTAGCTGCTAAACATCTCCCCCGGTATATTGCAGGTTCACAAAAACGTGCTTTACCTGCACTACTGTCAGATACTGATGATGATATACAGGATGATGGGCATGATGTGGATCCCATAAGTGGGGATTCCACCCCTACCCAGTGTATTGAACCCCTCATATTGGCTATTCGGGATGTGTTTAAGCTCCCCCTGGAGGGTGCTAATACTTGGCAGTCATTTTTCCTCCCACAAGACAAACTGACAGTCACATTTCCGGATTCCAAGGAATTGGATGACTTATTTAAAATAGCCTGGAAAAATCCAGATAAAAAAATATCAGGTGTCCAAACGGTTTCTGCATACATCCCTCTTTGCCCCTGAAGGCAGAAAATTCTGGAAAGAATCTCCAGCAGTGGATGTCTCAGCCTCTCGCCTTTCTAACAAGGCGGTACTTCCTGCTCCGGGCTCCTTTACGGTAAAGGACCCGGCAGATAGAAAAATTGAGGCCACTCTAAAATATATCTACACTGCTGCAGGTGTAGCTCATAGACAGGTCATTGCTTTTTGCTGGATGACACATGCAATTCATTCCTGGGCTTCTCAAATTCAGGAAGGTCTTTCGCGTGATATGACCTTAGTTACTACTGTAAATTTTCTAAAACGCATTCAGGACACGGCAAGAGTCCTCTGTGACTCCCTTAAAGAGATTGGCAATATTAATGCTAGGACCCCTGCTATGGCTGTGTCTGCGCGCAGAGCCATATGGTTGCATCAGTGGATTGCTGACGCTAACTCCAAACGTAATGTGGAATCTCTTCCCTTTACAGGTGAATGGCTCTTTGGAGGTGAATTGGACGCATGGATCTTCAAAGCTACTGCTGGGAAATCCACGTTTCTCCCTTCAGGAGCTCCGCTTGCTAGATGTACCTACCCGGGACTGTCTACTCAGTCCTTTCGGTCCTCTAGATTTCAATCTAGGGCTAGGGGGGGCCTCCAACACAGCTAGAGGCACCAGAGGTAAGCCTAAGAAACCAGTCATTGCCGGATCTCAGGATCAGAGTACCAAGTCTGCTTCCGCAAAGACTTCAGCATGACGGTGCCCACCCACCCCGAGGGGATCTTGTGGTGGGAGCTTGGTGACGTCACTACAGCCACATCTGGGACGGTTCCTGCCAAGATGCTTGGGTAAGGGACCTTATCTCTCAGGGTTACAAGCTGGAGTTCGACGGTGCTCCTCCCCAACGATTTTTCAAATCAAGCTTACCAGCTTTGAAAAATATGCAAGGTATGCTGCTACTGGCCATCAACAAGTTGGTCCAGTCCCAGGTCATTGTTCCAGTACCCCTACAACAACGAGGACAAGGTTACTACTCCAGTCTGTTCGTAGTACCAAAACCAGACGGGTCTCTGAGACCCATTCTGAATCTGAAGTCCTTGAATCCTTACCTGAAGGTTTTCAAATTCAAGATGGAATCTTTGAGAGCGGTGATCGCAGGCCTGGAACAACAGGAATTCCTAGTGTCCCTGGATATCAAGGACGCTTGCCTCCATATCCCAATTTGGCCTCCGCATCAGGCCTATCTGCAGTTTGCCCTACTGAATGATCACTACCAGTTTCATGCGCTACCCTTCGGCCTGTCTACAGCTCCGAGGGTGTTCACGAAGGTGATGGGGAAATGTTTCAGCTCAGGGTCCAGGTGGTCAATGTAATTCCATACCTGGATGATCTCCTGATAAAAGCGAGTTCCATGGAGCTTCTATTGCTCCATATAGATCGTACTATCCAACTTCTGTCTCACCACGGGTGGATCCTCAACCTGCAGAAGTCCCATCTGGAACCGTCTCAGCGGCTCCTGTTTCTGGGGATGCTACTGGATACTGTAGCACAGAAAGTGTTCTTCCCAGAGGAAAAAGTGAGAACTCTTCACGAAATGGTTCACATGGTCCTCTGACCTGCTCGAGTCTCCATTCATCTTTGCATAAAATTGTTGGGAAAGACGGCGGCCTCGTACGAGGCGATTCAGTTCGGAAAGGTTTCATTCCAGATTGTTCCAATTGGACATCCTGAACAAGTGGTCCGGTTCCCATCTTCAGAAGCACTGGATGATTCAGCTGTCACCCCAGGCCAGGATTTCCCTCCTGTGGTGGCTACAGTCTTCCAACCTGCTGGAAGGTCGCCGCTTTGGGATTCGGGATTGGATCCTCCTCACGACGGATGCAAGTCTGAGAGGATGGTGAGCTGTCACCCAGGGGGCGCAGTTCCAGAGCAGGTGGTCTGCCCAAGAGGCCCTCCTTCCGATCAACATCCTGGAACTTCGGGCCATTTACAATGCTCTGATTCAGGCCTCCCCTGTACTCCGGGATCGGGCGATCCAGGTTCAGTCGGAGAACACCACAGCCGTGGCGTACATCAATCAACAAGGAGGGACAAAATACAGGGCCTGCATGCGAGAAGTGTCAAGAATCCTCTGGGCAGAAAGAAATGCAAGAGCACTGTCCGCGATCTTAATTCTGGGAGTGGACTTCCTGAGTCGCCACGACCTCCACCCAGGGGAGTGGGGACTACACTCTCAAGTGTTTCAATAGATCGACAGGTGGGGATGCCAACAGGTCAACTTGATGGCCTCTCGCATCAACAAGAAGCTTCGCTGCTATTGCTCCCAAACCAGGGACCCTCAGGTGAAAGCAGTGCATGCGCTGACATCGCCTTGGCCTTACCAGCTGGTGTACCTGTTTCTTCCGATTCTATTGATCCCAAGGGTGCTCAAGCAGATCAGGCATCAAAGAGTGAGAGCAATCTTGATTGCCCCGGATTGGCCCCGCAGAGCGTGGTACGTGGCTCTTTTGGACATGTCCGTAGAGGACCCTTGGCCTCTACCACTAAGAAGGGATCTTCTTCAACAAGGACCGTTCGTCTACCCGGACTTACGGTGGCTTCGTTTGACGGCATGGAAGTTGAGCGGAATATCCTAGCTCACGAAGGGCTTTCCAAGAAGGTCACTGCCACTATGGTGCAAGCCAGAAAACCCTTGATGTCAAAACACTATCATCATATCTGGCGGAGATATGTCTCCTGGTGCGAGGAACGCACATATCCCTCTGCGGAATTCCACTTGCGAAGGTTCCTACGTTTCCTGCAGGCTGGAGTGGATAAAGGCTTACGTCTGGGATCCATTAAGGTCAACATTTCAGCTCTTTCCATCTTCTTCCAGAAGAAGTTGTCTCTCTTGCCGGAAGTTCAGACCTTCTTGCAAGGGGTGCTTCACATACAACCTCCATTCGTGCCGCCTACGGCACCTTGGGATCTGGATGTAGTGTTACGCTTTCTACAATCCTCCTGGTTTGAACCTCTGACAATGGTAGAAGATAAGTACCTCACGTGGAAAACGGTGATGTTACTGGCCCTGGCTTCTGCTAGGTGTGTCTCAGATTGGGGGCTTTGTCGTGCAAAAATCCGTACTTGGTCTTTTACGAAAACAGAGCGGAGCTCTGGACTAGACAGCAGTTCCTGCCGAAGGTGGTCTCCGTGTTTTGCTTGAATCAACCTATTGTGATTTACCTATAACTGACCTGTAGGAGGAGGCATAGAGGGGAGGAGCCAGCACACCCAGTTGAAGAAATTTAAAGTGCACTGGCTCCTTTGGACCCATCTATACCCCATTGTACTAATCTGTCCTCAATATCCCTTATGGACTACGAGAAAAGGTTTTACTGGTAGGTATTTAAAATCCTATTTCTCTAACGTCCTAGTGGATGCTGGGAACTCCGTAAGGACCATGGGGAATAGCGGGCTCCGAAGGAGGCTGGGCACTCTAGAAAGATTTGACTACCTGGTGTGCACTGGCTCCTGCCACTATGACCCTCCTCCAAGCCTCAGTTAGATTTCGTGCCCGGCCGAGGTTGGATGCACACTAGGGGCTCTCCTGAGCCCTTAGAAAGAAAGTATAGTTTTAGGTTTTTTATTTTCAGTGAGACCTGCTGGCAACAGGCTCACTGCAGCGAGGGACTAAGGGGAGATAGAAGCGAACTCGCCTGCTTGCAGCCGGATTGGGCTTCTTAGGCTACTGGACACCATTAGCTCCAGAGGGATCGACCGCAGGCCCAGTCCTTGGTGTTCGGTCCCGGAGCCGCGCCGCCGTCCCCCTTACAGAGCCAGAAGCAAGAAGAAGTACGGAAAAACGGCGGCAGAAGACATCAGTCTTCACCAAGGTAGCGCACAGCACTGCAGCTGTGCGCCATTGCTCCTCATGCACCCTTCACACTCCGGTCACTGAGGGTGCAGGGCGCTTGGGGGGGGGCGCCCTGAGCAGCAATAAAAACACCTTGGCTGGCAAAAATACCACAATATATAGCCCCAGAGGCTATATATGTGGTAAATACCCCTGCCAGAATCCAGAAAAAAAGCGGGAGAATAGGCCGCGGAAAAGGGGTGGAGCTATCTCCCTCAGACACACTGGCGCCATTTCTCCTTCACAGATCCGCTGGAAGGAAGCTCCCTGGCTCTCCCCTGCAGTCTACACTACAGAACAGGGTAAAAACAGAGAGGGGGGGCACTAAATTTGGGCGCAATATATATATAATATAAAAAGCAGCTATAGGGGACATAACTCAGTTAGTCCCTGCATTATATAGCGCTCTGGTGTGTGCTGGCATACTTTCACTCTGTCCCCCCAAAGGGCTTTTGTGGGTCCTGTCCTCATTCGGAGCCTTCCTTGTGTGTGTGCGGTGTGTCGGTACGGCTGTGTCGACATGTTTGATGAGGATAATGATGTGGAGGCGGAGCAGATGCCTTTAGAAGGGATGTCACCCCCTGCGGGGCAGACACCTGAGTGGATGGGCTTATGGAAAGTAATGAGTGCACGTATAGACTCCTTATATAAGAAAATCGACGACATGCCAAATGTGGGACAGCCGACTTCTCAGCTCGTGCCTGCCCAGGCGTCGCATGGGTCGTCAGGGGCTCTAAAACGCCCGCTACCTCAAGCAGACCCAGATGTCGACACTGATACTGACACCAGTGTCGACGACGATGAGTCTAACCTGATGCCCACTAAGGCCATTCACTGCATGATTGAGGCAATGAAAGAGGTGTTACACATTTCTGATATAACTACAGGTACCACTAAAAAGGGTATTATGTTTGGAGAGAAAAAACTACCCGTAGTTTTTCCCCCATCAGATGAATTAAATGAAGTGTGTGAAGAAGCGTGGGCTTTCCCTGATAAAAAATTGGTAATTCCTAAGAAGGTACTAATGGCGTTCCCTTTCCCGCCAGAGGATAGGTCACGTTGGGAAACACCCCCTAGAGTGGATAAAGCGCTCACACGTTTGTCTAAAAAGGTGGCACTACCGTCTCCGGATACGGCCGCCCTCAAGGAACCTGCTGATAGAAAGCAGGAGGCGATCCTGAAGTCTGTATATACACACACAGGCATTATACTTAGGCCAGCTATTGCGTCAGCTTGGATGTGCAGTGCTGCCGCTGCATGGTCAGATAAACTGTCAGAAAATATTGACACATTAGACAGAGACACGATCCTGTTAACCATAGACCATATAAAAGACTCAGTCTTATATATGAGAGATGCACAGAGGGAAATCTGCCGACTGGCATCTAAAGTAAGTGCATTGTCCATTTCTGCTAGGAGAGGCTTATGGACTCGCCAGTGGACAGGAGATGCAGATTCAAAAAAGCACATGGAAGTGTTACCATATAAGGGTGAGGAATTATTTGGGGATGGTCTCTCGGACCTAGTTTCCACAGCAACGTCTGGGAAGTCAGCATTTTTACCCCATGTCCCCTCACAGCCTAAGAAGGCGCCGTTTTATCAGGTTCAGTCCTTTCGGACCCAGAAAAACAGGCGTGGAAAAGGCGGGTCTTTTCTGTCCAGAGGCAGAGGTAGGGGAAAAAGGCTGCAACAAACAGCAGGTTCCCAGGAGCAAAAGTCCTCCCCCGCTTCTTCTTCCAAGTCCGCCGCATGACGGTTGGGCTCCACAGGCGGAGCCAGGTACGGTGGGGGGTCGCCTCAAAAATTTCAGCGATCAGTGGGTTCGCTCACAGGTGGATCCCTGGATCCTGCAAATAGTATATCAGGGGTACAAGCTGGAATTCGAGGCGTCCCCACCCCACCGGTTCCTAAAATCTGCCTTGCCGATTGCTCCCTCAGACAGGGAGGCGGTGCTAGCGGCAATTCACAAGCTGTATTCCCAGCAGGTGATAATCAAGGTACCCCTACTTCAACAAGGCCGGGGTTATTATTCCACACTATTTGTGGTACCGAAACCGGACGGTTCGGTGAGACCCATTCTAAATTTGAAATCCTTGAACACATACATAAAGAAATTCAAGTTCAAGATGGAATCGCTCAGGGCGGTTATTGCAAGCCTGGACGAGGGGGATTACATGGTATCCCTGGACATCAAGGATGCTTACTTGCATGTCCCCATTTACCATCCTCACCAGGAGTACCTCAGATTTGTGGTACAGGATTGCCATTACCAATTCCAGACGCTGCCGTTTGGACTGTCCACGGCACCGAGGGTATTTACCAAGGTTATGGCGGAAATGATGATACTCCTTCGAAGAAAGGGAGTTTTAATTATCCCGTACTTGGACGATCTCCTAATAAAAGCGAGGTCCAAGGAACAGTTGTTGGTGGGAGTAGCACTATCTCAGGAAGTGCTGCACCAGCACGGCTGGATTCTGAATATCCCAAAGTCACAGCTGGTTCCGACGACACGGCTACTGTTCCTGGGTATGATTCTGGATACAGTCCAGAAAAAAGTGTTTCTCCCGGAGGAGAAAGCCAGGGAGTTGTCATCTCTAGTCAGAGACCTCCTGAAACCAAAACAGGTATCAGTGCATCGCTGCACGCGGGTCCTGGGAAAGATGGTGGCTTCTTACGAAGCAATTCCCTTCGGCAGGTTCCATGCCAGAATCTTTCAGTGGGACCTGTTGGACCAGTGGTCCAGATCGCATCTTCAGATGCATCGCTTAATAACCCTGTCTCCAAGAACCAGGGTGTCTCTACTGTGGTGGCTGCAGAGTGCCCATCTTCTAGAGGGCCGCAGGTTCGGCATACAGGACTGGGTCCTGGTGACCACGGATGCCAGCCTTCGAGGCTGGGGGGCAGTCACACAGGGAAGAAACTTCCAAGGACTATGGTCGAGTCAGGAGACTTCCCTTCACATAAATATTCTGGAACTAAGGGCCATCTACAATGCCCTAAGTCAAGCAAAATCCCTGCTCCTACACCAGCCGGTGCTGATCCAGTCAGACAACATCACGGCAGTCGCCCATGTAAATCAACAGGGCGGCACAAGAAGCAGGATGGCGATGGCAGAAGCCACAAGAATTCTCCGATGGGCGGAGAATCATGTACTAGCACTGTCAGCAGTGTTCATTCCGGGAGTGGACAACTGGGAAGCAGACTTCCTCAGCAGACACGACCTCCACCCGGGAGAGTGGGGACTTCATCCAGAAGTCTTCCAGATGCTGGTAAACCGTTGGGAAAGGCCACAGGTGGACATGATGGCGTCCCACCTCAACAAAAAGTTAAAAAGATATTGCGCCAGGTCAAGGGACCCTCAGGCGATAGCTGTGGACGCTCTAGTGACACCGTGGGTGTACCAGTCGGTTTATGTGTTCCCTCCTCTGCCTCTCATACCAAAGGTATTGAGAATAATAAGAAAGCGAGGAGTAAACACAATTCTCGTGGTTCCGGATTGGCCAAGACGAGCGTGGTACCCGGCACTTCAAGAGATGCTCTCAGAGGACCCGTGGCCTCTACCGCTCAGACAGGACCTGCTACAGCAGGGGCCCTGTCTGTTCCAAGACTTACCGCGGCTGCGTTTGACGGCATGGCGGTTGAACACCGGATCCTGAAGGAAAAGGGTATTCCGGAAGAAGTCATTCCTACGCTTATTAAGGCCAGGAAAGATGTTACGGCAACGCATTATCACCGTATATGGCGAAAATATGTTGCATGGTGCGAGGCCAATAAGGCCCCAACAGAGGAATTTCAACTAGGTCGATTTCTGCATTTCCTGCAAGCAGGAGTGGATATGGGCCTAAAACTAGGCTCCATTAAAGTACAGATCTCGGCTCTGTCGATTTTCTTTCAAAAAGAACTAGCTTCAGTACCTGAAGTTCAGACTTTTGTAAAAGGAGTGCTGCATATTCAGCCCCCGTTTGTGCCTCCAGTGGCACCTTGGGATCTCAACGTGATGTTGAGTTTCTTAAAATCGCATTGGTTTGAGCCACTTAAAACCGTGGATCTGAAATATCTCACGTGGAAAGTGGTCATGTTATTAGCCTTGGCTTCAGCCAGGCGAGTGTCAGAATTGGCGGCTTTATCATGTAAAAGCCCTTATCTGATTTTCCATATGGATAGGGCAGAGTTGAGGACTCGTCCCCAATTTTTCCCTAAGGTGGTGTCAGCGTTTCACCTGAACCAGCCTATTGTGGTGCCGGCGGCTACTAGTGAATTGGAGGACTCCAAGTTGTTAGACGTTGTCAGGGCCCTGAAAATATATGTTTCCAGGACGGCTGGAGTCAGAAAATCTGACTCGCTGTTTATCCTGTATGCACCCAACAAGCTGGGTGCTCCTGCTTCTAAGCAGTCTATTGCTCGCTGGATTTGTAGTACAATTCAGCTTGCACATTCTGTGGCAGGCATACCACAGCC
This sequence comes from Pseudophryne corroboree, assembly GCF_028390025.1. Classification (NCBI taxonomy): domain Eukaryota; kingdom Metazoa; phylum Chordata; class Amphibia; order Anura; family Myobatrachidae; genus Pseudophryne; species Pseudophryne corroboree. The sequence continues at coordinate 528,920,837 of NC_086449.1, read as the reverse complement.
AAAATCTGTAAAGGCCCATTCGGAGCCCGCTATTCCCCATGGTCCTTACGGAGTTCCCAGCATCCACTACGGACTACGAGAAATAGAATTACCGGTGAGTAAATTCTTATTTTTTTTTTTCAAATATTTAAAAAGATGTCTACCTAGGCACACTGCTTTCATTCATACATTTTAGTGCTTAAGAAGCCCATAGCATAAGCATGTACAGTTGAACTGTCTTGCAGCAAGTATGGAGAAAGGGGATGCTTTGAGGTCACGTCATATGAAATACAGTTATTTTCATATACTTACACAAATGTTAGAGTTTAGGCTTAGGTTGGCATACTGATGTTTAGTGTAGAGACTCTGCAAGTTTCTGTAAAGCCAAACAAAAGTACTGAATAGCATACATATAGTACAAATGTGCTTTTATTTCAGATGTACAGATATAAATCCATCAGCAGCAGCATGTGCCCTGGAGACAGCACAGATCAACAGACTGCGCATTGACCCAGTTATTACTGACTTGGTAAATAATTACTATCACTATTTAATTATGCAGAGATGTTGTCCTTTTATTTTTTTACATGAAATATTTTAGAGCTTTTCTTTTTCTGTTATTTTGGCTAAACTGGAGACCTTGTCCTAGAGTCTATAGTGTTGCCTGCACTGAACTCCATACAAAACAAAACTAGAAAAAAAAACAATATAATCGAAGATACCTTAACAAAATTATTTTACAGCCCTATAGTGAGCGTCAAATCCACAGAACATGATTGCTGTCAAAAAAACGTTGCCCAACAAGCATGTTTTATTCTAGACATTTACTGATGTGATAAATTAGGCTTACATAGCAAGAAAAAGCTTACTATTTGTACTAAATGTATTTGTCACCTATTATTCCAACTTCAATTACATTATGCTCCAATACACATTAAAAAGCAGTTTACTCTCGATGAACGTCGGTTAAAATATTTTATAAAGTAAAATAAAAAATGTTTGTGTATTGGAGAGAATAAGGCCAGCTTGTTTGGCGTTAGCTTTTGATGCTGAAAGAGTGATATACTTTCAAAGGTAATGTGCCATCCATATACAGTGCATCTGGAAAGTATTCATAGCGTTTTACTTTTTTCCACATTTTGTTTTGTTACAGCCTTATTCCAAAATGGAATAAATTCATCTTTTACCTCAAAATTCTACACACAATACCCCATAATAACAACGCGAAAAAGGTTTTTTAGAGATTTTTGCAAATTTATTAAAAATAAAAAACTAAGAAATCACGTGTACATAAGTATTCACAGCCTTTGCTCAATACTTTGTTGATGCACCTTTGGCAGCAATTACAGCCTCAAGTTTTTTTGAATATGATGCCACAAGCTTGGTACACCTATCTTTGGGCATTTTCGCCGATTCCTCTTTGCAGCACTTCTCAAGCTCCATCAGGTTGGATGGGAAGCGTTGGTGCACAGCCATTTTCAGAACTCTCCAGATATGTTCAATTGGATTCAAGTCTGGGTTCTGGCTGGGCCACTCAAGGAAATTCACAGAGTTGTCCTGAAGACACTCCTTTGATATCCTGGCTGTGTGGTTAGGGTCGTTGTCTTGCTAAAAGATGAACTGTTGCCAAGTCTGCGGTCAAGAGTGCTCTGAAGCAGTTTTTTATAAGGATGTCGCTGTACATTGCTGCATTCATCTTTCTCTCTATCCTGACTAGTCTCCCAGTTCCTGCCGCTGAAAAACATCCCCACAGCATGATGCTGCCACCACCATGCTTCACTGTAGGGATGGTATTGGCTTGGTGATGAGCAGTGCCTGGTTTCCTCCAAACATGACGCCTGACAGTCATGCCAAAGAGTTCAATCTTTGTCTCATCAGACCAGATAATTATGTTTCTCATGGTCTGAGAGTCCTTCAGGTGCATTTTGGCAAACTCCAGGGAGGCTGCCATGTGCTTTTTATTAAGGAGTGGTTTCTGTCTGGCCACTCTACCATACAGGCCTGATTGGTGGATTGCTGCAGAGATGTTGTCCTTCTGCAAGGTTCTCCTCTCTCCACAGAGGAATGCTGTAGCTCTGACAGAGTGACCATCTGGTTCTTGGTCACCCCTCCCAACTAGGGCCCTTCTCCCCTGATCGCTCAGTTTAGACGGCCAGCCAGCTCTAGGAAGAGTCCTGGTGGTTCCAAACTTCTTCCATTTACGGATGATGGAGGCCACTGTGCTCTTTGGAACCTTCAAAGCAGCCGATATTTTTCTGTACCCTTCCCCAGATTTGTGCCTCGAGACGATCCTGTCTTGGTGGTATACAGACAATTCCTTTTGATTTCATGCTTGGTTTGTGCTCAGACATGCACTGTCAAGTGTGGGACCTTTTATAGACAGGTGCGTGCCTTTCCAATTCATGTCCAGTCACTGAATTTACCACAGGTGGACTCCAATTAAGCTGTAGGAACATCTCAAAGATGATCAGTGGAAACAGGATGCACATGAGCTCAATTTTGAGCTTCATAGCAAAGGCTGTGAATACTTATGTATATGTGATTTCTTAGTTTTCTCTTTCATCCATCTGGGGGACGCTGCGCAGTTACTTGTGGGTTAGAGGTGTGTGGTTGTGGAGTTTGGCACAGAACTATTAAGAACTGACCCCTCCCCCCTCTAACCCCTCCCATCTCCTTCCTGCCCAGCCAGCACCTCAGTTTTAGTTTTGTGCCTGTGGAGTACAGACACAGATTTTTCTCTCATGAAGATTTTAGTTAGGTCTTTTATTATTTTATCACTTGGAGTGCCTAGTCCCTGTATACAGGTGACAGGTGCTACTAGAGTGGGGTTAGCTAGAGATTCCCACTCTGTTCTGCCGCTGAAAGCCACCACACTTCGGTCACTGGGGCTGGATTCCTGTTCCTAAGAAGTCGGCAGTGAGGAGGTACAGGATAGACACAATCTGTCTCTGACAGTATTGGTCTATCCTTCCCTATATAATATAGAATATATAATATAGAATATTTGTATTAATACTTGTGTGCCTCTCCCCCCCCCCCCCCCCCCCCCCTCCCCCTCCGCTCTCTCTCCAGAGGTGAGCGTTGGAGTGCAGTACCATATTCCACTGTGTTTTGACCAGACATTCTATAGACTAGAGGGCCAGTGCTCCTTCCCTAGCTATAAGTAGACTGTCACTGGCTGTAACTGCTGGTTCACAAAGTCTGGGCAATGTTACATTTAACTGAAGGAAAGGGGAAGAGAGTGGTGAGTCACTCTCCGGGGGATCGCTAGAGGCTGCCCGCACAGAGCCGCTGTATGTAGCGGTGCGCGGGAGCAGCTGCCCGAACAAAGCCGCTACCCGAACACAGCCGCTGTATATAGCGGTGTGCGGGTGCCACTGCCCGATCAGAGCCGCTGGGGAGCCGCTGGATGTAGCAGTGAGCAGGAGACGCAGGCTTCCGGCTATAGCAGGGGGACGCGGCGCTTACTTCAAAAGGACGGATTCCCGCCCTGCACTGCCTTGCGCGCCCTCCCGGCCAGCGTCTGCAAAGCACCGGGCGCCATCTTCTACGGAGACAGTACAAGGGGCGCTGTGCAGCACACACCTAACAGCAAGTATACTTTGGGGGCATAGTGTTACTCTACACTTGTAATGAGAGTTAACAGATTTAATTTTTGCACAAATTACTCTGAGCTTATAGTTCGTTTGTAGTGCACTTGTTTAAAGAAAATAAATAAATAAATAAAATAAAGTTTAATTATGTCAATACGTCATGAGTCAAGGCTAGCTAAGGGTAAAGCGGATGCTGATACCCTCTGTGCTTCATGCTCTGGTGCATCTGTGGTGATCCAACAGGGAGTTTCCGCGGATCAGTCTGTCTGCTTGGATCAGAGACATCTGGTGTGGGCTTAAAATATGGGCAGATGTCTTGCTAATTTAATTCAATCCCAAAACAAGTTTGTAAACTCTGCCGGCAGTTCTTCTGCCACAAAACGGCCATAGCCGTTGCCGCTATAACTTTCTGGGGGGTTCTGATTGACACAACGCATGTGCTGTCTGCATGCACCTAGAACAATGTTCAGGTGTAGTTTGTATAAAAAGGGGAAGTAGACCCAAAGTGGGGCGAGATTTCGGTCTGGGAAGATGACTTTTCTACTAGCTCAGCTGTTAGATTGCTGATAGACTCCATCCGTCACCTTAATAACAGGGATATTTTAAAGGAGCCTGACTTAAGCCGGATTCTCGTTTCCAATCCCCTACGGCATAAAAAATTTCTATATCCTTTTACAGAGAGGATATCAGATTTTGGGAAACAGGCCAAAAGGTAGACGTTCCCATTTCAAATTTAGCAGGAACTACGGTTATTCCTTCTGTACAGTCTGTGACGTTGAAAGATCAGATGGAAGCAATGCCTAAATCTGTTTTCTTTATCAGGTGTTTCTCTTCAACCACTTTTAGCTGGCGCTTGGGTCCTCAAGGCCGCGGATGACTGACTAGCACAGGTCATCTCTGGAAGGTAGTCTGACGATCCATCGGAAGCCATTCAATTAACAGAACAGATTTCAGAAGGTTCTTACTTATGTGGGTGAGGCCTTTGTTGATCCTGCTGCGCTACAATCCCGTATTTCTGCCTTGACCGTGACAACAAGACGGTCTCTTTGGTCTCGGGTTTGGAAGGCCGATTTTGACCCCAAACAGACCTTGTCGGCGGTACCATTTGAAGGTGAGTACTCTTTAGGTCGGAATCAAAGAAGATTATCTCACATTCTACAGAAGGAACCCCTTTCTTCCAGTTGCTCCTCCGAAACCGAATTCTACAAGGTTCCGGTACTTTCATATACAGGGGATACCCACGAAGGGAGGCATTCAGAGGTAGACGTTAACCTGCCAACAAACCTACTGCATGACGGTTCACGATCCTCGGAGGAGTCAGTGACGGTTGAGACTCGGTTACTACAGTTCAAAGGAGGGTGGTTCCTATCGAAACGAGGACCCAGTCCCATATCGGGTGTTCATCACTCCTCTTTCAAATGGTTCCTTCGGACGTCGAGCTCTTCATCATGCAACAGCCATTTTGCTTACGAAATGAAGTAATTCTTCTAGGTCCCGCTCGGCAGAGAGGTCGGGATTTTACTCGTGGACAAACTGGAGGGTTCATTTCAACCCAAAAGTTCAAAATGGAATCCATCCTCTCGGTTATTGTCGCCAAGGAAACGGGGATATTTGGCCTAATTGGACGTAAGACGCCTATCTGCTTGTTTCTATTTGGACGGGTCATCAATCTCTTCTGAGATTCGCGGTCGGCCTTGACATTTTCAGTTTCAGGCAGGGAATCAACATTATTCTGTATTTGGGTAATCTGTTGATCAAGGCAGGGTGGATTCTTCATCAGAACTTGCGTCTCGCTATGGAGTCTCTGCGGTCATTCGGATGAATAATTTATTGTCTGAAGTCATCTTTGCTTCCTTCCCGGAAGATGATGTTTCTGGGACTTTTATTCGACACCAACAACCAGAAAAGTGGTTCTTCCTCAGGACAAGATTCAGGACATACAGTCCAGAATTCGAACACGGCTACATTTACCGGTGGTTTCGGTTCTCCGTTGCATGCAAGTGAGACAAGATGGTGGCAACCTTCAAGGCAGTTCCATATGCCACGTTTCAGACTCGACCCTTTTCAGACTCAGATTCTCAACTGTTGGACTCGGACAGGGCCTCATCTTGAATTACTGTTGGTCCACGTGTCTGTACAGACTCGTCAGTCGCTTCGCTGGGGGTTTCACAGATACAATTTGACCAAAGTAGTTCCGTTCACAATTTGGTCTTGGGTGATGGTCACCACAAACACCGGCCTCAGAGGTTGGGGGGCGGTGTTTCAGACTCATCACTTTCAGGGACTCTGGACCAGTCAAGAGTTAAAGTTGCAGATCAGCATCTTGGAGTTACGGACAATCCGGTATGCACTACTTCGGATTCAAACCATGGTTCAAGGTCATCCAGTGCGGATTCAGTCTGACAGCGCCTCAGCAGTTGCTTACATAAACAAGGAAGTAGGTACTCGAAGCTGATCCGCAATGAAAGAAGTCGCTCAGACTCTCACATGGGCGGGACATTGGTTCCTGGCCATATTCGCGATTCATATTCCAGAAATCGAGAACTGGGAAGCGGATTTCTTAAGCAGTCACACGATGCATCCGGGAGAGTGGGAGTTTCACCAGGAGGTGTTTCTGACTCTAGTAGCCCGGTGGGGGTTGCCCGATGTAGATCTGATGGCGTCTCGTCTAAATAATAATCTTCCTCTCTACGGATCGCGTACTCAGGACCCTCAAGCAATTCTAATCGATGCACTGACAGCCCCGTGGCACTTTCAACTGGGATATGTGTTTCCACCATTTCCACTGATTCCACGTCTGCTTAAACGCATTCAGTAAGAAGGTCTCCCAATCATTTGGGTAGCCTCAGCTTGGCCACGCTGACAGTGGTTCATTCTGCGTCACAATATGGTCGTCAAGGAACCATTCCGACTCCCTCTGTGTCCGGATCTTCTGATTCAAGGACCAGGTCACCGCCCAGATTGGGTCGGCTGGCTTTGACGATTTGGTTCTTGAACCCAACCTTTTAAGGGAAAAGGGTTTTTTTCTCGTCTTGTTGTGTAGACGATGTCTCAGGCTAAAAAAAAAAACAAAAACAAAAAAAACGGTGACTTCTAGAGTATACCACCGAGTATAGCGTATTTACATTGATTGGTGTCAAAAGCGTGGTTTAACACCGGATTTGTTTCGTATTCCTCGTCGGTTTATACTTCCTTCAGGAGGGTCTCAATAAGGGTCTGAGACTTCTTCACTGAAGGGTCAAGTTTCTGACTTATCGGTTCTTTCTTTCAAAAGAGACTGGCTATCTTTCCAGAAGTTCAGACGTTCCTTCAGGGAGTTCTTCGGATTCAGCCACCTTTTGTTCCTCTGGTTCCCCCTTGGGACTGTAACTTAGTCTTTACGGCTCTTCAGTATTCTCCATTTGAGCTATTTGGAATCTGTAAAATTGCGGTATCTAACGTTCAAAAGTTGTCTTCCTATTGACAATTGCCTCCGCAGGGCGAGTGTCTGCATGGACAGCTCTTTCTTGCAGACCACCCTTGTTGAGGTTTCATGATAGCCGGGTGATTCTGCGAACAAAAACCTTCCTTCCTTACGAAAGTTGTGTCAGCGTTTCATCTAAATTAGGACATTGTCCCTCCAGCGTTTACTCCTTCTCCTTCCGGGGAGGATTCCCATTTGGCTCTCTTAGATATGCTCAGGGCCTTACGGATTTATTTATCTTGTCCAAATCCTGTCGGTCGTACGGCTGCATTGTTAGTTTTTAATTGATGCGCCCAAACGAGATTGGTCGGCTTCCAAGAACACAGTGGCTCGTTGGGTGATTTCGCCATAAAAACAGTTTTCTGATATTTCAATTTCTGAATCGATTCCAGCTCATTCGAGTTGGAGCTTCTTGGGCTGCTCGCGGGAATACATCTATTGAGCAGCTATGTAGGGCGGCGACTTGGTCGCCTGTGCATACGGTTCAAAAAGGGTTTACCGTTTTTTTCATATTTTCAATTTGGAAACTGCCTCTGTTGGGCGTCAAATTTTACAGACGGCTATGCCGTCTACTTCTCCCTCCTCTCATTAGCTTGCTTTGGGAAATCCCACAAGTAACTGCGCAGCGTCCCCCAGATGGATGAAAGAGAAATAGGGATTTTTGTTTACTTACCGTAAAATCTCTTTCTCTGATTCCATCTGGGGGACGCTGCGATCCCTCCCATATGGTTGTCTGGTTTAACCAGTAATTTTTTTTTTCGGTCTATCTCCTTTGGCTTGGCTAAACGTTAACTGAGGTGCTGGCTGGGCAGGAAGGAGATGGGAGGGGTTAGAGGGGGGAGGGGCCAGTTCTTAATAGTTCTGTGCCAAACTCCACAACCACACACCTCTAACCCACAAGTAACTGCGCAGCGTCCCCCAGATGGAATCAGAGAAAGAGATTTTACGGTAAGTAAACAAAAATCCCTATTTTTATTTTTAATAAATTTAAAAAAAAAAAAAACTTGTCACGTTGTCATTATGGGATATTGTGTTTAGAAATTTGAGAGGGAAAAAATGAATTTATTCCATTTTGGAATAAGGCTGTAACATAACAAAATGTGGAAAAAGTGAAGCACTGTGAATACTTTCCGGATGCACTACTACAGTGGATTGCTTTGACATGAAAGGTAAAATATACTCTTTGTTAAGGGGACTTCTTTCAGTTACTACATACTTAGGGGGTCATTCAGACCTGATCGCACACTAGGTTTTTTGCTGCGATCAGGTCAGAACTGCGCATGCGTATACACAGCAATGCGCAGGTGCGTCGTACGGGTACAAAGCGGATCATTACCCAGCGATGGATTGTACGAAGAATCCGTTCGCACAGCCGATCGCAAAGAGATTGACAGGAAGAAGGCGTTTGTGGGTGGCAACTGACCGTTTTCTGGGAGTGTTTGGAAAAACACAGGCGTGTCCAAGCATTTGCAGGGCGGGTGTCTGACGTCCGTTTCAGCCCTGGGCAGGCTGAAGTGATCGCAGTGGCTGAGGAAGTTCTGGGCAACTCAGAAACTGCACAAAACTTTTTTTGTACCGCCCGGCTGCACATGCGATCGCACACTTGCAAAGCGAAAATACACTCCCCTATGGGCGGCGACTATCTGCTCGCAGCAGTGCAAAAAACCCTAGCGAGCGATCAGGTCTGAATTAGGCCCTTAGTACAGTATATCTGCACAATAAATCTAATTTCTCTTGAGAATAGTTATATTACAGCTTGTTTAGTAAACCTCTAATAATACAGGTTGAGTATCCCATATCCAAATATTCGGAAATACGGAATTTTTTGAGAGAGTGAAATAGTGAAACCTTTGTTTTCTGATGGCTCAGTGTACACAAACTTTGTTTAATACACAAAGTTATTAAAAAAAATATTGTATTAAATGACCTTCAGGCTGTGTACAAGGTGTATATGAAACATAAATTGTGTGAATGTACACACACTTTGTTTAATGCACAAAGTTATTAAAAATATTGGCTAAAATTATCTTCCGGGTGTGATTATAAGGTGTATATGAAACATAAATGCATTCTGTGCTTATATTTAGGTCCCATCACCATGATATCTCATTATGGTATGCAATTATTCCAAAATACGGAAAAATCCGATATCCAAAATACTTCTGGTCCCAAGCATTTTGGATAAGGGACACTCAACCTGTATAAAATATCACCCAGGGCTTCAACTGTATAGTGCTTTTCTCTGACGTCCTAGTGGATGCTGGGAACTCCGAAAGGACCATGGGGAATAGCGGCTCCGCAGGAGACTGGGCACAAAAGTAAAAGCTTTAGGACTAGCTGGTGTGCACTGGCTCCTCCCCCTATGACCCTCCTCCAAGCCTCAGTTAGATTTTTGTGCCCGAACGAGAAGGGTGCAATCTAGGTGGCTCTCCTGAGCTGCTTAGAGTAAAAGTTTAAATTAGGTTTTTTATTTTCAGTGAGTCCTGCTGGCAACAGGCTCACTGCATCGAGGGACTAAGGGGAGAAGAAGCGAACTCACCTGCGTGCAGAGTGGATTGGGCTTCTTAGGCTACTGGACATTAGCTCCAGAGGGACGATCACAGGCCCAGCCATGGATGGGTCCCAGAGCCGCGCCGCCGTCCCCCTTACAGAGCCAGAAGAGCAGAAGAGGTCCGGAAAATCGGCGGCAGAAGACGTCCTGTCTTCAATAAGGTAGCGCACAGCACCGCAGCTGTGCGCCATTGCTCTCCGCACACTTCACACTCCGGTCACTGAGGGTGCAGGGCGCTGGGGGGGGGGCGCCCTGAGACGCAATAAAAATACCTTAGATGGCAAAAAATACATCACATATAGCTCCTGGGCTATATGGATGCATTTAACCCCTGCCAGAATTCATAGGAAAACGGGAGATAGGCTCCGCCCCCTTATCGGCGGCCTTATCTCCTCAGCACACTGGCGCCATTTTCCCACACAGCTCCGTTGGAGGGAAGCTCCCTGGCTCTCCTCTGCAGTCACTACACTACAGAAAGGGTTAAAAAAGAGAGGGGGGCACTAATTACGCGCAGTATTGAAATTACAGCAGCTATAAGGGGAAAAACACTTATATAAGGTTATCCCTGTATATATATAGCGCTCTGGTGTGTGCTGGCAAACTCTCCCTCTGTCTCCCCAAAGGGCTAGTGGGGTCCTGTCCTCTATCAGAGCATTCCCTGTGTCTGTGCTGTGTGTCGGTACGTTTGTGTCGACATGTATGAGGAGAAAAATGATGTGGAGACGGAGCAGATTGCCTGTAATAGTGATGTCACCCCCTAGGGGGTCGACACCTGAGTGGATGAACTGTTGGAAGGAATTACGTGACAGTGTCAGCTCTGTATAAAAGACAGTGGTTGACATGAGACAGCCGGCTACTCAGCTTGTGCCTGTCCAGACGTCTCATAGGCCGTCAGGGGCTCTAAAGCGCCCGTTACCTCAGATGGCAGATATAGACGCCGACACGGATACTGACTCCAGTGTCGACGGTGAAGAGACAAATGTGACTTCCAGTAGGGCCACAAGTTACATGATTGAGGCAATGAAAAATGTTTTACACATTTCTGATAATACGAGTACCACCAAAAAGGGGTATTATGTTCGGTGAGGAAAAACTACCTGTAGTTTTCCTGAATCTGAGAAATTAAATGAGGTGTGTGATGATGCGTGGGTTTCCCCCGATAACAACTGATAATTTCTAAAATGTTATTGGCATTATATCCTTTCCCGCCAGAGGTTAGGGTGCGTTGGGAAACACCCCCTAGGGTGGATAAAGCGCTCACACGCTTGTAAGGGCTCTACCCTCTCCTGAGATGGCCGCCCTTAAGGATCCTGCTGATAGAAAGCAGGAGGGTATCCTAAAATGTATTTACACACATACTGGTGTTATACTGCGACCAGCAATCGCCTCAGCCTGGATGTGCAGTGCTGGGTTGGCGTGGTCGGATTCCCTGACTGAAAATATTGATACCCTAGATAGGGACAGTATATTTTTGCCTATAGAGCATTTAAAAGATGCATTTCTATATATGCGTGATGCACAGCGGAATATTTGCCGACTGGCATCAAGTCTAAGTGCGTTGTCCATTTCTACCAGTAGAGGGTTATGGACACGACAGTGGTCAGGTGATGCGGATTTCAAACGGCATTTGGAAGTATTGCCTTATTAAGGGGAGGAGTTATTTGGGGTCGGTCTTTCAGACCTGGTGGCCACGGCAACAGCTGGGAAATCCACGTTTGTACCCCAGGTCGCCTCTCAACATGAGAAGACGCCGTATTATCAGGCGCAGTCTTTTCGTGGACAAGCGGGCAAAAGGTTCCTCATTTCTGCCCCGTGACAGAGGGAGAGGAAAAAGGCTGCAGAAATCAGCCAGTTCCCAGGAACAGAAACCCTCTCCTGCCTCTGCCAAGCCCTCAGTATGACGCTGGGGCTTTACAAGCAGAATCGGGCACGGTGGGGGGCCCGTCTCAATGAATTTCAGCGCGCAGTGGGCTCACTCGCAAGTAGACCCCTGGATCCTTCAGGTGATATCTCAGGGGTACAAATTGGAATTCGAGACGTCTCCCCCTCGCCGTTTCCTAAAGTCGGCTTTACCAATGTCTCCTTCTGACAGGGAGACAGTTTTGGAAGCCATTCACAAGCTGTATTCCCAGCAGGTGATAATCAAGGTACCCCTCCTGCAACAGGGAACGGGGTATTATTCCACACTGTTGTGGTACCGAAGCCGGACGGCTCGGTGAGACCGATTCTAAATCTAAAATCTTTGAACACTTACATACAGAGGTTCAAATTCAAGATTGAGTCACTCAGAGCAGTGATTGCGAACCTGGAAGAAGGGGACTACATGATGTCTCGGGACATCAAGGATGCTTACCTTCATGTCCAAATTTACCCTTCTCACCAAGGGTACCTCAGGTTTATGGTACAGAACTGTCACTATCAGTTCAGACGCTGCCGTATGGATGGTCCACGGCACCCCGGGTCTTTACCAAGGTAATGGCCGAAATGATGATATTCCTTCGAAGGAAGGGAATTTTAGTTATCCCTTACTTGGACGATTCCCTGATAAGGGTAAGATCCAGGGAACAGTTGGAGGTCGGTGTAGCACTATCTCAGGTAGTGTTGCGGCAGCACGATTGGATTCTCAATATTCCAAAATCGCAGCTGGTTCAGACGACTCGTCTTCTGTTCCTAGGGATGATCCTGGACACAGTCCAGAAAAAGGTGTTTCTCCCGGAGGAGAAAGCCAGGGAGTTATCCGAGCTAGTCAGGAACCTCCTAAAACCGAGCCAAGTCTCAGTGCATCAATGCACAAGGGTTCTGGGTAAAATGGTGGCTTCCTACGAAGCAATCCCATTCGGCAGATTCCACGCAAGAACTTTCCAGTGGGACCTGCTGGACAAATGGTCCGGGTCGCATCTTCAGATGCATCAGCGGATAACCCTGTCACCAAGAACAAGGGTGTCCCTCCTGTGGTGGTTGCAGAGTGCTCATCTTCTAGAGGGCCGCAGATTCGGCATTCAGGACTGGGTCCTGGTGACCACGGATGCCAGCCTGCGAGGCTGGGGAGCAGTCACACAGGGAAGGAATTTCCAGGGCTTATGGTCAAGCCTGGAGACATCACTTCACATAAATATCCTGAAGCTAAGGGCCATTTACAATGCTCTAAGCTTAGCAAGACCTCTGCTTCAAGGTCAGCCGGTGTTGATCCAGTCGGACAACATCATGGCAGTCACCCACGTAAACACAGGGTGGCACAAGAAGCAGGAGGGCAATGGCAGAAGCTGCAAGGATTCTTCGCTGGGCGGAAAATCATGTGATAGCACTGTCAGCAATTCCGGGAGTGGACAACTGGGAAGCAGACTTCCTCAGCAGACACGACCTCCACCCGGGAGAGTGGGGACTTCACCCAGAAGTCTTCCACATGATTATAAACCGTTGGGAAAAACTCGACAGGTATTGCGCCAGGTCAAGGGACCCTCAGGCAATAGCTGTAGACGCTCTGGTAACACCGTGGGTGTACCAGTCAGTGTATGTGTTCCCTCATCTGCCTCTCATACCCAAGGTACTGAGATTGATAAGATGGAGAGGAGTAAGCACTATATTCGTGGCTCCGGATTGGCCAAGAAGGACTTGGTAACCGGAACTTTAAAAGATGCTCACGGAGGATCCGTGGCCTCTACCTCTAAGAAGGGACCTGTTTCAGCAAGGACCCTGTCTGTTCCAAGACTTACCGCGACTGCATTTGACGGCATGGCGGTTGAACGCCGGATCCTGAAGGAAAAAAGGCATTCCGGATGAGGTCATCCCTATCCTGATCAAAGCCAGGAAGGATGTAACCGCAAAACATTATCACCGCATTTGGCAAAAATATGTTGCGTGGTGCGAGGCCTGTAAGGCCCGACGGAGGAAATTCAACTGGGTCGATTCCTACATTTCCTGCAAACAGGAGTGTCTATGGGCCTGAAATTGGGGTCCATTAAGGTTCAAATTTCGGCCCTGTCAATTTTCTTCCAAAAAGAACTAGCTTCAGTCCCTGAAGTTCAGACGTTTGTGAAAGGGGTACTGTATATACAGCCTCCTTTTGTGCCTCCAGTGGCACCTTGGGATCTCAATGTAGTTTTTGGGTTTTTTGGGTTCCAAAAAAGTCACATTGGTTTGAACCACTTAAATCTGCGGAGTTAAAATATCTCACATGGAAAGTGGTCATGCTGTTGGCCCTGGCCTGGGCCAGGCGCGTGTCAGAATTGGCGGCTTTATCCTGTAAAAGCCCTTATCTGATTTTTCCATTCGGACAGGGCGGAATTGAGGACTCGTCCTCAGTTTCTCCCTAAGGTGGTTTCAGCGTTTCACCTGAACCAACATATTGTGGTGCCTGCGGCTACTAGGGACTTGGAGGACTCCAAGTTGCTAGACGTTGTCAGGGCCCTGAAAATATATGTTTCCAGGACGGCTGGAGTCAGAAAATCTGACTCGCTGTTTATCCTGTATGCACCCAACAAGCTGGGTGCTCCTGCTTCTAAGCAGCCTATTGCTCGTTGTAATTGTAGTACAATTCAGCTTGCACATTCTGTGGCAGGCCTGCCACAGTCAAAAATCTGTAAATGCCCACTCCACAAGGAAGATGGGCTCATCTTGGGCGGCTGCCCGAGGGGTCTCGGCTTTACAACTTTGCCGAGCAGCTACTTGGTCAGGAGCAAATACGTTTGTAAAATTCTACAAAATTGATACCCTGGCTGAGGAGGACCTGGAGTTCTCTCATTTGGTGCTGCAGAGTCATCCGCACTCTCCCGCCCGTTTGGGAGCTTTGGTATAATCCCCATGGTCCTTTCGGAGTTCCCAGCATCCACTAGGACGTCAGAGAAAATAAGAATTTACTTACCGATAATTCTATTTCTCATAGTCCGTAGTGGATGCTGGGCGCCCATCCCAAGTGCGGATTGTCTGCAATACTTGTACATAGTTACAAAAATCGGGTTATTATTGTTGTGAGCCATCTTTTCAGAGGCTCCTCTGTTATCATGCTGTTAACTGGGTTCAGATCACAGGTTGTACGGTGTGATTGGTGTGGCTGGTATGAGTCTTACCCGGGATTCAAAATCCTTCCTTATTGTGTACGCTCGTCCGGGCACAGTATCCTAACTGAGGCTTGGAGGAGGGTCATAGGGGGAGGAGCCAGTGCACACCAGCTAGTCCTAAAGCTTTTACTTTTGTGCCCAGTCTCCTGCGGAGCCGCTATTCCCCATGGTCCTTTCGGAGTTCCCAGCATCCACTACGGACTATGAGAAATAGAATTATCGGTAAGTAAATTCTTATTTTATTTTTTTTTAAACTTTTTATTTACACCAGGAGAGACAGAGAAATATACAATACAGATTCAATTGCATAATAAAATGTGAAAATCAGTCTCCTTGGTGGTAATTTTTCAAATAATTTTGTGCATATTTAAACAGATATACAAAAATTTCTCCCCAACTGTATAGTGCTTTTAATGGTGAAATTGTCATAGAAAATGGAAGAATTCTTACCATACAACAACATTTATGTGAAAGAGTTCTAGGATGTAAGTACTCTTATTTCTCATGCGTCTTAGAGGATGCTGGGGACTCCAAAAGGACCATGGGGTATAGACTGATCCGCAGGAGCTTGGGCACACTATAAAGACTTAAACTGGGTATGAACTGGCTCCTCCCTCTATGCCCCTCCTCCAGACCTCAGTTAGACTTTGTGCCCAGGAGTGATGGGTCACACACTAGGGGAGCTCTCCTGAGTTTCTCTGAAAGACTTTGTTAGGTTTTTTATTTTCACGCAGACCTGCTGGCTACAGGCTCCCTGCAGCGTGGGAGTGAGGGGAGAGAAGCAGGACCTACTTCTTCTTAGTTTAAAGGCTCTGCTTCTCGGCTACTGGACACCATTAGGTCCAGAGGGTTCGATCACTTGGTGCGCCCAGCTGCTTGTTCCCGGAGCCACGCCGTCACCCCCCTCACAGAAGCCAGAAGAAAGAAGCCGGGTGAGTATGTGAAGAACAGAAGACTTCAGTGACGGCAGAAGACTTCAGTAATGGAGGTAACAGATCGTGCTACACTCCATGCTCCCACACACCAACGCACTCACAGGGTGCAGGGCGCTGGGGGGGAGCGCCCTGGGCAGCAGGTTACTGTTTTCTTTTAAGGCTGGCATTAAAGCAGATTGGTGCTGGGGCACTGTCTCTCCTACCCCCGCCAGCATATAACAGCGCGCTGCGCGCCATTCCTCCCCGCACCGAGCTCCCACGGGTGCAGGGCGCTGGGGGGGGAGCGCCCTGGGCAGCATTTTAAAATCTGATGGGCTGTTTATGATCAGTCTCGCGGTGCCGAGGCTCCGTGTCCCAGACCCCCGGCAGCACATTGTAGCGCACTACGCGCCGTTTCCTCCCCGCCGCCGGCTCTCGGGTGCGGGGGGGAAGAGCGCCCTGGGCAGCATATTAAGGACAGTGTGAGGTTTAACTGGTGGTGACGAGGCTCTGTGCCCCAGACCCCGCCAGCGTGTTCCAGCGCGTTACGCGCCATTTCTCCCCCGACGCCAGCTCCATGGGTGAAGGGCGCCAGGATGGAGGGGAGTGCCCTGGGCTGCATTGTTTATTCATATATATTGGTCCCCGGCGCCACACGCGATACCACCGGGCATAAGGGCGGTCGTGCGCCGCGTCGGTGCTCCCACACACCAACGGTTGGGTCCAGGATGCATGGGGGGCGCCCTGAACGGCAGTGTTTGAGTGTGTGTGTGTGTGTGTGTGTGTGTGTATGTGTGTGTGTATATGTGTATGTGTGTGTGTGTGTGTGTGTGTGTATTATATATATATATATATATGTGTGTGTGTATGTATATATGTATATATTATATATATAGTGGATTTACACTATATAAGGGCCCGGACTATATTTATCTCACTTAAGGAGCGAGAAAGCGCTGGGAGGAGGCGGAGCTTAGTCCTAAGAACGGACTCAGTGCCATTTTCCTCACATCCCCGCCAGAACTTACTGTATTGTAAGATGGGGGGGGCACAGTGTTTTTACTGCTATATGGTTGTCATATAGCATTATGTTGGATAAGGGATGCATAATCCTTGTTGTAATACATACATTCACTGTTTCCCTGTTAGTTACCCACTATTAGTTAGTCGACATGTGTCGACGGGTGTGGGGGCTTAATTACGAACGGTTGTGGGGATATCTGGTGGCTGCGCCGACACACGGCGTTACTTGATTCGGAAAATTAAGTATTACCAAGTTGGTTTTGGTGTGCTAAAAACCGTTAACACATTCGGGAAGTCACAGTGGTTTGTGGATGCCCTGTCGGCATCAGCAGTATTTCCTGGGAAAAAAATTGTCAGGCAGTTATTGCCTTGTATATGTATGTATGTATGTATGTATGTATGTATGTATGTATGTATGTATATATTCAGGTGTTTGTGGGGGGAGTCTTATCAAAATTGTACTTGTATGCTTCCCTCAGACCTCTCGGGGTTCCCAGTTATTATTATTTTTTGCCCGATTACTATCCCTTGCTGTCGACATTTACTAAAGTTTTCTGTCGACCATAACGTTCCAGGTAGATCCACATCGGGAGCATGTCAGTACATGGTCATACACATTCACAACACATTACTTTCTCTAGGGACCTGGCTGGTCGGGACAATCCACTTGCATATAGGATATGTCTATATGTTTATATATGTAGATATGGGTTTATATATGCATGAGTTGGATATATGTGTTTTATTGTGTGTTGCAGGATGTTTATCAATGAATGCTGAAATAATGGTATTCTTAACATGTGCTGGTCGCTCTGTTGATTAAGCTCTAGATTGGCCGTGACGAGTTGGTTTCGATCCTCTCAAGGAGTCCGAATATTATTCTCTTCACAACGCGGAGAGAAAATTATGACAGTCAACTCCTGGTCGACGCAGAGCCCGGTTGCAAAGGATCAGACACAGGCAGCTAAGTGAAATTTTATTTCTATATTTTGACCTTATTTGCACTGTATGCACTTGAGAAAGTGTTGTATTCGGTAGGCATCCGACAGTATTACCCTACCCAGAGTGGGTAGCCTTGCCTATGTTTGTTCTACCTTATAACATTACAGCAGGCTGCCACGTGACAGCAGGAGGTGACCGGAAAAATGCAGAGGATGTCTCAGGGAGATGCTGGAGGGAGGTGTACAGCTGTGGGTGTGGCCTCTGTTCAGTCAATCTCGGCGGATTCCTCTGGTAAATCTAATTTCGGGAGTTAGCCTCCCTCACGATGGTTGGTGATGCATTCTTTTGGGGGGTGCAGTCAGTTTAACCGGTTCGATACCGTTCTGTTTTCTTTTCCTTTTTCTGTACAGACAGTGAAAGGTGAAAAGGTGTAAGTGGTCTGCGGTCTCGTTAGGTTCGCAGAAGTGGATGTCGTTTCTGTTTCCACTACATCCACCACTTGTCGCGGAGTCTATCTGGCGGGTTCCCACTCCGGTGACCACTTGTCGGATAAGTTTCTGTTAGTCCAGGAATAGACTAGGACCTGTGAGTTATTCATAGAATCTAAAGGGGGACATTCTGAGTTCTGATAGTCTCCCCATACTGTTTTTCTAATAGTCCTTGCCATTCCCTTCTGGAAGGGGAGGTAGTACGCGATACCATACAGAAGTGCGTCAGGTTCAGAACAGTCTCTGGCTGTTCCTGTATTAAGGTACAAATCGTTTTCTCTCTGACTGTTTTTAGACATAGGGATTGGCTGTTGTTCCCAACGACGCAGACGTCAAAAGTGGGTTTCAGAGTAGATGCGGACCGGTTATGGTTCGGTGTTTTCCTGTGGAAAGAGGTCTGAGGATCCAGAGTTGGATCGGGTTTGAGGTGACACCTCATCAATATGTTCCGTTTATCAAACAGATGGCTGCGGCCTAAGGGGCCTTTTTCGGTGAGCAGGTCTATTACCAGAGTGGTTTATGGGACCAGTTGGGAATCTGGTCTGGGTCTCACCTGCGCATGCACCGGAATATAATCCAAACGGCCGGGACATCGCTCCGGTGGTGTCTGTTCGGTTCTCTCCTTCTAGAGGAATGTAGGTTCGGGATCCAGGTTAGAGCCTGGTGTACGGGCATACAGATCTCTGATGCGGGGGAGCAGTCTTTTACAAGCGTATTTCCAGAGGATATAGTCAAGTTAAAAAATAAATAAATAAATAAAAAAAACTTGTCTACTGTAAGCTTTCTGGAATTAAGAGCTATTTTCGACTAACGTATTCTTCGTGTTCTGCCCGTGTTAGTTCTGCCGGAAGACTTGTCAGCAGTGGCGTAGGTAGGCCGCTATGGCAGAACATGGAGCAGCCGGCATTGGCAGAAGTTGCACAGGTTGCAGTTGAAGGGGAGGTCTGGAAAACACTATATTAGCAGTCTTCGTTCCGGAGGTAAACGACGGGGGAATAGATTTCCTCTGCTGCCGCGATATCCAGCTGGAGAAAATTCGGTTATCATCGAGAAGCTTTACCAGAGTCTTTGAGGAGTGTCACAATTGGACATTTTGGCGTCTCGCCTCAATGAGAGGCCTCAAGGAGATTATTCCAGGTCAAGGGACACTCAAGATATAGTAGTGGACTTCCTCGTGACACCGTGGGTGTCTTAAGTCGGTCTATGTGGCCTCTCAGCTTTCACTTTTCTCGCGGTGGGGAGCGGAAGTTGTAAGAACATTCCGGTGATCCTCTTGAATCCGAGCTAGCCAGCGAGGGTTGGCTATCCAGTTTTTCATGATTTACTCATAGAAGATTACGGCCCTCTTCCTCTACGTGAGATAATGTTACCACAAGATCAGGGCGTGTAGCATGACTTACCGCGGCTGCGTCTGATGGCGAGGCGGTTGAATGCCATATCCTAAGCCGAACGGGTGTTCCCGGTGAAGTCGTTTCCTCAATTCTTCAGGCTAAGAAAGAACTAATGACAGAGTTACCACCGTAGTTGGAGTACTTATATGTCTTGTGTGTATCCATGAAGACTCCTATGGAAGCCGGTGGGGAGGCAAGCCTAATAAGTTTCTTTACAAAATTTCTCTCTCGGAAGGTGGTCATGCTAATGGCTTTAACATCCGCTAGGCGGGGGTCGGAAGTGGTGTGTTTTGTCTCACAAGACCCTTGCTTGATCTTTCAGGTGGATAGAGAGGAATTGGGTACTAGGTTGGTAGTTCTACCTAGAGTGGTTTCTGGGTTTACCAGAAATCGGTCTATTTTGTTGCTGGTAGTTACTTAGGCATTAACTGTTTCAAATTTCCTCGATCTAGCCGGGGATTTGAGTATGTAATTCGCCAATTTGGCTCAGTGTGGAGTAACAGAAGCTCTATTTGTCTGACATGTTCCCAGCGTAGTTTGGGAGTTTCTGTTATGCAGTCTGTTGCACCCTGATTCTGTGATGCGGTTTGGCATGTTCATTCTATGGCTGGATTGCCGTGGCCGAGGTAGGTGGAAGTCCATTCTTCTGGGAAGATGGGCTTATCTTGGGCAGATGCCCGAGGAGTCTCGGCGCGTCAATTTTGCCGAGCGGATTCTTGGTCGGGATCAAACGCTTTTGCTATACTCTACAAGTTTGATGTCCGGTTTGTTGGGGACCTTTTTCGTTTGCTCATTCGGCGCTGCGGAGTCGTTCGCACTCTCCTGCCCGTTTTGGAGCTTTGGTATAATCCCCATGGTCCTTTGGGAGTCCCCAGCATCCTCTAGGACGTATGAGAAAATAGGATTTTGGTACCTACCGGTAAATCCTTTTCTCCTAGTCCGTAGAGGATGCTGGGCGCCCGTCCCAGTGCGTACTGTGTCTGCAGTTATTGCTTGTGGTTACACCCTGGTGGTGTGTTTTCTCTGTCAGGCGGTGGATACCGTTGTTCATGCCATGGCATGCGGTGTCTTATTTTTGCTTATGTGGACACACGGTTTGTGTTACATATTCTCTCAGCATGGGGCTGTAGTTTGTGCATGCTGTTGGCTGTTAGATAGCAGTGCCGATATGTTCAGGAGGGCATAGTGCCCCTGTCACTGAGCCAGCACCGCAGCTGTCATACATGGGTAGAAGCGGTATCAGTGCATATAATGTGCTGCTTCTCCCCCATAACGGAGGGTAATACATTTACCCCTTGGTGCTAAATGATAGACCTGGAAATTAATCTTGAGTGATTTCTGTTTGTAAGAAAAGCAAGGCAATTTTTGCAGTTTTAAGATTAAATTAGCTCAGTATTTTTTAGGCTAGTGTAGCTCCAGTGATAGTCGGACACATTACATATATGTATACAGAATATATCATAAGCTGTAGAATTTTTTAAAAGTGTTAAGTGAGGGAAGTAAAATAAATCCGTTCACCCAGATAGTAACGATATGTAATAAAATAATAGAAAAAAAACCTAAATTACTTAATACGTATAACATCTAGGAAATACCATTTATGTCTGTACTGAACCACTGAGGGTGTTGACCAGGCCACCTTCCAAATACATTACGCAGTACACCCAGCGGGGAATTCAGTATGCCCTAAAATTTTTACAGGGTGTGATAAAAGGGGGTAGGGCCTGGGGCTATTCAATTACCACTGCTCATTGAATTCCCCCCTTTATTATGCTAGCAAACCACATTTGGCTAAACAGTAAATGCGATAAGGAAAACAATAGGCAACAAATCATTACGGAAAATAATAACCAAAAAATGTCTTTCATGAGAGGTTCATGTCGAGGCTTGGAAATCACTTACTGAAATGAAACTTCGTAATACGTGACCGTAGCAACTTTGTTTTGTGTTAATACCTTGCACAGGTTTAGTTACTTTATATTTGGAAATTGTAAAAATATTTTCTGGAATGTTTCATCATTACATATTGCCATCGTGTTTAGTTGCAATTTGTATACAATATCCAAGCATATATTTTGTGATGTGGCATTGTGTGTCCTCGACATCAGTTGCTAATATATTGCTATGTACTCTACCTGCAGGCCAATGGATTGTTACCAAGATTGCAGGGGCAAATTGATCTTCTTCTGTTTAACCCCCCTTATGTGGTGACCCCTCCGGAAGAGGTAAAGATGAGAAGGTCCGATAACTAGTTGTGGATTTTACAAAAAAAAACAACCATTCATTTCTTATAGTGAAAAAGCACGTAGTATGTTATGATGATGTACCAACAGCTATAAGAGAGGCATAGATACATTTATGATGATGAAGCATGTTACACATGCTAAACACAGCTCTTTCATGTTGTACTCCAGTGTGGTGTTTTAGCACTCACACAAACATACAAAACTTAAATAATTTCCTCTAAACCTTTTGCATTCAGAGATGTACGTATGTCTCAGTATATATACAGAATGAAATGTATCACACATAATACTAAAGCTTGGGTGAAACTTCTTTCAGCAGAATAATGATCCCAAGCACAAAACCAAAGCATTGCTGGGGTGGTAGAACAACGTAAAGGTGAATGTTGTACAATAGCCATGTCAAAGTCCAGATCTCAGTCTTGCAGTCCACAAGCATTATCCAAACAACCTGAAGCGAATATCACTCCTGAACGGTGTATATACCTTTCATAAACTTACCCCAACAGACCTAACGCTGTTATGGCAGAAAAAGGTGGGTCTACCAAGTACTAGGCTGCAGGGATTGAATACTTATGTAAACATAATTTGTTTGAAAAAAATAATTGTGCATGCAACTAATGAATTATGAGTTTGAAAATTTTCTTTAAGAGCCATCTGGTTCGCAGTATCATACAATCTTTGTAAGTGTCATTTGTTATACAGACAAACTTGTTCACCTTTTAAGGTTTTAACGCAAGGGAAATCCATAGATTCCAGCACTTACCACACGGGTAATATGCAGAATAGTTGAATAGCTTGGGGCATTAAACCTGGAGCTTACACTGTGGGTAATTGGATATGTCCCTTAGTGTATTTTAACAGTATTAATACATCTATCTCTTTTTATTTACTCCTAACATTTTGGGTGTAAATTTTATTCAGATCAACATAGGCTCCTCCGTGTAAGTACCAGACAACAATAGTGCTTGATCAGAAATCAAGAGATGTATTCAGTAGTTGCCTTATGTTTAAGCAAATTAGAGTATTTTATTAGTAGGAAAATGTACTTTAAAATGTTGGTGTGCTGTACAGATGCAGCTGTACCTTGAAACAAAACTAAAACCCCCCTTTACATGCCTGTATTTTTCTAGGTAGGCTGTATTGGAATACAGGCAGCCTGGGCTGGAGGTAAAAATGGCCGAGAAGTTATGGACAGGTTTTTTCCTCTGGTTCCCAAACTTCTTTCTCAAAAAGGCTATTTCTATTTACTTGTTCTAAAAGAGAACAACCCAGGTGAGGTATTTTGATTTACATTACACATTAGGACTTTTCCCATCTGTACAATGTAACTTCTTCATGACCTGTTTTGGTCCATTTTGTTACTTTTACTGTGACAATAGTAGTTAAATGGCAGTCTTCCCAAATGTTCCTTAAAAAAAAAAAAGTACTTTAATTAGTGATCCACAAGTTCTAAATCTGCTACTACTGTTGCTGCAGGCCGAAATGGCTCCCCCACCTTTCCTGAAATTGCTGTACTCACACCCAGCTGGGAGAGGAGATCTGATAGTCCTGGATACTCCTGGCTCTATCTATCCTCGTATGACAACTTATCACTTACCTCATTTCTCTAGCCAACAAATCCAAACAAACCATTCCTTTGACAGGATTGGTAAAGTGAGCCAAAAGTAGTGCAAATGATAAGTGGTTGAGACCACGGCTGAATCTAACAAATAGTGGGGATCTTAGGAAAGTCCTTACAATAAAGTTTTATTAAGGGGAAGTGGTTTGCTAAAACTTTAACATGGCATAGCTGTTTAATTGTCTTAAACTGACACATTTATGTATTTTGTACAATCTTTAATGATAAAGCATACAATTATTCACAACTGCAGAGTATCGGCAAAACCATTCCATCAAGTGGCATAAAACGTAAACACACACAATGTAGGGAGCAAACACAGACCAAGGAGCAATTATGTTTAGTCTTTGACATTGAGCCACCTGTATTAAATTGCACAATACTCCTGGAATCCATTGACTGGGGATATGATGAGGTTATCTATGCTCATGTAGAAATCTCCTGTAGCACACCATTAAGAAATAGTTGGGGCAGGGGCATTTTAAGAGAGGAGAGGGCCCCCTCCTTTCTTGCAGCGTTATGTCAGAGTCTACTGCGGATGTGCAGGTCTCCGGGAACATGGTGTCTGCGCCTTGTTCTCGGGGGACATCTCTAGTGCGCATGCGCAAATCGCGACAAGCATTTTTCAAATGATTTTGCTGTAGGGGTAAGTATACTATATGGGTGCTGTGTGGGCACACCTTGTGCCCGTTATAGAAACGCCTATGAGTTGAGGTAGGGTGACCATAATATCTCTTTAATCTGAGACACCTATGATTCACACAGGTTCTTTGGCTGGCTAAACTCTAGCCTGACTTTTACCTGGTTTTAGCCAGCCACAGAACCTGTGTAAATCAAAGGTGTCCCAGATTAAAGGGATATTATGGTCACCCTAGTTGAGGGGACTAGTATAAAAGCCATTGATGATCTGTGAAGTAGGTTTAACAACCAAATGCTAGTATTAATAGGCAAGTCCTTCTGTAGGATCATCTTGTAGGTGCAGTTAGTTTAACCCAACTAACCCAAAAATGGCCGCGCTATTCCAACAAATGTGAAGCTGCTTCCCCACTGCCTGTTACCAGGATACATATTACTAGAGGGCCGTGACATTGGTACAGCACCTTTTTGTGGTCTGTTTTGACCACATATGAGCTTATGGAACAAGCTGAAGTAGTGTAAAAGAATGATGATTATTATTTTCTAAAGGTGTACATTTATTTTCAGATGAGATTGCGGAGAAAATGAAGTCATATGGATTAGAAGGGTGCAAACTGCTTTCTAGACAAGCCGGAATAGAATATCTGACCATTTTAAAATTTTGGAAAACTGGCTGATTTTTTTAAAATGTATTATTTATTATCAACGGAACTGCGTATCCTCAATGAGGAATATATAATAGAACAAGCACCGACTATATACCCATGGTAGACATTTTGCAGCTGGACCAGTGATCTGGAGAATACAGTTTCATTAAGTCAGTGGAAGCTAGTGACCTCACATGGATCTAACATCTTCGTAGTAAATTGATTGCTTTTGCCATGCTTGATTTGGTTATGTGCGTGAAATACATATCTGTGATGGGCACATTTGGGGGAGAAAGTACTTTGCAAGGTCATAAAATGGACCTTAGGTTTCCGTTTTTTCATGTGTGAACATATGTATTATAAATGAACAAATGTGCAACAGTTGGATATATTTCGGAAATAAAAATAATATTTTTAGACTTATTTTTTGAATGTACATTTTAATATTGAATGACTGATTTGAATATCCTGCTACTCTCCAAGTCAGTCCAGTTTAATTTTGCAAGTCTCGATCTGAGTAAAACCGTTTTTCTCAGACTAAGGGCTGTAACACACGCTCCGGTTTTTGACGGATGGCAAAAAGCCGGACAAACTTTGTCCGGCTTTTTGCCATCCAGCAGAGTCTTTCACACACAACGGCTTTGAGCCGTGTGTAATGCTGTGCACATGCGCAGCATTAGACATGGCTTGAAAAAAACCTGTTGTGTGTGTGAAAGTTCCCATTCACACACACGGTTCACTGACTGCAAAGACGGCACGGCCCCGGCCCGGCAGCAGGACCTTCCAGTTGATCTTTCCGGCCGGGCCAGGGCCGTGCAGTGCAGTGTGAAAGGACCCTACCCCTCACACTGTTAATTACAATACCGGCACGGGAAAAAGCCATCCGGCTTTTTCCTCGGCCGGCAAAAGCCGGCGTGTGTGTTTCAGCCCTTAGAGCTAATGATGTCTCTGGTTATTGATTACAACTATTTATTATTTTGGCATCCAAAAATTGGAGCCCTGGAAAGAAAGTCACACCCCTTTTCATGTTTAAAAATAAATTTTCTCTAACGTCCTAAGTGGATGCTGGGGACTCCGTCAGGACCATGGGGTTTAGCGGCTCCGCAGGAGACAGGGCACAATAATAAAAGCTTTAGGATCAGGTGGTGTGCACTGGCTCCTCCCCCTATGACCCTCCTCCAAGCCTCAGTTAGATTTTTGTGCCCGGCCGAGAAGGGTGCAATCTAGGTGGCTCTCCTGAGCTGCTTAGAATAAAAGTTTAAGTTAGGTTTTTTATTTTCAGTGAGTCCTGCTGGCAACAGGCTCACTGCTACGAGGGACTTAGGGGAGAGAAGTAAACTCACCTGCGTGCAGGATGGATTTGCTTCTTAGGCTACTGGACACCATTAGCTCCAGAGGGAGTCGGAACACAGGTCTCACCCTGGGGTTCGTCCCGGAGCCGTGCCGCCGACCCCCCTTGCAGATGCCGAAGTTGAAGAGGTCCAGAAACAGGCGGCAGAAGACTTTCAGTCTTCATAAGGTAGCGCACAGCACTGCAGCTGTGCGCCATTGTTGTCAGCACACTTCATACCAGCGGTCACTGAGGGTGCAGGGCGCTGGGGGGGGCGCCCTGGGCAGCAATGTATTATACCTTTTTCTCTATCGTCCTAGTGGATGCTGGGGTTCCTGAAAGGACCATGGGGAATAGCGGCTCCGCAGGAGACAGGGCACAAAAAGTAAAGCTTTTTCCGATCAGGTGGTGTGCACTGGCTCCTCCCCCTATGACCCTCCTCCAGACTCAAGTTAGATTTTTGTGCCCGGCCGAGAAGGGTGCAATCTAGGTGGCTCTCCTAAAGAGCTGCTTAGAGAAAGTTTAGCTAGGTTTTTTATTTTACAGTGATTCCTGCTGGCAACAGGATCACTGCAGCGAGGGACTGAGGGGAGAAGGAGTCAACTCACCTGCGTGCAGGATGGATTGGTTTCTTGGCTACTGGACATCAAGCTCCAGAGGGACGATCACAGGTACAGCCTGGATGGTCACCGGAGCCACGCCGCCGGCCCCCTTGCAGATGCTGAAATCAGAAGAGGTCCAGAATCGGCGGCTGAAGACTCCTGCAGTCTTCTAAAGGTAGCGCACAGCACTGCAGCTGTGCGCCATTTTCCTCTCAGCACACTTCACACGGCAGTCACTGAGGGTGCAGGGCGCTGGGAGGGGGGCGCCCTGGGAGGCAAATGAGTACCTATAAAGGCTAAAAATACCTCACATATAGCCCTAGAGGCTATATGGAGATATTTAACCCCTGCCTAATTTTTCTAAATAGCGGGAGACGAGCCCGCCGGAAAAGGGGCGGGGCCTATCTCCTCAGCACACGGCGCCATTTCCTCTCACAGCTCCGCTGGTCAGGACGGCTCCCAAGTCTCTCCCCTGCACTGCACTACAGAAACAGGGTAAAACAGAGAGGGGGGGGCACATTTATGGCGATATTTTGATATAACAAAGCAGCTATAAGGGAGCACTTATTATA
Organism: Pseudophryne corroboree; assembly: GCF_028390025.1. Classification (NCBI taxonomy): domain Eukaryota; kingdom Metazoa; phylum Chordata; class Amphibia; order Anura; family Myobatrachidae; genus Pseudophryne; species Pseudophryne corroboree. The sequence goes on along the minus strand of NC_086449.1, from coordinate 528,893,785 downwards.
AGGCTATCCTTGATATATATATAGCGCTTTTGGTGTGTGCTGGCAAACTCTCCCTCTGTCTCCCCAAAGGGCTAGTGGGTCCTGTCTTCGTTAGGAGCATTCCCTGTGTGTCTGCTGTGTGTCGGTACGTGTGTGTCGACATGTATGAGGACGATATTGGTGTGGAGGCGGAGCAATTGCCAAATATGAGGATGTCACCCCCTAGGGAGTCGACACCAGAATGGATGCCTTTATTTATGGAACTACGGGATAGTGTCAACACGCTAAAGCAGTCGTTTGACGACATGAGACGGCCGGACAATCAATTAGTACCTGTCCAGGCGACTCAAACACCGTCAGGGGCTGTGAAACGCCCTTTGCCTCAGTCGGTCGACACAGACCCAGACACAGGCGATGACTCCAGTGGTGACGGTGACGAATCAACCGTATTTTCCAGTAGGGCCACACGTTATATGATTTTGGCAATGAAGGAGGCGTTACATTTAGCTGATACTACAGGTACCACTAAACAGGGTATTATGTGGGGTATGAAAAAACTACCTATAGTTTTTCCTGAATCAGAAGAACTAAATGACGTGTGTAATGAAGCGTGGGTTGCCCCTGATAAAAAGCTGATAATTTCAAAGAAATTATTGGCATTATACCCTTTCCCGCCAGAGGTTAGGGAGCGCTGGGAAACACCTCCTAGGGTGGACAAGGCGCTAACACGCTTATCTAAACAAGTGGCGTTACCCTCTCCTGAGACGGCCGCACTTAAAGATCCATCAGATAGGAGGATGGAAAATATCCAAAAAAGTATATACACACATGCAGGTGTTATACTACGACCAGCTGTAGCGACTGCCTGGATGGGCAGTGCGGGGGTAGTTTGGTCAGAATCCCTGATTGAAAATATTGATACCCTGGACAGGGACAATATTTTACTGTCGTTAGAACAAATAAAGGATGCATTTCTTTATATGCGTGATGCACAGAGGGATATATGCACACTGGCATCACGGGTAAGTGCTATGTCCATTTCGGCCAGAAGAGCTTTATGGACGCGACAGTGGACAGGCGATGCGGATTCAAAACGGCATATGGAAGTTTTGCCGTATAAAGGGGAGGAGTTATTTGGAGTCGGTCTATCAGATTTGGTGGCCACGGCTACAGCCGGGAAATCCACCTTTCTACCTCAAGTCACTCCCCAACAGAAAAAGGCACCGACTTTTCAACCGCAGCCCTTTCGTTCCTTTAAAAATAAGAGAGCAAAGGGCTATTCATATCTGCCACGAGGCAAAGGTCGAGGGAAGAGACAGCAACACGCAGCTCCTTCCCAGGATCAGAAGCCCTCCCCGGCTTCTACAAAAGCCTCAGCATGACGCTGGGGCTTCTCAAGCGGACTCGGGGACCGTGGGGGGTCGTCTCAAAAATTACAGCGCGCAGTGGGCTCACTCGCAAGTAGATCCCTGGATCCTGCAGATAATATCTCAGGGATACAGGTTGGAATTAGAGACAGATCCACCTCGCCGTTTCCTGAAGTCTGCTTTACCAACGTCCCCCTCCGAAAGGGAGACGGTGTTGGAAGCCATTCACAAGCTGTACTCTCAGCAGGTGATAGTCAAGGTACCTCTTCTGCAACAAGGGAAGGGGTATTATTCCACTCTTTTTGTGGTACCGAAGCCGGATGGCTCGGTAAGGCCTATTCTAAATCTGAAGTCCTTGAACCTGTACATAAAGAAGTTCAAGTTCAAAATGGAGTCACTCAGAGCAGTGATAGCGAACCTGGAAGAGGGGGACTTTATGGTATCCTTGGACATCAAGGATGCGTATCTCCACGTTCCAATTTACCCCTCACACCAGGGGTACCTCAGGTTCGTTGTACAAAACTGTCACTATCAGTTTCAGACGCTGCCGTTCGGATTGTCCACGGCACCTCGGATCTTTACAAAGGTAATGGCCGAGATGATGATTCTTCTTCGAAGAAAAGGCGTATTAATTATCCCATACTTGGACGATCTCCTAATAAGGGCGAGGTCCAGAGAACAGCTAGAGATGGGATTAGCACTGTCTCAGGAAGTGCTAAAACAGCACGGGTGGATTCTGAATATTCCAAAATCCCAGTTAATGCCGACAACTCGTCTGCTGTTCCTAGGGATGATTCTGGACACGGTTCAGAAAAAGGTTTTTCTCCCGGAGGAAAAAGCCAAGGAGTTATCCGAGCTTGTCGGGAACCTCCTAAAACCAGGAAAGGTGTCTGTACATCAATGCACAAGAGTCCTGGGAAAAATGGTGGCTTCTTACGAAGCAATTCCATTCGGCAGATTCCACGCAAGAATTTTCCAAAGGGATCTGTTGAACAAATGGTCAGGGTCGCATCTTCAGATGCACCTGCGGATAACCCTGTCTCCAAGGACAAGGGTGTCTCTTCTGTGGTGGTTGCAGAGTGCTCATCTATTGGAGGGCCGCAGATTCGGCATACAGGATTGGATCCTGGTGACCACGGACGCCAGCCTGAGAGGCTGGGGAGCAGTCACACAAGGAAGAAACTTCCAGGGAGTATGGACGAGCCTGGAAACGTCTCTTCACATAAACATTCTGGAACTAAGAGCAATATACAATGCTCTAAGCCAGGCAGAACCTCTGCTTCAGGGAAAACCGGTGTTGATCCAGTCGGACAACATCACGGCAGTCGCCCATGTGAACAGACAGGGCGGCACAAGAAGCAGGAGTGCAATGGCAGAAGCTGCAAGGATTCTTCGCTGGGCAGAGAATCATGTGATAGCACTGTCAGCAGTGTTCATCCCGGGAGTGGACAACTGGGAAGCAGACTTCCTCAGCAGACACGATCTTCACCCGGGAGAGTGGGGACTTCATCCAGAAGTCTTCCACATGCTGGTAACCCGTTGGGAAAGACCAATGGTGGACATGATGGCGTCTCGCCTCAACAAAAAACTGGACAGGTATTGCGCCAGGTCAAGAGATCCGCAGGCAATAGCTGTGGACGCGTTGGTAACGCCTTGGGTGTACCAGTCGGTGTATGTGTTTCCTCCTCTGCCTCTCATACCAAAAGTATTGAGAATTATACGGCAAAGAGGCGTAAGAACGATACTAGTGGTTCCGGATTGGCCAAGAAGGACTTGGTACCCGGAACTTCAAGAGATGATCACGGAAGATCCGTGGCCTCTACCTCTAAGGAGGGACTTGCTTCAGCAGGGTCCCTGTCTGTTTCAAGACTTACCGCGGCTGCGTTTGACGGCATGGCGGTTGAACGCCGGATCCTAAAGGAAAAAGGCATGCCGGAAGAAGTCATTCCTACTTTGATTAAAGCAAGGAAGGAAGTAACCGTGCAACATTATCACCGAATTTGGCGAAAATATGTTGCGTGGTGCGAAGATCGGAGTGCTCCGACGGAGGAATTTCAACTATGTCGATTCCTACATTTCCTGCAATCAGGATTGTCAATGGGTCTCAAATTGGGATCTATTAAGGTTCAAATTTCGGCCCTGTCGATTTTCTTTCAAAAAGAATTGGCTTCAGTCCCTGAAGTCCAGACCTTTGTTAAGGGAGTGCTGCATATACAGCCTCCTGTGGTGCCTCCAGTGGCACCGTGGGATCTCAATGTGGTTTTGGATTTCCTAAAATCTCATTGGTTTGAACCACTAAAAAAGGTGGATTTGAAATATCTCACATGGAAAGTGACCATGCTTCTAGCCCTGGCTTCTGCCAGGAGAGTGTCAGAATTGGCAGCTTTATCTTACAAAAGCCCATATCTGATTTTCCATTCGGACAGGGCAGAACTGCGGACTCGTCCGCATTTTCTCCCTAAGGTGGTGTCAGCATTTCATCTGAACCAGCCTATTGTAGTGCCTGCGGCTACAAGTGACTTGGAGGACTCCAAGTTACTGGACGTTGTCAGAGCATTAAAAATATATATTGCAAGGACAGCTGGAGTCAGAAAATCTGACTCGTTGTTTATATTGTATGCACCCAACAAGATGGGTGCTCCGGCGTCTAAGCAGACGATTGCTCGTTGGATCTGTAGCACAATCCAACTTGCACATTCTGTGGCAGGCCTGCCACAGCCTAAATCTGTAAAGGCCCACTCCACAAGGAAGGTGGGCTCATCTTGGGCGGCTGCCCGAGGGGTCTCGGCATTACAACTTTGCCGAGCAGCTACGTGGTCAGGGGAGAACACGTTTGTAAAATTTTACAAATTTGATACTCTGGCTAAGGAGGACCTGGAGTTCTCTCATTCGGTGCTGCAGAGTCATCCGCACTCTCCCGCCCGTTTGGGAGCTTTGGTATAATCCCCATGGTCCTTTCAGGAACCCCAGCATCCACTAGGACGATAGAGAAAATAAGATTTTACTTACCGATAAATCTATTTCTCTGAGTCCGTAGTGGATGCTGGGCGCCCATCCCAAGTGCGGATTATCTGCATAAATTGTACATAGTTATTGTTAACTAATTCGGGTTATTGTTGAAGGAAGCCATCTTTCAGAGGCTCCGCTGTTATCATACTGTTAACTGGGTTTAGATCACAAGTTGTACGGTGTGATTGGTGTGGCTGGTATGAGTCTTACCCGGGATTCAAAATCCTCCCTTATTGTGTACGCTCGTCCGGGCACAGTACCTAACTGGAGTCTGGAGGAGGGTCATAGGGGGAGGAGCCAGTGCACACCACCTGATCGGAAAAAGCTTTACTTTTTGTGCCCTGTCTCCTGCGGAGCCGCTATTCCCCATGGTCCTTTCAGGAACCCCAGCATCCACTACGGACTCCGAGAAATAGATTTATCGGTAAGTAAAATCTTATTTTTATGGCTAAAATACATCACATATAGCCCTTGAGGCTATATGGATGTATTTAACCCCTGCCAGATCTCACAAACTCCGGGAGAAGAGCCCGCCGTTTTAGGGGGCGGGGCCTATTCTCCTCAGCACACGGCGCCATTTTCCTGCTCAGCTCTGCTGTGAGGAAGGCTCCCAGGCTCTCCCCTGCACTGCACTACAGAAACAGGGTTAAAACAGAGAGGGGGGGCACTTATTTGGCGATATGATTACATATGTGAAAATGCTATAAGGGAAAACACTTGTATAAGGGGTTGTCTCTGTATAATTATAGCGTTTTTGGTGTGTGCTGGCAAACTCTCCCTCTGTCTCCCCAAAGGGCTAGTGGGGTCCTGTCCTCTATCAGAGCATTCCCTGTGTGTGTGCTGTGTGTCGGTACGTGTGTGTCGACATGTAGGAGGACGATGTTGGTGAGGAGGCGGAGCAAATTGCCTGTATTGGTGATGTCACTCTCTAGGGAGTCGACACCGGAATGGATGGCTTATTTAGGAATTACGTGATAATGTCAACACGATGCAAGGTCGGTTGACGACATGAGACGGCCGGCAAACAAATTAGTACCTGTCCAGGCGTCTCAGACACCGTCAGGGGCTTGTAAAAACGCCCATTTACCTCAGTTGGTCGACACAGACACGGACACTGACTTCAGTGTCGACGGTGAAGAAACAAACGTATTTTCCTTTAGGGCCACACGTTACATGTTAAGGGCAATGAAGGAGGTGTTACATATTTCTGATACTACAAGTACCACAAATAAGGGTATTATGTAGGGTGGGAATAATCTACTTGTAGTTTTTCCTGAATCAGATAAATTAAAGTGTGTGATGATACGTGGGTTTCCTCCGATAGAAAATTATTGGAGGTATACCCTTTCCCGCCAGAAGTGAGGGCGAGTTGGGAAACACACCTTAGGGTGGATAAGGCGCTCACACGCTTATAAAAACAAGTGGCGTTACCGTCTCCAGATACGGCCGCCCTCAAAGAGCCAGCTGATAGGAAGCTGAAAAATATCCTAAAAAGTATATACACACATACTGGTGTTATACTACGACCAGCAATCGCCTCAGCCTGGATGTGCAGCGCTGGGGGGGCTTGGTCGGATTTCCTGACTGAAAATATTGATACCCTTGACAGGAACAATATTTTATTGACTATAGAGCATTTTAAGGATGCATTTCTATATATGCGAGATGCGCAGAGGGATATTTGCATTCTGGCATCAAGAGTAGATGTGATTCCATATCTGCCAGACGATGTTTATAGACATGACAGTGGTCAGGTGATGCAGATTCCAGACGGCACATGGAAGTATTGCCGTATAAAGGGGCGGTCCATCGGACCTGGTGGCCATGGCAACAGCTGGAAAATCCACTTTTGTTACCCCAAGTCACATCTCAGCAGAAAAGGACACAGTCTTTTCAGTCTCAGTCCTTTCGTACCCATAAAGGCAGGCGGGCAAAAGGCCAGTCATATCTGCCCAGGGTTAGAGGAAAGGGAAGAAGACTGCAGCAGGCAGCCCATTCCCAGGAACAGAAGTCCTCCACAGCTTCTGCCAAGTCCGCAGCATGACGCTGGGGCCATACAAGCGGACTCAGGTGCGGTGGGGGGTCATCTCAAGAGTTTCAGCACGCAGTGGGCTCACTCGCAAGTGGACTCCTGGATCCTACACGTAGTATCCCAGGTGTACATTGGAAATTCGAGACGTCTTCCCCTCACAAGTTCCTGAAGTCTGCTTTACCAACGTCTCCCTCCGACAGGGAGGCAGTATTGGGAAAAAATTCACAGGCTGTATTCCCAGCAGGTGATAATCAAAGTACCCCTTGTCAAAGTCAGAAAAATGTCTTAGTGCACACTGCCATATTTGCACCGCACACTGGTCCGTGCTGCGCATGCGTACGCTCTCCCGTGGAAGCGCATACCCGCAATAGCGTGCACTCGCACGCGCAGTATGCGCATTTACGGTAGAGTTTATGTGATCGTAGCGTGCGACTCATTCGTTACAAAAGTTCACAATTAATGTAGTTTATAGATCATGTTCCCCTCAATAGTTTCTGTAAGTTTGGTTTAGATAGAATGTCCCTGAGCGGAGGAATCCCTCTTTGTATTGCACGAAGGGTCTAACAGGAGTCATACAGCAGTGTTTGATACCCATCGGAAGAGTATTTAATTAGCAATATTCCGGTGTTGGTTTGGAGCGTATTAATCGCTCGTGCGAATAGTTATGGACATAAGAAGTTTATGTCCATTTCTATGATTTGCACATACTCAGGTATGCGGCGGGAAACCCAGTTCCCCACCCACCTGAGCTGTTGGAAATCAGCACAGCCCACCTGTATGAATCAACCTATGACCTTTGGTTACAGTACAGGGCCGAATTCCTGTGTCCAATAAACTGTAGGATTGTAGGGACTAGGAGATTGCATTGAGTGTGGGGCATAAATAGGCAGACCGACCACATCCAGCTCTCACTCTCTCATCAACGGTTATCTGCTGATAATCGGGAGCTGGATATCGAGGCGCAGGCGATCATACCCTTTGTGCGTAAGTTCTCTCCGTAATCATTGTCTTTCTGTGAGCCAATTTCTCTCTCTCTATTCTCTCTTTTCTCTAATATCTCCCCTAGACTAAACTTTATAGTATTGTATTGTATTGTGTTAGACCAGGATAGCATTGTAGTTTATCCCTTAGTTAGGTGTTTGGTTAGGAAGTCTTTGTTATATTGTAGTGTATCATTTGTACTGTGTTACTCTTTTACAAGTATACTAGATATAATACAGATTATAGGCTTTGGAACCCTAAACCAGTATCAGTGTATTTACTATAGTATTAAGTGTTCACTTGAGCGTCGGTGACGCTCAAACAGCTTTGTAGATAGTCAGGTTACACAAGGTTGCATTTACACCCTGTACTCACATTAAGGTATTCTGTGTGTTTCATCGGTATAAGGTTTAATATCAAGGTATAGTGTTGTGAGCGTCTGCACCGCTGGTGACCTCCTCGTGGTCTCCAGCGTATGCTACGTTACAGCGAATCTTTCCCCTAGACATAACCAATAACGTGTCCTGTGATCACTGGGCCGTGAGCGAACGTGACGCTTGAGCGTCTCGCCTACGGCTGAGCGATCGTTACGCAAATAGCGTATCATTACGGTATTTCTTAAGTAAACAGCGTACAGTGTTCTTAGCTTCATAAGGGTTGTTTATACGACAAAGGAATTTAGCATTGTCAATTGCGGGCTCGTCCGGTCCTTTTCACATCTGCACTAGGTAGATCAGCGGACATTATCCCTCCAGCAAAGGGTGGGAGGTTGTCTCATAGTGCTGGCGGGATAAGCGTCTGCTTCGCTTAGGTAAAGAGTGCTGAAGGAATCCGGTAACCGGAAGTAAGAACAAAACGCTTGTGTCTTTTAAAACTGTTTATTTTTCTTTTGTCTTGCGTACGCATACATTTATCTGCATTTCTTTTTCAAATTTCGTATATCACTATTCCTGTTTGCCAATTTTTTTATAGTTGATAGAAAGTGCTAAAAAGAGATTTGCTGTTATTTAAAAGTAGAGGTAATAGTTAAAGTATAGAACAAACACACGGTTTGTCTGAGATACAAGGCAGTCAGTGTGGATTGCGGTAGATGATCAGGGATCATCTACATTGATAAATAAATATATTGTGTTACGGTGGATCCTTTGCATTGCGTACACGTGTCGCTAACAAAGACTAGCGTACGCAATCCAAAAGGCAGACGCACGCAGCGTTCATTACGCAACGTAGCGTCTGGTTACGCCCACGTAGCCCAAGTCACGAAAAGCGATAATTAGCGCAAAGCGATAATTAGCGCAAAAGCGATAAGTAACGCACAGCGGTAGATAACGCGACGCGGTAAATAACGCAAATCTATTTTTTGGAAAATCTGAAATTTAGTTTAACAGATCCTGCTCCTAATTGGTAACACTTTTGGCCTGAAGACAATTTCTGCGCAGAAATAGATATAGAAACAAAGTGTACATGTGTTGAGTGAGTGTGTTTTGTATACAAAAGTTTATATAACTTTAAGGTGGAACCAAAAGGAAAGTCGGGTACTCGTCAAGGGACATACGTGTAAGTGACATATACGGTGGCCAGGGAGGCATCCCTGGTTAAATAATATTTGAGCATTAGAGTATAGCGGACCATAAGGTAACAAGACCAGGAGGTCATAAGGAACAAGACCAGGAGGTCGTAAGGTAAAAGGTCCGCTATAAAAGTCCAGTGGCACAACGCCTGGGGTGTTGGTGCAGAACCCATATAGGCCATAAGCTCTTGCTGAAGGAATCGCGGCCGGAAACATCGATTCCATTGGTCTTTCAGTACATGACAAGTAGTGCTCGTGTACTGAACGATTGGACCACACGTAATTGTGTGCAGTAGTTAGTAATCTGACCTAAATACCATTAGAGTAAAGTGGTCACAAACGCTATTTGTACATTCTGACGTGATTTGTGTAATTTTTTATTTTTGGAAGGGAAGTTCGCTGGTCACTCAGGAACTATCTAACAACCCCAACTTTACTGGAAAGAGTAAGTGTCCTGCGGGTAACCCTCATATGTTCCAGTAAACTGAAGGTTCCATAGGGGCCCTGTATCGAGTACGCTGGCATCATAACGGTGTTTACAGGTCGTATTGGTCGAGGTGGGCGAGTGAGTGGGGTACTCGGTAAACCGCCACCGCCGGCCTACTGTGGAGTAATTTGGTTGTCTGTAAAGGCTTGCTGAAAACCTTGATACAGAAAATCCAAGGAGGACTAAGCAACACCTACAGACTATGGGGGCCAGTTGCTCAGGTAGGGGGCGATCAACCCTGGTTCAGGTTGATTCTGTGAACCGACCAGTTGGGTCGGCACGATATGTAATGTGTGAAAAATATGGAATTCACACCGAATCTTTATGTGATGAATGGGAGAGAATGACTGTACAAGACAGGGACAAGTTCCCAAGAATAGGTAGCTTCAGTCCAGAGGTGTTACAAAATTTAAGGAGGAGGATATGTCTCGTAAAATCAGCAAAGAGACGAATTCAGCATCATGATTATTTACAGTTATGGCACCAGGAAGGTGAGATACAGAGAGGTTTGGCTCTGGCGGCGGGATCTGGGGCAGTCAGGAAGTTGATTGCCACAGCTCCTCCCCCACCATACATTGCAGGAGAGAAGTTGATTGCGGAGAGAAACGCACAGGGTTGTAAAACACAAACTCTTAGTAACACTGTAAATGTTAATGATGTTAACCAAATAACTCATGCAAGTATTAACCCGTGCAAGATGTACCCTGTTTTGAACCTTCCTCAGGAGTGTGATCAAGAAGACGATTCAGCAACAATTTCAGCTCTCTCTCTTGCAGCCACCATAGCAGAGACCACAGTAGGCACAGCGACACCCACGAGATTAGTGAAAGCCCCTAGCGGAGGGATAGGTGAGGTCGTGTCAACGGGTAAGTACGGCACCATGCACTACACTGAAACAATTGTACCACAACAAGCTGTAGAATCTACACAGGAAGAGGCTGTTAGAATTGCTCCTGTAAGGGTAATAGCAGTTCCCAATGGAAAAACAGATGTGTCTGGAGCCACTCCCATAAGGAACATTGCCATGTACACTCCATTTTCCAGAATGGAATTAAGAACAATAGTGTCCGAATTTCCTGACCCCAGGAAGGATTTAGTTGCTAGCCAAAAATACATCAGGGATTTAGGTAACACGGTAGAACCCAACAACAAGGATTGGCAGATACTGCTAAGAGCTTGTTTACCTTCCAATGTTGATGCAACTCAGTTTTTAGCTGATTGTGCATTGGATAAAGATGTACCGCTTACAGACGTGTACAATAAGGATAATGTAAAAAGGATAAATTTACAGCTAAAAGAGTATTTCCCAGCCGTTGTTAAATGGAATAAAATATTTTCCATTAAGCAAAAGGAGTCCGAAACGGCAATAGAATATTTTCACCGGGCACTATTAGAAATGGCAAAGTACACTGGTATAGAAGACATAAAGACCAACCCAAACCATCGAGAAGTAGCAGTATCTGTACTGATGGATGGTTTGAAAGAAACATTAAAAGCTAGGGTACAGACCACGCAGCCATGTTGGCGAGGTCTGTCAGTGTCCACCTTGAGAGAGGCTGCTATTGATCACGACAGAAATATCACTAGGCACAGGGAGTCGCAAAGTGATAAGTTGATGTCCGTAAGTATACAGGCGCTGACCACAAGGCAGCCTGCGTATGTACCACCGAATCCTGTGGGTAAGGCAAGTGTAATAACATGTTTTTCTTGTAACAAACCAGGACATTTTGCACGAGACTGTAGAGTAAGAAATGTACAAAGATCTTTTCAACCCCCTAGACAACAACACCACACACGACATTGGGAGCAGGGTCCACAGAGGCGGAGTTTTGAGCCACATACAGGGGAAACAAAAAGATATCCCCCAAACAGAGATTGGCATGCCTCTGGTAGTTCCCAGCTAACTCCCTCACAAGTAGTTGCTGCCAGCGGGATTCAGGGAGGTCAGCATACCCAATAGGGGTGTGGCCATACCTGTAATCTGCAACCAGTTAAATTGATTGCCAGTCTTGGAAGCGAACCAGAGATTGCAATCAATGTAGCCGGTAAAACTTTAAACTTTCTTGTAGACACAGGGGCGGCCAAGTCAGTGATCAATTCGACAGTGGGCATGAGAACCACTGGTAGGACAGTTCCAGCCATAGGAGTGACAGGAGTAGTCCAGCACTACCCTGTTAGCAAACCAGCCGAGATTACAATAGGGCCTTTGCATACCAAGCATTCCTTTTTGCTGGCTGCATCGGCACCGACCAATCTCCTGGGAAGAGACTTACTATGTAAAATGGGTTGCGTCATTTATTGTACTCCTGAAGGTGTATTCTTGGACATCCCTGAGAATCACGCTCAGGAAGTACGAGACATGTTAGACTCCCCATCAAAATTAATGTCACATTCCATTATGACAAATAGGAATCCATCCCAAATAGAAGAGATGACATCTCAGATACCAGAGTCGCTTTGGACAAAAGATGGACAGGACACTGGATTAATGGCAAACGTAGCTCCAGTAGTAGTACAAGTAAAAGATGGTAGGATAGCTCCAAAAATCCCACAGTATCCTCTGAAGCCAGAGGTGGAGTTAGGAGTTTTCCCGGTAATAGAGCGCTTGCTACAACAGGGCATTCTAGTAAGAACGTCCAGCACAGCAAATAGTCCCATCTTCCCTGTTAAAAAGAGTGGGGGGAGGGGTTACAGGCTAGTGCAGGATCTAAGGGGGATTAACAAAATAGTTGAGAGTCAGTTCCCCGTAGTGCCTAATCCAGCTGTCATCCTAATGCAAATTCCTCCCACTGCCAAATTTTTCACTGTTATTGACCTCTGCTCCGCTTTCTTTTCGGTACCTCTGCACCCTGACAGCCAATATTTGTTTGCATTCACATACAGAGGAGTCCAATACACGTGGACTCGGTTACCCCAAGGTTTCATAGATAGTCCAAGTATATTTTCTCAGGCTTTGCATGATTGTTTACAGTCTTTCCAACCGGAAAGTGGATCAGTGTTGATACAGTACGTGGATGATCTACTGCTGTGTTCTGATTCATTGGAGGCATCCCTGAAGGATACGAAACAGCTCCTGTTTCATCTTTCAGACACAGGTCACAAGGTCTCCAAAGACAAGTTGCAATTATGCCAAGCTAAGGTAAAATACTTGGGACACTGTCTAACACAAGGACTGAGACACCTGACCGCTGATAGAATCCAAGCCATTAGAGACATGACACTGCCACAAACCCAGCAACAGATCAGGACGTTTTTAGGAATGTGTGGGTATTGCCGTAATTGGATCCCAGGGTTTTCCATATTGGCGCTACCTTTGCAGGAAATGGTCTCTTCAAACAAACCTGATCGGATTTCGCATACAGACGAATCCGAAACAGCATTTGAGAGACTCAAACAGTGCCTAACGCAGGCACCAGCATTAGGTATGCCAGACTATGGGAAACCCTTTGAACTATACGGAACAGAAAGTGCTGGGTGCGCAGCAGGTGTACTAACACAAAAACACGGTGATGCCAGCAGGCCAATTGCATACTACAGCGCTCAGCTAGACACGGTAGCGCGATCCCTCCCCACATGCTTGCGTAGCGTTGCGGCGATAGCATTGCTAGTGACGAAAAGCGAAGATGTCGTGCTAGGCCACAACCTCACAATCCATACACCACATGCGGTATCGGCCTTATTGAATTCTGCCCAAACCAGACATGTCTCATCAGCAAGGTTTACGAGATGGGAATTGGCACTAATGGCCCCAGTAAACATCACCATAAGGAGATGCAGCGCATTAAACCCTGCAACATTTCTCCCAGGTGTGCCTGGACAGGCACAAAGGGTGGGAGGTGAGAGTGATGGGGAAGGAGGATTTAATGCAAAGGAAGATACACATGATTGTATGGAATATTTGACCCAAAATTTTACCGCAAGGCCTGACATCAGTGACAATCCACTAGAAGATGCAGAACTCACGTTCTACACGGACGGTAGTTGTCACAGACAGTCAGACTCGGGAGACTTGTGTACTGGATACGCAGTCGTAGATGACCAAGACACCATAGAAGCGGAACCGCTAGGCCCACCTCACTCAGCCCAGGTTGCTGAACTGGTCGCCCTAACCAGAGCATGTGAATTGGCTAAGGGTAAGTCTGCCAATATCTACACCGATTCTAGATACGCGTTCGGGGTAGTCCATGATTTCGGAGCGCTATGGCGTCTCAGAAATTTCATGACGGCAGCTGGTACACCGATAGCGCATGCAGCTCACATAAAAAGGCTTCTAACAGCGATACAGGAACCCGACAGAGTGGCTGTTATCAAATGTAAAGCACATACATATAGTCAAGACCCAGTATCCCTTGGTAACAGCCGAGCAGACGAAGCTGCAAAGCTTGCAGCTGCTACCCCCATACGGACAGACACCACACAACTGATGGTATTTAATACCATCAACACACAAAAGTTGTGTGAAATGCAGAATTTGTGTTCCACTCAGGAGAAGGCAGTCTGGAAGGCAAAGGGATATGGCCAGGAGTCCTCAGGGCTCTGGACGGATGGACATGGTAAACCAGTGGCCCCCAGGGCATACCTTCCGTGTCTGGCTGAAGCAGCTCACGGGCTGACTCATCTAGGCAAGGAGGGGATGTGCAAGTTGGTAAGAGCATACTGGTGCGCCCCAGGATTCTCCTCTCATGCTAGTAAAAGAGCAATGTCATGCCTTACCTGTCTGAGAAAGAATATTGGAAAAGCAATACCAACAGAACCATCCCATATCCCACCTGCCGGCGGCCCTTTCCAAGTAATACAAATTGACTTCATTCAATTACCCCCATGTAGAAATTTGAAATATGTACTTGTTTGTATAGATGTTTTCTCGAATTGGGTCGAAGCTTTTCCAGCAGCTACAAATACCGCTATGTTTACAGCTAAGAAAATTGTGCAGGAATTTGTATGTAGATATGGTATCCCTAGAATCATTGAAAGTGATAGGGGTACCCATTTTACAGGTGATGTCTTTCAAGGAATGTGTAAGTTGATGGGAATTGATAGTAAGCTGCACACTCCGTACCGTCCACAGGCGAGCGCGAAGGTCGAAAGAGTGAACAGCACTATTAAAAATAAATTGAGTAAAGTAATGGCAGAGACAGGATTGACGTGGCCAGAAGCTTTACCCATTGTTTTGTATAGCATCAGAACCACTCCCAGGTCCCCTCTTAATCTGTCTCCTTTTGAAATTCTGTTTGGTCGACAACCGCATGTCATGATTAACCCTCAGGATGATTTGAAATGTAACAATGAAGTAACTGTAAAGTACTTGATTAACATGAGTAAACAGTTGAGGAATCAAAATGATAATCTGAAGTTGGTGATTCCTGATTTACCAGATAGTAATTGTCATGACATTGAACCTGGGGATTATGTAATGATACGAAATTTTCTACGCTCAGGTTGTCTTATTGATAGATGGGAAGGACCATACCAGGTCTTATTGACTAGCACCACAGCATTGAAGGTTGCTGAGAGAGAGACTTGGGTCCATTCATCCCACTGCAAGAAGGTTGCTGATCCAGAGAAGTCCCGTGATAAGGAACAGACGGTAGAGGTTGTATCACTAGAGTGTCTGTTCCAGGAGGACTGAGGCGGCACCTGAGCCTTGAAGACCGAAAGCAGCTGTCGACTCCCCTCTCCCTTTTATTGTTTTCTCCACTTCCCATCCCCTCTCCTTTAAAATTTCTTTTTCCCCCTTCTCATTCTTCTCTATTTCCTCCTCAAAGATGGACTTGCCCCAAGAGACTGTGATCCGGATTTTGATGTTAACCATGATGTTGACCAGAACAGTCTGTTCCGGCGAGAGTACCATAGAGGTCGAAAGAGGTTCTGGAATGGGTTCCGATTATGATGATGGAGGCGTAGTTTTCCAAGATCAACCAAGCCAACAAGCAAAGGCGAGTATCAGAAAACGATCCGATAGAAGAAATTGTGATGGATTGTTAGCTGAGGAAAATTGTATCTGTAGGCTATGTGATAATCTGGTTGAAGATGGATGCATAAAGAAATGCCAATCTAGTTTTAATATCCATATGGACCGGCATCCATTGAGTGACTATCACTCTCTAGTGGGTAACGTGTTGAACCAAACAGATTGTTGGGTATGCTCTCAAGTACCTCAGGGTCACAGCAAATCAGGGCTAGTACCATTTCCTTTAACGTTAGGGGAGGTACTTGAGCTAAGTGGTGGGAGACCGGTGGACCGGAGGTTTAACATCTCCAGCCCTCCTAGTTTAAAGCTCCACCAATACCATGTGGATAGGTCCCTCATATGTTTTAACATCTCCAATCCCAGAAAACCGGGAAATTGGGAAGTGTCATGGAGCAACCTTACCATGACCTTTTCACACAGAGCAGATAGAATGCCTACAGATACAGAGCTCGTACGCCACATAGCCAGTAGAGGAAAATCATTCCGGTATCGATATACCTTAGGAAATAGGATTACTAAAGTTGGAGAGGTATCACCAGGATACTGTGCACATATCGTACAAACTGATACGTGCATTAGACAGATGGAAGAATTAGGGTCAGGAGATTTCACCTGGAAGGTTTGTAACATGGTCATGTCCTTCTCCGTCCCTTATGTTCTCCCCGATGATGCATATTTCATATGCGGGAGAAAGGCGTACAAGTGGCTTGCCCCAAACTCTGAAGGATTGTGTTATATTGGAAAAGTATTGCCTGAAGTAATGACTGTTACACATGACAAAATGAAGGACATACACCGTGGTGCCCAAACTCCTTATACTCACACTCACTACGAGCACCTTGTTAAAAGACAACTGTCAGAAAGGTTAGAGCATCCGGCCTCTGATCTTATCCATGAATCCACCGGGATTCAGGTTCTGGTAGCGTTAGATTTCACTCGCACCGCTCGAGGTGTGATGAATTATAGATACATTTCCGCACTCGCCAATTTGTTAGATAATATCACTGAAATGTATGATGACACGTTTAGATACACTGGAAGAGAACTTCAAGCTTACAAAACAGAACTAGTTCAGCATAGGATGATTCTTAATTATCTTACAGCAGTAACAGGCGGATATTGTGTTACATTGGCAACACAGTACGGCATAAAGTGTTGCACGTATATCACAAATAGCACCGAGGATCCGGTAGAGGTCATAGACCAAAAGATGGACGATATTCTGCAATTAAAGTGGGAATTTCGTCGAAAACACAATCTCACCCTTGCTGCTGTAGGTAATGAGCTGACTAGTTGGGTGTCATGGTTGAACCCGCGAAATTGGTTCTCCGGTTTAGGAGACTGGGCTCAAGGAGTCATAATGGATGTTGGAAAGTTTCTCCTATGTATTTTGGGTGTCGTTATATCTATTGGATTGATATTTAGATGCGGGCAGGCTTTGATGAGGTGCAAGCAAAGTACGAAAGTGATGAGCTTAAGGAGTGAGGAAACTGTAATTAACCTGGATTTGATTTATGACCCAATGCTAGAAACCATGACGTAATGATGTAATGAGTATACGGTCCGCCTTTCACCCATTTCTATGTTTTCCTCCGAGGTACAAAGACCCACGTAGACGAAGGATTTGATGAGCCAAGGGGCCGACAACGGAAAGATGGAAAGAAGAAGAGCAGACGACCTGATAAACAAGATTTTGATGGACAATGCCATGGGTACCCCAGTTTCCCTAGGAACTTTAAAACCACGCTAGCCCAACATTTTTTTGTAAATCCATGGACGTTGTATGCTTTACTCACGATTTATGAGCAAAAGCACAAAGAAGAAGACTCCAATCAACCGACACCAATCAAGACCTCAATCGACGAACGTACATTACCCTGACATAGAATATCATTGCATTTTTCGTAAGTGTTCTTTATCTTCATCTCTGCAACCCTCAGGCAATAACACACATAGTCGATAGGGAATACAGGCACAGATAGCAGCAACCACATACCCCCCCCCAATTCATGTATCATCAACTAAAATGTGCATCCCCATTGTGTTACAACCACAGCCGAAATGAGCTCGGTAGAGTTTGACAGCCCATCCACAGACCTGTACCACAGGATAAGAAGGAATTCAAATGTATACTTCGCAATACCTCGAAGCTTGATTTACCACACGTACGGCACGATGATACATGACCCTCCAAACATGGACTCATACACACATGCTTCTACTTTCTCACTAGGTCATACCCTTTTCACACCTACTCCATTCTTCTTCCTTTCCCCACCATGGAAATCAATTAACCCCTGACTTACATTTTTCTCCTTAAATATTTTGTGGCAGTTATTATTGACTGCCAAAGGGTGGACTGTCAAAGTCAGAAAAATGTCTTAGTGCACACTGCCATATTTGCACCGCACACTGGTCCGTGCTGCGCATGCGTACGCTCTCCCGTGGAAGCGCATACCCGCAATAGCGTGCACTCGCACGCGCAGTATGCGCATTTACGGTAGAGTTTATGTGATCGTAGCGTGCGACTCATTCGTTACAAAAGTTCACAATTAATGTAGTTTATAGATCATGTTCCCCTCAATAGTTTCTGTAAGTTTGGTTTAGATAGAATGTCCCTGAGCGGAGGAATCCCTCTTTGTATTGCACGAAGGGTCTAACAGGAGTCATACAGCAGTGTTTGATACCCATCGGAAGAGTATTTAATTAGCAATATTCCGGTGTTGGTTTGGAGCGTATTAATCGCTCGTGCGAATAGTTATGGACATAAGAAGTTTATGTCCATTTCTATGATTTGCACATACTCAGGTATGCGGCGGGAAACCCAGTTCCCCACCCACCTGAGCTGTTGGAAATCAGCACAGCCCACCTGTATGAATCAACCTATGACCTTTGGTTACAGTACAGGGCCGAATTCCTGTGTCCAATAAACTGTAGGATTGTAGGGACTAGGAGATTGCATTGAGTGTGGGGCATAAATAGGCAGACCGACCACATCCAGCTCTCACTCTCTCATCAACGGTTATCTGCTGATAATCGGGAGCTGGATATCGAGGCGCAGGCGATCATACCCTTTGTGCGTAAGTTCTCTCCGTAATCATTGTCTTTCTGTGAGCCAATTTCTCTCTCTCTATTCTCTCTTTTCTCTAATATCTCCCCTAGACTAAACTTTATAGTATTGTATTGTATTGTGTTAGACCAGGATAGCATTGTAGTTTATCCCTTAGTTAGGTGTTTGGTTAGGAAGTCTTTGTTATATTGTAGTGTATCATTTGTACTGTGTTACTCTTTTACAAGTATACTAGATATAATACAGATTATAGGCTTTGGAACCCTAAACCAGTATCAGTGTATTTACTATAGTATTAAGTGTTCACTTGAGCGTCGGTGACGCTCAAACAGCTTTGTAGATAGTCAGGTTACACAAGGTTGCATTTACACCCTGTACTCACATTAAGGTATTCTGTGTGTTTCATCGGTATAAGGTTTAATATCAAGGTATAGTGTTGTGAGCGTCTGCACCGCTGGTGACCTCCTCGTGGTCTCCAGCGTATGCTACGTTACAGCGAATCTTTCCCCTAGACATAACCAATAACGTGTCCTGTGATCACTGGGCCGTGAGCGAACGTGACGCTTGAGCGTCTCGCCTACGGCTGAGCGATCGTTACGCAAATAGCGTATCATTACGGTATTTCTTAAGTAAACAGCGTACAGTGTTCTTAGCTTCATAAGGGTTGTTTATACGACAAAGGAATTTAGCATTGTCACCCTCCTACAACAAGGGAAGGGGTATTATTCCACACTATATTGTGGTACTGAAGCCAAATGGCTCGGTGAGATCTAAAAGATTTGAACAATTACATACAAGGGTTCAAATCAAGATGGAGTCACTCAGAGCAGTGATAGCGAACCAGGACGATATGGTGTCACTGGATATCAGGGACGCTTACCTACATGTCCAAATTTTGCCCTTCTCACCAAGGGTATCTCAGGTTCGTGGTACAGAACTGTCACTATCAGTTCAGACGCTGCCGTTTGGATTGTCCACGGCACCCCAGGTCTTTACCATGGTAATGGCCGAAATGATGATTCTTCCTAAAAGAAATATGGACGCTTTCCTGATAAGGGCAAGGTCCAGAGAACAGTTGGCGGTCGGAGTAGCACTATCTCAAGTAGTTCTACGACAGCACGAGTCGATTCTAAATATTCCAAAATCGCAGCTTTTTCCGACGACACGTCTAATGTTCCTAGGAATGATTCTGGACACAGTCCAGAAAAGGATGTTTTCTCCCGGAGAAGAAGGCCAGGGAGTTATCCGAGCTAGTCAGGAACCTCCTAAAACCAGGAAAAGTATCAGTGCATCATTGCACAAGGGTCCTGTGAAAAATGGTGGTTTCTTACAAAGCGATCCCATTCGGTAGATTTCACGCAAGAACCTTTCAGTGGAATCTGCTGGGAAAATGGTCCGGATCGCATCTTCAGATGCATCAGCGGATAACCCTGTCTCCAAGGACAAGGGTGTTTTCTTCTGCGGTGGCTGCAGAGTGCTCATCTATGAAAGGGCCGCAGATTCGACATTCAGGACTGGGTCCTGGTGACCACGGATGCCAGCCTGAGTGGCTGGGGAGCAGTCACACAAGGAAAAAATTTCCAGGGAGTGTGATCAAGTCTGGAGACTTCTCTCCACATAAATATACTGGAGCTAAGGGCAATTTACAAGGCTCTAAGCTTAGCAAGACCTCTGCTTCAAGGTCAGCCGGTATTGATCCAGTGGGACAACATCACGGCAGTCGCCCACGTAAACAGACAGGGCGGCACATGAAGCAGGAGGGAAATGGCAGAAACTGCAAGGATTCTTCGCTGGGCGAAAAATCATGTGATAACACTCTCAGCAGTGTTAATTCCGGGAGTGGAAAACTGGGAAGCAGACTTCCTCAGCAGGCATAACCTCCACCCGGGAGAGTGGGGACTTCAGCGGGAAGTCTTCCACATGATTGTAAACCGTTGGGAAAAACCAAAGGTGGACATGATGGCGTCCTGCCTGAACAAAAAACTAGACAAATATTGCGCCAGGTCAAGGGACCCTCAGGCAATAGCGGTGGACGCTCTGGTAACACTGTGGGTGTACCAGTCAGGGTATGTGTTCCCTCCTATGCATCTCATACCAAAAGTACTGAGAATCCTAAGAAGGAGATGAGTAAGAACGATACTCGTGGTTCCGGATGGGTCAAGAAGGACTTGGTACCCGGAACTTCAAGAGATGCTCACGGAAGAACCGTGGCCTCTACCTTTAAGAAAGGACCTGCTCCAGCAGGGGCCTTGTCTGTTCCAAGACTTACCGCGGCTGCGTTTGACGGCATGGCAGTTGAACGCCGGATCCTGAAAGGGCATTCCAGATGAAGTCATCCCTACCCTGGTCGAAGCCAGGAAGGATGTAACCGCAAAACATTTTCACCGCATTTGGCGAAAATATGTTGCGTGGTGTGAGGCCAAGAAGGTCCCTACAGAGGAATTCCAACTGGGTCGTTCCTACATTTCCTGAAAACAGGACTGTCTATGGGCCTAAAATTAGGGTCCATTAAGGTTCAAATTTCGACCCTGTCGAATTTCTTCCAGAAAGAACTGGCTTCAGTGCCTGAAGTTCAGACGTTTGTAAAAGGGGTACTGCATATACAGCCTCCTTTTGTGCCCCCAGTGGCACCTTGGGATCTCAATGTTGTTTTGAGTTTCCTAAAGTCACATTGGTTTGATCCACTCACCACTGTGGAATTAGAATCTTCACCTTCCATGTGAAATATTTTATTAGCCCTGGCTTCAGCCAGGCGTGTGTCAGAAGGGGCGGCTTTATCATATAAAAGCCCTTACTTAATTTTTCATTCTGACAGGGCAGAATTGAGGACTTGTCCTCAATTTCTCCTTAAGGTGTTTTCTGTTTTTCACATGAACCAACCTATTGTGGTACCTGCGGCTACTAGGGACTTGGAGGACTCCAAGTTACTTGACGTTGTCAGGGCCCTGAAAATATATGTTTCCAGGACGACTGGAGTCAGAAAATCTGACTCGCTGTTTAGCCTGTATGCACCCTACAAGATGGGTGTTCCTGCTTCTAAGCAGACGATTGCTCGCTGGATTTGTAGTACAATTCAGCTTGCACATTCTGTGGCAGGCTTGCCACAGCCAAAATCAGTAAAAGCCCATTCCACAAGGAAGTGGGCTCATCTTGGGCGGCTGCCCGAGGGGTCTCGGCTTTACAACTTTGCCGAGCTGCTACTTGGTCAGGGGCACACCCTGACTGAGGAGGACCTGGAGTTCTCTCATTCGGTGCTGCAGAGTCATCCGCACTCTCCCGCCCGTTTGGGAGCTTTGGTATAATCCCCATGGTCCTGACGGAGTCCCCAGCATCCACTTAGGACGTTAGAGAAAATAAGAATTTACTTACCGATAATTCTATTTCTCGTAGTCCGTAGTGGATGCTGGGCGCCCATCCCAAGTGCGGATTGTCTGCAATACTTGTACATAGTTATTGTTACAAAAATCGGGTTATTCTTGTTGTGAGCCATCTTTTCAGAGGCTCCTTCGTTGTTATCATACTGTTAACTGGGTTCAGATCACAGGTTGTACGGTGTGATTGGTGTGGCTGGTATGAGTCTTACCCGGGATTCAATATCCTTCCTTATTATGCACGCTCGTCCGGGCACAGTATCCTAACTGAGGCTTGGAGGAGGGTCATAGGGGGAGGAGCCAGTGCACACCACCTGATCCTAAAGCTTTTATTATTGTGCCCTGTCTCCTGCGGAGCCGCTAAACCCCATGGTCCTGACGGAGTCCCCAGCATCCACTACGGACTACGAGAAATAGAATTATCGGTAAGTAAATTCTTATTTTTAAGGCTGTGCACCAGCATGACAGCTCCATATCTATCATACTGACCTGGTAAAGCAGAATAGCCGCCTGTCCACTACAGTTTTATATACACCAGTGATGGGGAACCTGACACATTTTGGAGACCACATTGAGCACTCCTCTAATCCTAACAAGGACCATACATTTTTCCTAAACTTGGTAGTAAGTTAATCAGCAGGCCTTTTAAATTAATTACAAGTTAGAAAAGCATATGACAAAGCTGGAAGAAGCTAGGCACAAGTAAAGGCTTGAAGGGCCGCATGCAAACTCGGGGATTCCTATTGCCCATCACTTATATACATCATACTATGCTCTGTACCTTGCATAACTAGTTCATGCCCATCATATATTGGCTGTGCCAAGCATAGTCTCATGCTCCGCAAGAGAACCACAATTTACTTCTGGAATGGTAATGTTTTCTTCACAGTAGCCATTATGGAAACACGTTGCTGATATGGAGCCATAGGGGGAGATCTCTTATTTCACCTCTAGAGCTTGTGGGTCTTTCCTTCACAAAAATGTCAATCCCTCACGCTGTGATCCTGCAATTGTTTCCCACAGAAATCACAAACCCAGCAAACACACCAATGTCACCGATAATTCAGTTTCTTCGAGATACTCCAGAGCAGCCCTTACTGTGTGTTAGTAACCCATTCTCCAAGGTAAAGACAGGATTTTTGTTTTCCCCAAAAGGGACCACACACCTATTTGTAACCCAGCTCCTCACCTTCCTCTTGGTCTGTGAGTGTCTCCTACATTACTTCTTAGACAAACACAATTGGGGCAACACTATAGGCTCCCATTGAGTTTCTCAAAGAAACGGAATGATCAGTGTGAGTATAAGCTGCTCTCCAGTTGTTGTGGGACTACACATCCCAACATGCTCTACCACACATTTGCTATCACGATAGGCTAAAATTCTTGCAGGGTAAGCTGGGATGTGTAGTTCAACAGCAGCTGGAGGGCTGATTATTTTCCACCCCTGCTCTAGGATGTTCCCAAGCAGAACAAAGGAAGGGCTAAAAAAAAAAAACAGTTAACACGTCAAGGTACATGCTTATACAAGTACAATTTATTTGACAGGATTTCTGGGCAACCAAACCTTCAATATGGCTGGAATATCTGTATATTCAACCCCAATTCTCCCATAACATTTGGTTTGCCTGACACAGAGTGCTGACAGGGAACGCAGGTGCTTCTCTGCCCATGCCATGATTCTTCATACTCATGAAAGTCTGACTTTTGGTACCACTTTAGCATTTCTAGTAGGCTAACACTGCACCACTGAGAACACTTTCAGGTGATCTTCTTCCAAGAGGTCTTGGAGATATGGTTTATGGTTTTCCACACTGCTCTCATGTCTCACTGTTCAAAGAGCCTTCTCTATCATCCATAGGGGACGCTGGAGTTCAGTACCATGGGGTATAGATGGGGTGATCAGGCGAGCTGGCACTTTAAATTTTTAATGTGTGTGACTGGCTCCTCCCCCTCTATACCCCTCCCCAGACCAGTTTTAGAAATGTGCCCGGAAGAGCCGGTCACGTCCTCTGGAGCTCCAGAGAGATAGATAGATATATATCTATCTATCTATCTATTTAATATTTTATTTTTATTTCTAACTTTTACACTTCTGTAACAGTCTGGTAGTTTGCCCCTAACAGACTGCTACGAGGGAGCTGATGGGGGGCTCGGTCCCACCCTGTGGGGTTTGGAGCCAGAGTCCTCAGCTGCAGGGACATCAGTCCCCATGTGTCTTGCATCCAGCCCCAAGCAGCCCGCCGCCACCGGCAGCATGGCTGAAGATCAGGGACGTGCAGTCAGGGGTGTTCTCACTATAAAAATGATTGGGATAACACAAAGAAGATAATTATAACTTATGAGCTTCTTCTTTGTATTAATGCAATCATCTTTATAGATAAAGCTTACCAGAGTTGCAGGGCTCCTGGAACCGCAGGGAGAGAGAGATGAGGCAGCTCAGGCTCATCTCTCACACTGTCAGATACTGCCTGTACAGATGGGCGGGGCTACACAGCGACCAATCAGTCCGCATAGAACAAAGAAATGGGAGGCATGCTTCACAGTGGGGGCGTGCTTCAGCTCTGATGGACAGCTCTGATTGGTCATGTGACCAATCCAGGAAGTGCAGGAAGACCGGACCTCAGCAGCAATGCATTGCGGGGGAGAAGGGAAATGGGGACCCATAGTGCCAGCAGCAGCCACCTGTGCACAGTGACTGGGGTGAGTAGCAGCCAGAACCTGAACTGTGTGTGTGTTTCAGGAATCTGTGTGTCTGGCATCTGTAGTGAGTGTGGTGACAGGACTCTGAGTGGCATCTACAGTGAGTGTAGAGAAAGGACTCTGTGTGTGTGTGTGTGTGTGTGTGTGTGTGTGTGTGTGTGTGTGTGTCTGTGTGTGTGTGGCATCTTCAGTGAATGCAGAGACAGGACTCTGTGTGTGTGTGTGTCATCTGCAGTTAGTGTAGAGACAGGACTCTGGTGGTCACTCAGAGTTGATCGCTAGCTGCATTTGTTCGCAGCGCAGCGATCAGGCTAAAAAATGGCAGTTCTGCGCATGAGTATGTGGCGCAATGTGCACGCGCGACGTACGGGCACAACGAACGATGCAGTTTTGCACAGGGTCTAGCGATGCATTTCAGTCGCACTGGTTGCAGCAGAGTGATTGACATGAAGTGGGCGTGTCTGGGTGGCAACTGAGCGTTTTCAGGGAGTGTTCGTAAAAACGCAGGCGTGCTGGGGAAAACGCAGGCGTGGCTGGGCGGGTGTGTGACGTCAAATCCGGAACTGAATAGTCTGAAGTGATCGCAAGCGCTGAGTAGGTTTTGAGCTACTCTGAAACTGCACAAAAAAACTTTGTAGCCGCTTTGCACGGCTGCTAAAAACTACTAGCGAGCAATCAACTCGGAATGACCCCCTATGTGCACTGCAGGGGGGGGCAGATATAACGTGTGCAGAGAGAGTCAGATTTGGGTGGGGTGTGTTCAAACTGAAATCTAAATTGCAGTATAAAAATAAAGTTGCCAGTATTTACCCTGCACAGAAACAAAATAACCCACCCAAATCTCTCTCTCTCTGCAAATGTTCTATCTACCACACATGCAGTGCACATGGTTTTGCCCAACTGCTAACAAATTTGCTGCTGCGATCAACTCTGAATTACCCCCTATGGCCCTAGCTGTGTGGAGTGTGCATGTTCTCACCGTGCTGTATGCACGATTCTTGTTTTGACATCGTGTTTCAGGGTCATCTACTTTCCTGGTTGTTTTGTGACAACCAGTCTCTATCGCCTTTTGGCTAGGATCAGTTAATATCGGATACGCCTCTACTGGGGGCCATATATTGAATGGATTTTAGAGATGGGAAGACTGTCCACTCTACGCATTGACCAGATCTTACACCTCTAGGACTGGTGTAACCAGGTAATTTGAATCCAACACGTCTCTCAAACACGTGACGTAATCGCAGATTGGGGTATTAGAGCTAGAGCATGCTGTGCGCTGTACCTGGGAAAGTTAACTAGGGTGTATTACAGTCTGTACTCTTTATAATGACCTTTTTGGTTTTTCTCTGCCCAGCTAGACTTACCTGCAATGAACAAGGAAGGTACTTGAGGCTCATTATAACCTGGTTAGGCAAAAAAATAAAATTTGTATAGACGATAATTCAAGGTATGTTCCACTCCTTCCTTTCTGTTCTAGTTTTCTCAAAATTGTGATTCTGTACAGCACAAATAGACGCCTGAGAGGTGATTCTAGTTTGCTGATGCGCTCCCAGAACTCAACCTTTCGCTTACGGGCGTAAGACGGGAGTTTTCCACTTGAGCACATGCAGTGTTTTGAGCGTTCCCTTTCAGCGGAGCTGGCCACTAACGTAAGCTCGGAAGGCTGTGAAGAGCAGTTTATATTTTGTTCCCAGGCGCTGATTTGCTGGTAGGGTTGAGGTGTATTGGGAAGAAAAGAAACATTTACACTTTGTGTTACTTTATGTCCTGTTATTGCCTTTCAATGATTTGGAATATATACTTTACATATCTGTACAAGCCAATACATATGTCTATGTGTACCTCCTACAGGTTAGGGAGACTGTTGACAGAAACGTCTGGCAGCACCCTGCCATCCATTGCTGATTTCAAGTCTTCTCCCCTATTTATGGATGGAAGACTAAGCTATTGTAGTATTCAGTCTCCTGTCCAGCAAGGCGATTCATCTGGACCACTCTTCCATCTGGATATGTATATTTATATGCAGATGTGTTTGTGTGTATGTTTCTCTATCTATTCATACATATATGTACATCTATATATATGAACCACAAACTCCCTTGTTGTGCTATTTAAACAAGTAAATGGATGGTGACAAACTAGTGGGCTGCCTTATTACACTAAGGGGTCTATTTACTAAGCCTTGGATGGGGATAAAGTCGCTGGAGATAAAGTACCAGCCAATCGGCTCCTAACTGCCATGCCACAGGCTGTGTTTGAAAAATGACAGGAGCCGATTGGCTGGTACTTTATCTCCAGCGACTTTATCTCCATCCAAGGGTTAGTAAATAGACCCCTTAGTTCTCTGTTAGACAGAACTACAATAAACGATATGTATGGCAATAGTGAAATTGGCACCTTAGGAAACTAAAATTGATTTCCCTACTTAGCTGGTATTAATATCGTTCAGCATGACATTACATGCATCATAAAATGAACAATAGGTTCCAATACAAACATTTTATTTAAAATTTATAAAATAACAACAATGTCCATATACATGTGACTATCTTCTAGTAAGGCAGCCCCCTACAACATACAATGGGGGTCTGACTTCACATTGGTGTAAATAATTAATTTTCGTGATATCCTCCTTTCAATATTTGCAGATTGGTGGTCATATCAAAATAAGATAGAATACCCAACACGTTTCGTCTCTCACAGAGACTTCATCAGCGGTGTATCTATAATGTTAGAACATAATCACTTTAGTACATTAATTAAAACAATTACATATAAACACAATAAAAAATATAGATTGGATCATCACAAAGAGTAGGCTACTAGAATATAGATGAAGGTGAAGGAATCAGAGCAAGGAGGAGTAAATGGCATATGAATACACATACCTCAATAAAGGAGTATATCATTCAAAGGCTGTACCGTTAGGCAGTATTCTTAGACACTTTTTTTCTCTGAACAGACCTCACATTGCTGTACAAGTGAGCATTGGCGCCGTGAGAGGGTACAAATGACCTGGTCCCAGGTCTGATAGAGGGGCCTCGTTGGGGCCCAGGTCCATGCCTCCTTTGATTAGGCCATGCCTCTTGAAAAGTACCTGGGCCCAGCAAGGCTCTCTACTGCCCTGGCGGGGAGGCATGCTATGCTCCTGTGAGTGCCTTCCCTCAAAGAGGAGTGGCCATGCCCTCAGCATGCTGTGGTCACACCCCCTCTAGTGGGGGCAGGAGGGCCCAGGAAGTTGTTGTACCAGGGCCCAGGATTTCTCTTGGCAGCCCTGCAAGTGAGTACTTGTGCCTATTGGAAAAGTACCCCATTTACCACATTTTTATAAGCAACTAGTACCATATGGCATTACACCAAGCCCACATACCTGATAATCTCTAAAAAAGGGCGTATGATACTTAGGGGTTCAAACTCGCAGGGAAATTTCGCAGGAAACTCTCAGAATCAATCGACCTAGTAGATATTATTGGATAGAATCAGTGCTCAGTTGCACAACTATTTGACCAACTTCTTAAAGACATGCTAAATTGATTACTTAGGATAAAATAAGATCCTACTTAGATTGGTATTTGAACCTATGATGAGAATAATAAGAATTTACTTACCGATAATTCTATTTCTCGTAGTCCGTAGTGGATGCTGGGGACTCCGTCAGGACCATGGGGAATAGCGGCTCCGCAGGAGACAGGGCACAAAAATAAAGCTTTAGGATCAGGTGGTGTGTACTGGCTCCTCCCCCTATGACCCTCCTCCAAGCCTCAGTTAGGATACTGTGCCCGGACGAGCGTACACAATAAGGAAGGATATTGAACCCCGGGTAAGACTCATACCAGCCACACCAATCACACCGTATAACTTGTGATCTGAACCCAGTTAACAGTATGACAAACGTAGGAGCCTCTGAACAGACGGCTCACAACAAATAACAACCCGATATTTTTGTAACAATAACTATGTACAAGTATTGCAGACAATCCGCACTTGGGATGGGCGCCCAGCATCCACTACGGACTACGAGAAATAGAATTATCGGTAAGTAAATTCTTATTTTCTCTAACGTCCTAAGTGGATGCTGGGGACTCCGTCAGGACCATGGGGATTATACCAAAGCTCCCAAACGGGCGGGAGAGTGCGGATGACTCTGCAGCACCGAATGAGAGAACTCAAGGTCCTCCTCAGCCAGGGTATCAAATTTGTAGAATTTTGCAAACGTATTTGCCCCTGACCAAGTAGCAGCTCGGCAGAGTTGTAATGCCGAGACTCCCCGGGCAGCCGCCCAGGATGAGCCCACTTTCCTTGTGGAATGGGCCTTGACAGATTTAGGTTGTGGCAAGCCTGCCACAGAATGTGCAAGTTGAATTGTGCTACAAATCCAACGAGCAATCGTCTGCTTAGAAGCAGGAGCACCCATCTTGTTGGGTGCATACAATATAAGCAGTGAGTCAGACTTTCTGACTCCCGCCGTTCTTGAAATATATATTTTCAATGCCCGGACCACGTCCAACAACTTGGAATCCTCCAACTCGTTAGTAGCCGCAGGCACCACAATAGGCTGGTT
Organism: Pseudophryne corroboree; assembly: GCF_028390025.1. NCBI lineage: Eukaryota > Metazoa > Chordata > Amphibia > Anura > Myobatrachidae > Pseudophryne > Pseudophryne corroboree. Next base: position 528,864,687 of record NC_086449.1, on the reverse strand, counting down.
CAGGTGAAACGCTGACACCACCTTAGGCAGAAAATGAGGACGCGTCCGCAGTTCTGCCCTGTCCGTATGGAAAATCAGATATGGGCTCTTATATGATAAAGCCGCCAATTCTGATACTCTCCTGGCGGAAGCCAGGGCCAGTAGCATGGTTACTTTCCATGTGAGATACTTCAGCTCCACCGATTTGAGCGGCTCAAACCAATGGGATTTGAGAAAATCCAAGACTACATTAAGATCCCACGGTGCCACTGGGGGCACAACCGGGGGCTGTATATGTAGTACTCCTTTTACAAAGGTCTGGACTTCAGGAACTGAAGCCAATTCTTTCTGGAAGAAAATCGACAGGGCCGAAATTTGAACCTTAATGGACCCCAATTTGAGGCCCATAGACAATCCTGTTTGCAGGAAATGTAGGAATCGACCCAGTTGAAATTCCTCCGTGGGGGCCTTCCTGGCCTCACACCACGCAACATATTTTCTCCAAATGCGGTGATAATGTTGTGCAGTCACCTCCTTCCTGGCTTTTACCAGTGTAGGAATGACCTCTTCCGGAATGCCTTTTTCCTTTAGAATTCGGCGTTCAACCGCCATGCCGTCAAACGCAGCCGCAGTAAGTCTTGGAATAGACACGGTCCCTGCTGAAGCAGGTCCCGTCTTAGAGGTAGAGGCCACGGATCCTCCGTGAGCATCTCTTGAAGTTCCGGGTACCAAGTTCTTCTTGGCCAATCCGGAGCCACTAGTATCGTTCTTACTCCCTTCTGCCGTATAATTCTCAGTACTTTTGGTATGAGAGGCAGAGGAGGGAACACATACACTGACTGGAACACCCACGGTGTTACCAGCGCGTCCACAGCTATTGCCTGAGGATCTCTTGACCTGGCGCAATACCTGTCCAGTTTTTTGTTGAGGCGGGACGCCATCATATCCACCATTGGTTTTTCCCAACGGTTCACAATCATGTGGAAGACTTCTGGATGAAGTCCCCACTCTCCCGGGTGTAGATCGTGTCTGCTGAGGAAGTCTGCTTCCCAGTTGTCCACTCCCGGAATGAATACTGCTGACAGTGCTATCACATGATCTTCCGCCCAGCGAAGAATCCTTGCAGCTTCTGCCATTGCTGTCCTGCTTCTTGTACCGCCCTGTCTGTTTACGTGGGCGACTGCCGTGATGTTGTCCGACTGGATCAACACCGGCTGACCCTGAAGCAGGGGTTTTGCCAGACTTAGAGCATTGTAAATCGCTCTTAGCTCCAGTATATTTATGTGAAGAGACATCTCCAGGCTTGACCATACTCCCTGGAAGTTTCTTCCTTGTGTGACCGCTCCCCAGCCTCTCAGACTGGCATCCGTGGTCACCAGGACCCAGTCCTGTATGCCGAATCTGCGGCCCTCTAACAGATGAGCACTCTGCAACCACCACAGAAGAGACACCCTTGTCCGTGGCGATAAGGTTATCCGCTGATGCATTTGCAGATGCGATCCGGACCATTTGTCCAGCAGATCCCACTGAAAAGTTTGTGCGTGGAATCTGCCGAATGGAATCGCTTCGTAAGAAGCCACCATCTTTCCCAGGACTCTTGTGCATTGATGTACAGACACTGTCCCTGGTTTTAGGAGGTTCCTGACAAGTTCGGATAACTCCCTGGCTTTCTCCTCCGGAAGAAACACCTTTTTCTGAACCGTGTCCAGAATCATTCCCAGGAACAGCAGACGTGTTGTCGGGGTCAACTGAGATTTTGGAAAATTCAGAATCCACCCGTGTTGTTGCAGCACTACTTGGGTTAGTGCTACTCCGTCCTCCAGCTGTTCTCTGGACCTTGCCCTTATCAGGAGATCGTCCAAGTAAGGGATAATTAATACGCCTCTTCTTCGCAGAAGAATCATCATTTCGGCCATTACCTTGGTAAAGACCCGAGGTGCCGTGGACAATCCAAACGGCAGCGTCTGAAACTGATAATGACAGTTTTGCACCACGAACCTGAGGTACCCTTGATGTGAAGGGCAAATTGGGACATGCAGGTAAGCATCCTTTATGTCCAGGGACACCATAAAGTCCCCTTCTTCCAGATTCGCTATCACTGCTCTGAGTGACTCCATCTTGAACTTGAATTTTTGTATGTACAGGTTCAAAGATTTCAGATTTAGAATAGGTCTTACCGAGCCGTCCGGCTTCGGTACCACAAATAGCGTGGAGTAATACCCCTTTCCCTGTTGTAGGAGGGGTACCTTGACTATCACCTGCTGAGCAAACAGCTTGTGAATGGCTTCCAATACCGTCGCCCTGTCTGAGGGAGACGTTGGCAAAGCAGACTTTAGGAACCGGCGAGGGGGAGACTTCTCGAATTCCAACCTGTAACCCTGAGATACTACCTGCAGAATCCAGGGGTCCACCTGTGAGCAAGCCCACTGTGCGCTGAAATTCTTGAGTCGACCCCCCACCGTTCCTGAGTCCGCTTGTAAGGCCCCAGCGTCATGCTGAGGGCTTTGCAGAACCCTGGGAGGGCTTCTGTTCCTGGGCAGGGGCTGCTTGCTGCCCTCTCTTACCCCTTCCTCTGCCCCTAGGCAGATATGACTGTCCTTTTGTCCGCTTGTTCTTATAGGACCGAAAGGACTGCGGCTGAAAAGACGGTGTCTTTTTCTGTTGGGAGGGGGTCTGAGGTAAAAAGGTGGATTTTCCGGCAGTTGCCGTGGCCACCAGATCCGATAGACCGACGCCAAATAATTCCTCCCCTTTATACGGCAATACTTCCATATGTCGTTTGGAATCCGCATCACCTGACCACTGTCGCGTCCATAAACTCCTTCTGGCAGATATGGACATCGCATTTACTCTCGATGCCAGAGTGCAAATATCTCTCTGCGCATCTCGCATATAAAGGAAAGCATCCTTTAATTGCTCTATAGTCAATAAAATACTGTCCCTATCCAGGGTATCAATATTTTCAGTCAGGGAATCCAACCAGACGACCCCAGCACTGCACATCCAGGCTGAGGCGATGGCCGGTCGCAGTATAACACCAGTATGTGTGTATATACTTTTTAGGGTAGTTTCCAGTCTCCTATCTGCTGGATCCTTGAGGGCGGCCGTATCCGGAGACGGTAACGCCACTTGTTTTGATAAGCGTGTGAGCGCCTTATCCACCCTAGGGGGTGTTTCCCAGCGCGCCCTAACCTCTGGCGGGAAAGGGTATAATGCTAATAACTTTTTTGAAATTAGCATTTTTCTATCTGGGTTAAACCACGCTTCATCACATACATCATTTAATTCCTCTGATTCAGGAAAAACTACAGGTAGTTTTTTCACCCCCCACATAATACCCCTTTTTGTGGTACTTGCAGCATCAGAGATATGCAAAGCCTCCTTCATTGCCGTGATCATATAACGTGTGGCCCTACTTGAAAATACGTTTGTTTCATCACCGTCGACACTAGATTCAGTGTCTGTGTCTGGGTCTGTGTCGACCGACTGAGGTAAAGGGCGCTTTACAGCCCCTGACGGTGTCTGAGACGCCTGGGCAGGTACTAACTGGTTTGCCGGCCGTCTCATGTCGTCAACTGATTTTTGTAATGTGCTGACATTATCACGTAATTCCATAAACAAAGCCATCCATTCCGGTGTCGACTCCCTGGGGGGTGACATCACCATTATCGGCAATTGCTCTGCCTCCACGCCAACATCGTCCTCATACATGTCGACACACACGTACCGACACACAGCAGACACACAGGGAATGCTCTTATCGAAGACAGGACCCCACTAGCCCTTTGGGGAGACAGAGGGAGAGTTTGCCAGCACACACCCAAGCGCTATAATATATATGGGAACAACCTTATATAAGTGTTGTTCCTTATAGCAGCTTAAATATATCCAGTATATCGCCAAAAAATGCCCCCCCTCTCTGTTTTACCCTGTTTCTGTAGTGCAGTGCAGGGGAGAGTCCTGGGAGCCTTCCTCACAGCGGAGCTGAGCAGGAAAATGGCGATGTGTGCTGAGGAGAATAAGCCCCGCCCCCTATTTCGGCGGGCTTTCCTCCCGTGGATTTAGATAATTGGCATGGGTTAAATACATACATATAGCCTTAATGGCTATATGTGATGTATTCTTTTGCCTTAAGGTAATAAAATATTGCTGCCCAGGGCGCCCCCAGCAGCGCCCTGCACCCTCCGTGACCGCTTGGTGTGAAGTGTGTGACAACAATGGCGCACAGCTGCAGTGCTGTGCGCTACCTTCATGAAGACTGAAGAGCCTTCTGCCGCCTGTTTCCGGACCTTCAATCTTCAGCATCTGTAAGGGGGGTCGGCGGCGCGGCTCCGGGACGAACCCCAGGGCGAGACCTGTGTTCCGACTCCCTCTGGAGCTAATGGTGTCCAGTAGCCTAAGAATCCAATCCATCCTGCACGCAGGTGAGTTGAAATTCTCTCCCCTAAGTCCCTCGATGCAGTGAGCCTGTTGCCAGCAGGACTCACTGAAAATAAAAAACCTAAAAAACTTTTTCTAAGCAGCTCTTTAAGAGAGCCACCTAGATTGCACCCTGCTCGGACGGGCACAAAAACCTAACTGAGGCTTGGAGGAGGGTCATAGGGGGAGGAGCCAGTACACACCACCTGATCCTAAAGCTTTATTTTTGTGCCCTGTCTCCTGCGGAGCCGCTATTCCCCATGGTCCTGACGGAGTCCCCAGCATCCACTTAGGACGTTAGAGAAATTTCTCTACTTCATAGCTTTTTGCTCAATATATCTAAAAAATATTTATGAAAAATATTCATAAAGAACCACATGATTACTCATATATAGAATCTCTAAAACCTTAAGAGATCGATATGGGCCAAATTTAGATGACCTTAGAAATTATTGACTAATACCTTCAGAACATATCCCCTTACAAAGTCAAATATATATTAAACATTTTAGAATGATAACATCAATACACATTATGTCCTCAACTTGGATCTGTATTCATTGTACAATATACATTGTAGTAGTATATAAGTGGGGTCAAAATCAAACAATATAACCTTATAGTACTTTATGCTAAACCCCTCTATCAAAATAGGATTTTGGTACTTACCAGGTAAATCCTTTTCTTTGAATCCATAGGGGGCACTGGAGTACTCTTGGGATATGGACGGCTTAGCAGAAACAAAGGCACTGAATATTTAAATTTAGAACTCTCCACCCCTCCATATCCCAGAGTACCTCAGTGTAGTATCTCAGTGTTTTTTACTGAGCCGAACAGGAACTATAGAGAGGTTGACAATGGAGAATTCCTATAACATAACGGACAACAACAAAGTTGACACATAACGTTACTGACAACGAAACAGTTGACACCATAACCGATAGAACCTTATAATTGAACCAGTCGGTGAGAATGTGTTACCATAAGATCCCCTGAGCTTAATACAACCCAGGTAAAACTGCTCTGGGTGGGCGTCCAGTGCCCCCTATGGATTCAAAGAAAAGGATTTACCTGGTAAGTACCAAAATCCTATTTTCTTTTTCATCCACTAGGGGTCACTGGAGTACTCTTGGGACGTACCAAAGCTTCCCCCGTGGGCGGGAGAGCTGTTTGACACCTGTAACACTAGGCGGCCAAAGCTAGATGCTGATGCCGCAAACGTATCAAACTTGTAAAAGCGCACAAATGTGTGCACTGAAGACCATTTAGCCGCACGGTCAAGCTGTGTCGTAGAAGCTCCACGACCAGCTGGCCATGACGTTCCCACAGAACCTGTGGGATGAGCTATTACTGATGTAGACGACTGTAACTTAGCCTTAAGGTAAGCCTGACGTATAGTGAGTTCTATCCATCTGGATAACGTCTGCTGAGAAGCTGGCCAACCCCACTTGGCAGCATCATAGAGAACAAACAACGTATCCGTATTACGAACTGTAGACGTTCGGGACATATAAACGCGTAATGCGCGTACCACATTCAGAATTCTAGAATGTACTGTCAACACAGGAACCACTATTGGTTGATTGATGTGAAAAGATGACACTAGCTTTGGTAAGAAATCGGAAATCGTCCGAAGTTAAGCTCTGTCATCAGGAAACACCAAATACGGTGGCTTGCAAGACAAGGCACCCAAATTTGAAAAACGCCTTGCCGAAGCTAAGGCTAGAAGAAAAAACGTTTTCCAAGTCAGAAACTTAATATCTACTTGCTGTAAGGGTTCAAAATATGAAGACTGTAAGAAATCTGAACCCAAATTCAAGTCCCATGGCGCTGTAAGTGGGATAAATGGAGGCTGTACTCTGAGGACACCCTGCAGAAAAATGTGTACCGACGGCAATGGAGCCAATCGTCTTTGAAAATAAATTGACAACACAGATAGCTGCACCTTCAGTGTAGATAAACGCAGTCCTCCATCCAACCCCGTCTGTAAAAATAACAGAATACAGGTACTTGAAAAATGATGTCGGAAACTTCCGAGCTTCACACCAACCTATATAGGCACGCCAAATTCTGTAATAATGAGCTGCCGTAACCGCTTCCTAGCTCATAACATGGTTGGTATAACCGATACTGTAATGCCCTCTCTTTCTTCTGAAGAGGGCGGTCTCAACAACCACCTCGTCAACCGCAGCCGCGCTAAAAAGGGGTAAAAGAACGGCCCCTGTTGTAACGGGTTGGACGTAGTATGAGCGGCCAAGGATCGTCTGCGAGTAGTCCTCGGAGATTCGAGAACCAAACTCTCCGAGACCCATGAGATATCACTAGTATGACTGTGACGGACTCTCTTATGATCCGTTTTAGCAACGGAGAAAACAGCGGAAACCGGTGGAAACAGATACACGAGGCTGTACGGCCACACGATTGTGAGAGCATCCACCGCCACTGCCCTTGGGAACTGTCGCTCTGGACACATACTGGGCGTTTGTAATTGTGGCGAGATCCCATCATGTCCACCTGAGGGTAACCCCACCTGTGGACCAACCTGTGAAACACCTCTGGATTTAATTGCCCAGTCTCCTGGATGAAAATCCCGATGGCTGAGATCATCTGTCTAACAGATGTCCACTCCCGGAATGAACCCAGTCTACAATATCACCTTGTGGTATTCTGGGCAATTGAGGATTAGAGCTACTTCCCGCATTGCCATGCGGCTTCTCGTTCCTCCCTGGTTGTTGTGTATGCGACTGCCGTCGCGTTGTGTGACTGGCCTTGGACAGTCTGAGAGCGAAGCATGTAGTGCATAGTAAATTGCACGGAGTTCCAGGACCTTTATAGACAGCAATCTGTCGTGATCCGTTTAGAAACCCTGTCGCTGACCATTTTAACTACAACTCCCCAACCTCTGAGACTCTCGCCCAGAGTAGAGACACTCTCGCCCCCCTGTGGGATACGCGAGTGAAAACCTCCGAACTGAAGCGCTTTGAAAGCCCATCATTGTTCCTAATAGGCGAATACACCAATGTACCGATAGTGTGCGTGGCTTGAGCACTAATTGTACCAGATGGCATATAATCTGTTCTTTCTGGTGTAGTAGGTAAATTCTTTGATTTACCGTATCTGGAATCATACCTAGGAATTGAAGTCGTTGAGACGGAATTAGATGCGATTGTTTTTGAACTTGACACTGCAACCGTGGTGTACGTTAGCAGCGCAAGTCGGAGGAGCATCTGTTGAGACGGAGCTCTTATGAGCAGATCGTCTAAGTATGGAATGATTGTCACTGCCAGGGATCTGAGATGAGCTATCATCACAAACATCACTTTGGTGAATACCCGAGGCACTGAGAAGAGGCCAAACGGTAGAACCTGAAACGGTTAATGGTTGTGGCGTATTGCAAAACGCAAGAACCTGTGATGAGGTGACCAAACCGGAATGTGTAAGTACGCATCCTGGAGATCAAACACAATCATGCAATCTTGTGGCTCCAAAAATGCAAATACTAACCGCAGAAAATCCATCTTCAATCTGTAGTAAGTGACTTGCTGATTGAGACTGCGACGGAGCCCTCCGGCTTCGGTACCACAAACAGACGGGAATAATAACCCTGACTTTGTTGGTGTACCAGGCTTGGAAATAAAAACTGCTGAAACCAGCAGAGACTGAATGGCAACCTGCCAAAACGCCTTATTTCGTCCGACAGAGGCAGTCCTGTCTTTTACCCTAAATAGCGGATACATCCATGAGTGGATGGCTGGAAACCCGGCAAATGTAACGTGTAAAGGCGCACTGCCACAATTGGAAATTCGAGATGGGCTGAGAGCCCGTCAAGCCACTGGCTTGTTGTGACTTTAGCGCCCTGGCGTTACAAGGCGTGACTGTTTTTGTACCACAGCCTTGAAAAGACTGAAGTCTAAAAGCTTTAAACGCCGGACCAGAGTATTTCCGGCTTGATACCGGAGGAGGCCATTTTGTCCAATTTAGGACCAAACAACTTCTGGCCTTGTCGTGCTGAAACTAGCGACGATGAAAAACGAGAAGCAAGGTAGCAGGCGGCAGCAGACGCTGTACCGAGATACTCAGCAGCTTCTCATTAACGATAAGTATAACGTGATCGTCATTGTTTCCATACACAGAGCGCCCTAGTGACCCAAATGTATCTTGGGTCTTTATTAGGTTTGACACAGACGAAATCACCAATGGCGGATTCTCCAATTTAGATGTCACTGTGTGGAAACGGGTAAATAGCCTTAAATCTTAGTAAGATATCCTAAATAAGAAACCCAGTGAAGATCTGTCGTTTAGTAAATACAACGGATTAGATGTTAGAGGCTTCTTATTCTCTGTAAATTTGGATGTTAGAGCCTCCTTATTCTCTGTAAATTTCAGAGACTGACTCACTGGTCATTAGCAATGTATGGTTGTAAAAACCCGCACTATCTGACTGTCTAATGTGCCCTCCTCACTCGTATTTTGCGCTGTGAGGTTTGACATAGAATTGTCAGGACTGCAACATAGAAGAAATGTTTAAATTATAAAACCAGTTAAATTAACACCCTGATATCCAAAGTTAAATTGGACTGAGACTCCTCCGTTAAAGCTGGCGGAGTAACTTCCGAGACTCCGATGTTACCGCTCCTGTCGAGCGGAGTCAATTTGAATTGCCAATGCTTAACATAGGATCTGGGAATGAACCGGCTTCCGGAGTGGAAACCTACAAAACATACTGAACATGTGGTAGATTTATGTCCAGACTTTTGTTTAAAAGTATTTTTAGTCTGTGCTGGAGCCTTACTCCTTATGCCGACAGACAACACAATAGGCAAAGTACAGACACTTGCACGACTTAGTAAAATTATTACTTAAGGTGTGTAATATATATCTATCTATTTATGGCCGAAATGCAGTTCACATGGCCAGCCTATGTGAAACCTGAACCAAACTTCCCACTAACACCCCTGCGCCTTCGGTGGAGTAGTGATGTAGGGCAGGAATGTTCTGGAATTACAAACTGGAAGAAACAGGAAGCATGGTTAAAATGGCCCCCATGCCATGCTTACACTGATAATCACAGTTACAATTGCTACAGTGTTAACATAGGCTGAATAGCCTATTATACAGTGAAAATCACAAGCAGGTTACAATACATGCTGTAGTGTTAATATAGGCTCAATAGCCTATTATACAGTGATAATCACAGGCAGTCCACAATATATGCTGTAGTGTTAATATAGGCTCAATAGTCTATTACACAGTGATAATCACAGGCAGACCACAATACATGCTGTAGTGTTAATATAGGCTCAATAGTCTATTACACAGTGAAAATCACATCTACAATACATGGATCCAGTATTAATATAGGCTCACTAGCCTATCACACATTAACTCTGCCTGCTGTTTATAAAGATATGGCAGCCCTTTACATTCCCTTGCCGCTGTAATCAGCCAGATTCCCCCCCCCCCTTCCCCCTGTACTCCCTGTAGCGCTGTGTCTCAGCGGGGAGCGCCGGGAAGTTGCAGGGAGGCGAGGGACACTTCTTGCCGAGCAGCGGAGGTCGGCTGGCCGGAGCGGCGCGTAGCGGCTTCCGGCGTCGCTAGCCGAGCTGCGGCGGTTCTCCCCCTCTCAGCGCTGGCACCATGACGGAGCGTCTGGGCGGGCGGGCGGACGGTGCTGGGGCGGCCGGACGGAGCGGCTGGGCGGCCGGACGGAGCGGAGCGGCTGGGGCGGGCGGCTGTATGAGCGGCGGCGGCATTACAACAATGACCCCACACAGCGGGGCGGCAGCCTGCGCTGACCGCCCCGTTTCCCCAGCATACCTTGTAGGGAGGCCTGCGACGGCTTCTAAGCTCATCTTCCGGTCATGGCTGCGACGGGGCTTCTATTTGTAAGCTCCGTCCAGCCCTTCAGGTCATGGCTGCGACGGGGCTTCTATCTGTAAGCCCCGTCCAGCTGTTGCAGGAGACAGTGGGCTGCCTGTGGCAGTGAGGGTGCTCTTTGTGAGGACCGACACGCCATGCGCTGCCCGTGCAGCGGCACAATCCCGGACCCATGTTTTTCCAGAAACTGGGAAGGGATGTGCTAAGTGAAAAAAGTAAAAAGTAAAAATGAAAAATTAATAAAATCTTCCACCAAGTGTGGGATCTCCCCACAAGCCTTGTTAGTGCTGTGAGCACAGAAAAAACACTGAGATACTACACTGAGGTACTCTGGGATATGGAGGGGTGGAGAGTTCTAAATTTAAATATTCAGTGCCTTTGTTTCTGCTAAGCCGTCCATATCCCAAGAGTACTCCAGTGACCCCTAGTGGATGAAAAAGAAACAGGCATAATATCTAATGCTTGCCATCTGGTAGAATGAGCAGTATATCCCAGTATCACATGTACTATACTGAGGGCACTGACCCTCCTTTTATTCTAGTGCAAATCGTGACATCACTTTCCCCTATTGTGATTGGTGAGTGCATTTTAGTGAAAAAAAATCATAATTTAATCAGCTTTAAACTGCGGGCTACTTCCAGTGAGGAAAATACTAATACGGACTAAGGTATATAGCCATTCATTAATTAAAAATGACAACTAATACAGTGTGTGCTCAGTTAATTAATAAATCGCCCCATAATGCCCAGCATTTACCCATGGTGCTACTGTGTGTGTCTCATGTGACTGACAGGCAAAAAACCCCAATCGAAGGAAAGAGGGGCGGGCAATCCTTATTAAAATATACGGACGGGAGTACGGCCTGCCCCCTGAAATGTGAATAACGTATTATTATTATTATTATCCTTTATTTATATGGCGCCACAAGGGTTCCGCAGCGCCCAATTACAGAGTACATACATAAACAAGTAATCAAACAGGAAAACAGCAACTTACAATTGATAACAGTATAGGACAAGTACAGGGTAAATGAACATAGTTACATCAGCAGATGACACTGGAATAAGTATCAGGTGGCAGAAGACTGCTGGATTTGGTGCAGTTGAAGATTATTAAAGTAAGAGAGGATAAGCACATGAGGGAAGAGGGCCCTGCTCGTGAGAGCTTACATTCTAAAGGGGAGGGGTAGACAGACAGGGGTGACACAGATGGGGTACATAGAGAGCGTAGAACAGGGTTAGGATGAGATTTGGCTGGGTTTGGTGAAGAAGTGGGTCTTGAGAGCCCGTTTGACGTTTTGTAGAGAGGTGGAGAGTCTGAGGGGGAGAGGTAGGGAATTCCAGAGAAGTGGTGCAGCACGTGAAAAATCTTGGAGGGAGGAAGTCATCCGTAGGCAGGAGAGTCGGCGTGCATTAGCTGAACGAAGAGGACGGGTGGGAGTGTAAAGGGCGATAAGGTCAGAGATGTAGATGGGAGAGGAGTGGGTGAGGGCTTTGTAAGCGAGTGTGAGAAGCTTGAAATGGATTCTGAAAGGGAAAGGGAGCCAGTGAAGGTCTAGTAAGAGAGGAGAGGTGGACGTTGTGCGTTTGGTGAGGAAGATGACCCGGGCAGCAGCAATGAGGATAGATTGGAGTGGAGAGAGGTATTTGTCAGGAATGCCAGTCAGGAGGAGATTACAGTAGTCCAGTCTGGAGATGACCAGTGAGTGGATAAGAGTCTTAGTAGCATCCTGGGTCAGAAAGGGTCTGATCCTGGAAATATTTTTTAGATGAAAATGGCAGGTTTGTGAGAGGTGCTGAATGTGTGGTTTGAAGGAGAGGAAGGAGTCAAGGATTACTCCAAGACAGTGCACTTGGGGGCTAGAGTAGATAGTAGTGCCATCAATAGATAATGAGATTGTAGGAGGTGAGGTTATGCGGGAGGGAGGGAAGATGATCAGCTCGGTCTTAGAAATGTTAAGTTTAAGAAAGCGCTGGGACATCCAGGAAGAGGTAGCAGAGAGACAGTTGGAGATACGAGTGAGGAGAGCAGGGGAGAGGTCTGGAGAGGAAAGATAGATTTGGGTGTCATCAGCATAGAGATGATATTGGAAACCAAAACAACTAATGAGCTTGCCTAGTGAGGACGTATAGAGAGAAAAGAGAAGAGGACCAAGGACAGAACCTTGGGGTACCCCTACAGTTAGTGGAAGTGAGGGGGAGGTGGAGTCGTGAGAGGAGACAGAGAATGAACGGTCAGAAAGGTAGGAGGACAGCCAAGAGAGGGCAGTGTCACGCAGACCAATGGAGTGAAGGATTTGCAGTAGGAGAGGATGGTCCACAGTGTCAAAAGCAGCAGAGAGATCAAGTAGAATAAGTAGAGAGTAGTGTCCCTTAGATTTAGCAGCATGGAGGTCATTGCATACTTTTGTAAGGGCAGTTTCAGTGGAGTGGAGAGGACGGAAGCCAGACTGGAATGAGTCAAGCAGTGAGTGTGAGGAAAGAAAGGAAGTAAGGCGGTTGTAGACAATACGCTCAAGGAGTTTGGAGGCAAAAGGGAGGAGAGAGATGGGTCGGTAGTTGGAGAGAGTGTTTGGATCAAGGGTACTTTTTTTAAGTATAGGAGAGATGAGTGCAAGCTTGAAGGCAGAGGGGACAGTGCCTGATGAGAGGGAGAGATTGAGAAGGTGGGAAAGATGGGAACAAGCAGAAGGAGAGATGTAGCGGAGGAGGCGGGAGGGGATAGGGTCAAGTGGGGAGGTGGTGAGGGGACAGGAACGAATGAGGGCCATGACTTCCTCTCCAGATGCATGGGAGAAAGATGTCAGAGTAGGTGCGAGGGATGGGGAAGGTTGGTAAGGGATGGGAGAAGGCTGGTTACTGATGGACTGGTGTGATGTGATGTCCTGACGTATGGAGTCAATTTTGGATGTGAAGTAAGTGGCAAAGTCAAGAGCAGAGAGTGAGGAAGGGAGACGAGGTGGAGGTGGGCAGAGGAGTGAGTTGAGAGTGGCAAAGAGGCGCCGGGGGTTGGAAGACTGGGAGGAGATGAGGTTCTTGAAGTATGACTGTTTAGCAAGAGAAAGGGCAGCACTGAAGGATGAGAGCATACGTTTGAAATGGAGGAAGTCTGCCTTAGAGCGTTATTTCCTCCAGTGTCGCTCAGCAGTACGTGAGCATTTTTGCAGATATCTGGTGCATTTGGTCTGCCAGGGTTGAGGTGTTAATTTGCGAGGGTGAATAGTGGTTGGTGGAGCAACAGAGTCAAGAGCAGAAGTAAGGGATGCATTGTATGTGGAAGTGGCTTGTTCAGGGCATGAGAGAGAGAGAATAGGAGAGAGAAGTGAGTCAAACAGGGAAGAAAGGAATGTGGTGTCAATAGCTTCAATGTTACGCTTAGTGATGGTAGCCTTAGGAGGTAGAGATGGGGAAGTCGAGAGAGATAGGTTAAAGGAGAGCAGGTGGTGGTCAGAGAGGGGAAATGGGGAGTTGGAAAAATCAGAAATATCACAGCGGTGAGTGAAGACCAGGTCCAGTGAGCTCCCATTCACATGGGAGGGTGAGGAGGTCCACTGGGAGAGACCAAGTGAAGAGGTGAGGTTAAGGAGTTTAGAGGCAGGGGATTGTGTGGGGATGTCAATAGGGATGCTGAAATCGCCTAGGATAATGGAGGGAATGTCAGAAGAGAGGAAGTGAGGAAGCCAGGAAGCAAAGTTGTCTGAATTTGGAAGCAGTGCCAGGGTGGCGGTAAATGACAGCTACTTTAAGATGGACTGGTTGGAAGAGGCGTATGGCATGGACCTCAAATGTAGAGAATGTAAGGGACGGTTCTGGTGGTATGAGTTGGTAGGAATAACTAGAAGGTAAAAGGACCCCAACACCACCCCCATGGCGACCCCCAGGTCGGGGTGTGTGTGTGAATGTGAGGCCCCCAGCAGATAGAGCAGCAGGAGAAGTAGTGTCAGAGGGCGTAATCCAAGTTTCAGTAATGGCTAGTAGGTGTAGGGAGTTGGAAATGAAAAGGTCTTGAGTGGGGACCAGTTTGTTACAAACAGATCTGGCATTCCAGAGGGCACAGGATAGTGGGTATAAGTTTGTGGGAGAGATGTGAATGAGATTATCAGGGTTGCTGTAGCGATGAGGTGAGATTAACTTTGAGGGCAGGGATGATGAGAGAGTAGTGATGTACGTACGCACCGTACGGTGCCTGAGCTAGGAGGGGAAACTGCAGGAGGTGGGCAGGGAGGGAGGTCAGTGTGATGTGGATGGGGGTGTGGGGAGGTGACAGGGAAGGGAGAGAGGGAGCAGGGCTGAGTTGTGGGGTAGCAGGACCATGGGGCAGAGGTGAATGAAAGTGGGGTAACAGGAAAGGAGGGGTAAGGAAACAGAGGGATGGAGGGGAGACAGAGGAGGAGGTGCAGGAGACTAGGGCGGAAGGATAAAGATACATTATTAGGTAGACACTGAGTGATGTGGGGAGTATAAGAAAGCCTTGACATAGTGTTAAGTAGGTAAATGGGTTGAGGGAAAGTGGAAGTAGGAGAGGAGACTGTAAGAGAATCAGAGCAGAAGAATTGCAGAAATACAGGTGAGAAAAGCAGTGTAGGCTCAATGAGTGTAGATTTAGTATGAAATGAGTCTAAAGCGTAGATAAAGTGGGTGCAGAAATGGATTTGGGTTGTAAGAAATGAAAGGATTGTGAGAGGGTTAAGAAGCAATGGTAATTCTGTTAGATTTTTTAAGTGTTTGTAGATGAGAAGATGAACTCACAATTGTCCCAAAGAAGATCTTTGTGATCCTGATTATGGATGGAAACTTGATCTTACATATGTTTCTTTCTGCAAATGGGTTGCATAGTGTTCACAGACACGTAGCCACCTGTTCCTCAGTAGAGGGAGACCCGGCCACCAAAGCTCGGCAACTACAAGATGGCCCAAACCTCCTGGCGCCGTCCATTAAGTCAGCGCAGTCCTACCGGTGTTGTCGCGATCACTTGATCGTACGTCACGTGACCCAAACAACCAATCAGCTAAACATGGCGCTGGAACCAGAACAACATGCGTTCCAGCGCCATGTTTGTTTGCGTTATAAACATTTGAACGGGTGCCGCAAAAACAATATATAGATATTTGTGCATCCTACATTCCAGTGTGTATAATGTATACTGTGTTAAACATAGGGTAAATCTAAGGGATTAATTGAAGTAGTTCAGTGATACTGTCAGGGGGTCAACATAATTCCATACCTTGATACTAGCATCCATAAGGGATATTGGGGACAGATTAGTACAATGGGGATGTCCCAAAGCTTCCAGAACGGGCAGGAACGTGCGGAGACGTCTGCCCAAACTGGGTATCCTCTTTGGCCAGGGTATCAAATTTGTAGAACTTCACAAAGGTGTTCTTCCCCTACCAGGTAGCCGCTCGGCACAGTTGGAGGGCCGAGACTCTACTGGAAGCCGCCCTGGAAGACCCCACCGATCTTGTAGAGTGGGCCTTCAGAGACTGTGGAACAGGTAAGGCTGCCGACACATAGGCCTGTTGTATAGTAAGCCGAATCCAACGAGCAACAGACTGCTTTGAAGCAGGGCAACCCTTCTTCTGTGCATCATACAGCACGAACAAGGAATGTCTTTCTGATCCGAGCTGTCCTCTTGACATATATTTTTAAGGCTCGCACTGCATCCAATGCCTCCGGAGGGGCAGAAGTGCCAGAACTGGACGGAATCACAATAGGTTGACTACCTTCGGCAGGAACTGCTGTCTAGTCCTGAGCTCCGCTCTGTTCTCGTAAAAGACCAAGTAGGGACATTTACACGTTAAGGCCCTAAATTATGAGACACGTCTAGCAAAAGCCAGGGCCAGTAACATCACCGTTTTCCACGTGAGGTACTTATCGTCTACCGTGGCCAGAGGTTCAAACCAGGAGGACTGTAGAAAGCGTAACACTACATCCAGATCCCAAGGTGCCGTAGGTGGCACAAATGGAGGTTGTATGTGAAGCACCCCTTGCAAGAATGTCTGAACTTCTGGCAGGAGAGCCAACTTCTTCTGGAAGAAGACGGAAAGAGATGAAATCTGGACCTTAATGGATCCAAGACGTAAACCTTTGATCACTCCCGTCTGCAGGAAACGAAGGAATCTCCCCAAGTGGAATTCCGCAGATGGATATGTGCGTTCCTCGCAACGAGACATATCTCCGCCAGATATGATAATAGTGTTTTGACATCACAGGTTTTCTGGCTTGCACCATAGTGGCAATGACCTTTTTGGAAAGCCCTTTGTGAGCTAGGATGTTCTGCTCAACTTCCATGCCGTAAAACGAAGCCGCCGTAAGTCCGGGTAGACGAACGATCCTTGCTGAAGAAGTTCTCTTCTTAGCAGCAGAGACCAAGGGTCCTCTACGGACATGTCCAGAAGAGCCGCGTACCACGCTGTTCGGTGCCAATCCGGGGTAATCAAGATTGCCTGCACTCCTTGATGCCTGATCCTCTTGAGTACCCTGGGGATCAACGGAATCAGAGGAAATAGACCAGCCGGTAAGGCCAAGGCGTTGTCAGCGCCTCCACTGCGCTCGCCTGAGGGTCTCTGGTTCGTGAGCAATAGCAACGAAGCTTCTTGTTGAGACGAGAGGCCATCAAGTCGATCTGTGGGCAGCCCCACCTGTCGATGATCTGTTGAAACACCTGAGGGTGTAGTCCCCATTTCCTTGGGTGAAGATTGTGGCGACTGAGGAAGTCCACTTCCCAGTTGTCCACCCCCGGGATGAGGATTGCGGATAGTGCTCTTGCATTTCTCGCATGCAGGCTCTGCTTTTTGTCCCTCCTTGTCGATTGATGTACGCCACAGCCGTGGCTTTGTCCGACTGAACCTGGATTGCCTGATCCCTGAGTAGAAGGGAGGCCTGAATCAAAGCAATGTAGATGGCCCGAAGTTCCAGGATGTTAATCGGAAGGAGGGCCTCTTGGGCAGACCACCTGCTCTGGAACTGTGCCCCCTGGGTGACAGCTCCCCATCCTCTCAGATTCGCATCCATCGCGAGGAGGGTCCAATCCTGAATCCCAAAGCATCGACCTTCCTGCAGGTTGGAAGACTGTAGCCACCACAGGAGGGAAATCCTGGCCTAGGGTAACAGCCGAATCATCCGGTGCATCTGAAGATGGGAGCCAGACCACTTGTTCAGGATATCCAATTGGAACGGTCTGGCATGAAACCTTCCGAACTATATCACCTCGTACGAGGCCACCATCTTTCCCAACAATTTTATGCAAAGATGAATGGAGACTCAAGCAGGTCGGAGCACCATGCGAACCATTTCTTGAAGTGTTCTCACTTTTACCTCTGGGAGGAACACTTTCTGTGCTACTGTATCCAGGAGCATCCCCAGAAACTGCTGAGACGGTTCGAAGTGGGACTTCTGTAGATTGAGGATACACCCGTGGTGAGACAGAAGTTGGATAGTGCGATCTATATGGAGCAATAGAAGCTCCCTTGAACTCGCTTTTATCAGGAGATTGTGCAGGTATGGAATTACGTTGACCCCCTGGACCCTGAGCTGAAACATAATTTCTGCCATCACCTTCGTGAACACCCTTGGAGCTGTAGACAGGCCGAAAGGTAACGCCTGAAACTGGCAGTGATCATTCAGTAGGGCGAACCACAGATAGGCCTGATGAGGAGGCCAAATTGGGATATGGAGGTAAGCGTCCTTGATATTCAGGGACACTAGGAATTCCTGTTGGTCCATGCCTGTGATCACCGCTCTCAAAGATTCCATCTTGAATTTGAAAACCTTCAGGTAAGGATTCAAGGACTTCAGATTCAGAATGGGTCTCACAGACCTGTCTGGTTTTGGTACTACGAACAGACTGGAGTAGTAACCCTGTCCTCGTTGTTGTAGGGGTACTGGAACAATTACCTGGGACTGGACCAACTTGTTTATGGCCAGTAGTAGCGTACCACGCATATTTTCTAAAGCTGGTAAGCCTGATTTGAAAAATTGTTGGGGAGGAGCACCATTGAACTCCAGCGTGTAACCCTGAGACATAAGGTCCCTTACCCAATCATCTTGGCAGGAACCATCCCAGATGTGGCTGTAGTGTTGTAACCAAGCTCCCACCACGAGATCCCCTCGGGGTGGGTGGGCACCATCATGCTCAAATCTTTGCGGAAGCAGAACTGGTTCTCTGGTCCTGAGATCCAGCAATGGCTGGTTTCTTAGGTTTTCCTCAGAGCCTCTAACTGCGTTGGCCCTAGATCAAAATCTGGAGAACCGAAAGGACTGAGTAGACGGTCCCGGGTAGGTACGTCTAGCAGACGGAGCCCCCGAAAGGAGAAACGTGGATTTCCCAGCAGTAGCTTTGGAAATCCATGCGTCCAATTCCCCTCCAAAGAGCCATTCACCTGTGAAGGGAAGAGACTCCACATTACGTTTGGAGTCAGCATCAGCAATCCACTGACGCAACACTATGACTCTGCGCGCAGACACAGCCATAGCCGTGGTCCTAGCATTAATATTGCCAATCTCTTTAATGGAGTCACAGAGGACTCTTGCCGTGTCCTGAATGTGTTTTAGGAAAGTTACAGTAGTAACTAAGGTCATATTACCCGAGAGACCTTCCTGAATTTGAGTAGCCCAGGAATGAATTGCATGTGTCATCCAGCAACCTGCAATGACCGGTCTTTGAGCTACACCTGCAGTAGTGTAGATAGATTTCAGATTGGTCTCAATTTTCCTATCTGCCGGGTACTTTACCGTAAAGGAGCCCGGAGCAGGAAGTACCGCCTTTTTAGAAAGGCGAGAGACTGAGACGTCTACTGCTGGAGATTCTTCCCAGAATTTCCTGCCTTCAGGGGCAAAGGGGAAAGTATGCAAAAACCGATTGGACACCTGATATTTTTTATCCGGATTTTTCCAGGCTATTTTAAATAAATCATCCAAATCCTTGGAGTCAGGAAATGTGACTGTCATTTTGTCTTGTGGAATGAAAAATGACTGCTGATTATTAGCATCCTCCAGGGGGAGTTTTAACAGTTCCTGAATAGCCAATATGAGGGGTTCAATACACTGTGTAGGTGTGGTGTCCCCACTTATGGGATCCACATCATCCCCATCATCCTGTATATCATCATCAGTATCTGACAGTAGCGCAGGTTCAGCACATTTTTGTGCACCTGCAATATACCGGGGGAAAGGTTTAGCAGCTAGATTTGCCACTGCTTGTTGCAATTCCTGAGTTTTATTGACATTTGCAGTGAGTCGAGATGACATATCAGACATCATAGTTTTTATAGCCCCCAGCCAGGAGGGTTCTTGACTCTCCCCCACATCGTTATCAGCATTTTGTGATGACTGACTACACTGATCACATGATATGGAGCCAGATGAGATGGGGAGAATCTAGCATTACATACGCTGCATAACTTCTGTTTTACCATTGTGAATAAGAAAAACAGGTACAATACACATACAACACAGCCTTAACTACAATACAAGCCGGTCCTATTGCATGTGAGAGGAGATACAGGAGAGAGGACACCAGCGCACCCAACGCTGCACAGCCCCAGTGAGGCTGGCAGCGTTTTATATATGTAAACAGTGACACTGAAAATTCCCTCAGAGGAATGATATTTGTTCACAATACAACGGCTCCCCCTCCCTACCGTTATGGAGGAGCTGTATGAGGCTGCTGCTTATGCAGAGGAAGGCGGCAAAATGCCACTGAGCCCGCTCTGATGTAGCTCCGCCCCCCGTAATGGCGCCAGAGCTACTGTGTAATATTTATACTGGTCATGTCTCCCTATGTGTTTGTAGCCTCACATAAATGCTTGGTAAAAGAATATTTAGCCAGACTCAAGCAGGGGCTACAGCGGGTCCCCCCCCAGGAGGGACCCATACACCTCACCCGTGCTTCTGCTGCACAGTGAACTGGGGGACCCTCCTAGCGGGGGTCCTGATGTGTACTCACCATTGATGATCACCTTCAGACAGCGCTAGGAATGTGCGGCCTGCTGCGGCTGCAACAGCCAAGGCTCTATGCCCCGCTGAACAAACAGCCACTCATGACGGTGGTCCTGCAGCGGGAAAGCAGCTCTGCACCTCAAGAGGCCGGTAACCATCCCCCCCCTAACTCCCATGGTGCAGGTATGCTGTTGCCCAAACAGCATACCGAAAGAAATAAAAGTTTAAAAGAAATTGAAGAAAAAACTCTGGAGCTAGCAGAGTGTGCATCCTCTCCTGAGGGCACTTTTTTCTAAACTGAGCTGTAGGAGGAGGCATAGAGGGGAGGAGCCAGCACACCCAGTTGAAGAAATTTAAAGTGCACTGGCTCCTTGGACCTGTCTATACCCCATCGTACTAATCTGTCCTTAATATCCCTTACGGATGCTAGAAAAATAAGGGATGAGCTAAGCAATGCGAAAAACTATATAGACCCCTATAATTAACAAACTGAGCTATAGAAAGGCCACCAGATCAATGCTTTCATTAAGTGCACTAAGGGGTAAATTTACTAAGATGGGAGTTCTATTTAAGATGGGATGTTGCCCATAGCAACCAATAAGATTCTACTTCTCATTTATCTATCACCTTGTAGAAGATAATACCTGGAATATGATTGGTTGCTATGGGCAACATCCCATCTTAAATAGAACTCCAATCTTAGTAAATTTACCCCTAGGAATCATGGTATTGAGTGTGAAAATCTAAAAGGATTCTCGTTTGGCTAGTATAAGGTCCCAATCACCCCCCCTAGAGTCTTCTTTGATATGCTCGACCACTGTGAAGGACAAACAGAGTTGTGTTTTTCTTGAAAATGGCGTGGAAGACTGTGGTTTTGTACATTGCTCTTTATATTACGCAGATGCTCCTGGATTCTCAATTTCAAGCATCTCTTGGTTTTTCCAATGTAGGATAAATTACAACTACAAATAATCCTATAAATAACATAAATAATATGAAGAATAGATAGGAAGATGCTATTGGAAGCCAAGGCTGACACCAAGGTTGAACACACTCTCTCTCTCTCTCGAGACCATTCATCATCCAATACAACCAAGAACATTCAAAGATTAAAAGTATTCTGGACCAGCACTGGCACCTCCTTCTCAAAGATCCTATCCTGGGGCCCCATCTCCCAGAAAGACGTTTTCTCCTTTTTCTGCAGTCAGGTGTAGATGTGGGCCTACGTTTGGGCTCCATAAAAGTCCAGATTTCGTCCTTATCTATTTTCTTCCAGAAACAATTGGCTTCTCTCCCTGAGGTTCAGACATTCTTAAAGGAGGTTCTGCACATTCAACCATCGTTTGTGCCTCCTACGGTACCTTGGGATCTCAACGTGGTGTTGCAGTTCCTGCAATCGGATTGTTTTGAGCCTTTACAGGATGTAGACGTCAAGTTTCTTACGTGGAAGGCCGTCACACTGTTGGCATTGGCTTCTGCAAGGTGTGTGTCGGAGCTGGGGGCGTTGTCTCACAAAAGCCCCTATTTGATTTTTCATGAAGATAGGGCTGAACTCAGAACTCCTCAGCAATTTCTTCCAAAGGTGGTGTCTGTGTTTCATATCAACCAACCTATTGTGGTTCCGGTGGTTACCGACACCTCTGCTACTTCAAAGTCCTTGGATGTTGTGAGGGCTTTGAAGATCTATGTGAAGCGGACAGCTCGTCACAGAAAATCTGACTCGCTGTTTGTTCAACTCAGCCTTTAAATACCGGATGACCTAGGAGGCAGGTATCTACCTTTGAGAAAGTCACGTGAACGTGACGAAACGCGTCAGGACCCGCCCCTATCCACACTCAGCTCAGGTGAAATCTTCCAGGTGTTCCTTGGTCCCCGCTGCACCCTCCGTCTACAGCATCCGACATTAGCGGCTTCAGCGCACACGCCGCCACGACCGGGTTGTGAGAGAGACGGTCCATTCCTTTCCGCTGCACAGCGTATATGGGCATTGCAGGACATTGAAGCCGAGGACGCTCGGCTCTTACCAGCCCATTTTGGAAAGGTATTGAATATCAATTTCAACTGAGGGACTTTTAATTCATTAGGATCCTACCAACACACCTGGTATTTATCAACTATCTAACAAGTGAATCACGGAACTTTTCACCCCAATAAGCTGAGTTATTACAATATACCACTAGTTCACGTCTAGTGATTGTTCTTATATATATTTATATATATTATTCACCTGTTATTTGATAATTAATCTTTTTATATGTTTTATTAATAAACATTGTTATTTTTTACGTTGGCTCTCTGTACATTATGTTTCGTTCCTGATATTCAGCGCAGCCGTTTGTTCTTTTTCTATGCTATCACCACAATACTACACATAGTATTCCGGCAAGCGCAGACTATCGGGAACTTAAAATTGTGATTATTTAATTCTATGAAACACGCATTGGTTTTCACTTTTTATTTTGATGATTAGGCGCTCGTTTGTTGCAGTTTTTTGTTTTGGTCTTCTATTGTAGATATCTGTGGATATCCTGCTAGCTGCCCTATCATCCATTGTTTTCTCTTATCTTTGAATCGGTATTTAATAAATCCTAGATAATAATAGTTAGTGTTGATTATGGCAGATCTGACTTGTTTATCTGAATGTGCTAGGAGGAGACGGTGTTATGAGGCTAATTTCAATGAAGATCCCACAATCACCTCCCCCTCTGTAACTCAGAATGATTATGAGAAGGAATTCAACATTCTCTTTTATAAATTGGAGGATCTGATGAAAACTGAAACCCGCCACTGGTGGGATATGATTACGTTACAGAAATACATTAAGAATAAAAAAATCCCCAGAGGTCTGAGGATATTCAAAACGTTATCCTTTGTGGATGATCCCTCATTAAAAACCAAATGGGACTCCTTATTAGATGACTGTTCCTATTCACTAATGGAACTTCTGATTAATTATCGCAGAGAGAAGACCCTCATACTATCGCAGGAAATTGAGGAAACAAGGAAACGTTTAAGTATATATTCTGATCATCCTCAATTTCAACATAATGACTCCAAATTAAATCATAAAATTGAGTTATATGAGAAGGAGGTGATAGATGGGAAAAATAGGAAATTTACGAGAGACACTGAGGACTACAATCAGGACAAAGTCCGGAGTTTTAATAAGAGAACTCATTCTTTTATTAGGGGGAGATCCAGGAGCTTTTCAAATCAAAGATTGAAAAGAGATAGGAGTTATCATAATAACTTTAAAAATAATGCTAAGAAAGGGTTAAACCCAACTCAGCAGTATCAGACAGATAAATACTCATACCCTCCAAATATCAATAGACAGGATCCTGGACAGATCCCTTCTAGTAATATGTCCGGGACAGATCCCTCAGTGAGACCAAAGAACACTACACACATCAATCCCTCCTGTGAAACCAGTCTCCCTAACTCTAGTAATTTTTTAGAGAGGGATCAGAGGATTCTAAAACAAAAACTCCCATATCATATGCACAATCATTACGACATATTAAGAATAGACTCCCCAAAAAGACCAAGGGAAGAAGGCAGAGAGGATGCAGGAGGTTACAAAGAAAAAAAGCGAGACATGAGACTATAAATCAGACCAATATCTATAATTTGTCCTCCACCCACATTTCTCCAGCAGAGTCTACACTTTTAGCTAAGGGCCTTAAATTTGCCCCTTCTAAACCACCTACATTTTTTAATTTATTTGTGGAACTCAATACCTATACACGCACTTTAGCACGCAAAAGGTACTTTGCAACTAAGAATTTGACTAAACGTAAACTTGATGGCACACCGATTCTGTTAGATGATCAAGATAGAGTAGGCATAGATATGCTGGAATCCCTACTTCTTGAAAACAATACTGTAGATTCTGGGGTACAGATCTATAATCAAAGTCGTACCAATGAACGTAATCTTAAATTTAGAAATAAATCGCAATTCTACCCACTACATTATAGGAGCCCAGCCATTGATATATTCTACAAGAAAACATTGGATGACTTTAATAGTCTATGTAAGAAAGAATCAAAAAGATTCAAATATAGACATAATCTAACAGTTCAGGAGAGATTGGCTTTACAAAAACTTGCCAATGATCCCTCCCTTGTCATTAAGTCGGCAGACAAGGGAGGAGGCATTGTCATTCAAAACACTGAGGATTATCTGACAGAGGCTTTCAGACAACTTAATGATAGGAATACATATGTTAAATTATCATCCAATCCTGCACATGATTTTCATAGATCACTAACTATTATAGTTAAAGATGCCTTGGATAAAGGCACCATATCCAAGGAAGAATCTAGATATCTGATTCCCACACACCCTGTCACTCCCACTTATTATAATTTACCCAAAATTCACAAATCCCTCACTGCACCCCCTGGTCGGCCAATTATTTCTGGTGTTGGGTCCCTCACTTCTAATTTATCACACTTTGTTGATTATTTTTTACAGCCACTCGCCTCCTCTTTACGCTCTCACATCAGGGATACTACATGTTTTCTAAATGATATTTCAAACATTAATTGGAAAAGCTCCTATTTCTTTATGACCTGCGATGTGCAGGCATTATATTCTAATATTCCGCATAAGAGAGGTCTATCTACGATAGCAGAATCTCTCTCTAAAACTAGTACGATTGATTCAGAGTTACAAAAATTCATACTGGACTCAATCAATTTTATATTATCTCACAATTTTTTTGTATTTAATAAGGAATATTATTTACAGATACTTGGGACGGCCATGGGGACGAGGTTCGCGCCGAGCTTCGCTAACCTATACATGGGTGCCTTCGAGGAGGAGCATGTGTGGGGGCGGAGCTGCGGCGCGGACCTCGTCTACTATGGCCGTTACATAGATGACATGTTTTTTATCCTTGATGGTGACATATCCTCATCTTCTGATCTCATCACTTCTTTGAATAACAACAGTTATAATTTAATTTTCACTGGTACTGCGCACCAATCATCCATCACTTTTTTGGATATTTCACTTGATATTATTGAGGGCAAAATATCCACAAAAACGTTTTGCAAGGAGGTAGACACTTTAAACTTTATCCATTATAGTAGTTCACACCACAAATCATGGTTGAACAATGTCCCTTATGGACAATTTAGACGCATAAAACGTAATTGCAGCAATAGAGTGGACTTTCAATTACAAGCGGATGAATTATCTAAATCCTACTATAATCGTGGCTATCCAGCAAGATTGATTGAAACAGCACGGGAGAGAACGGATGCTTTAGATAGAAGGGATCTTCTGAAAACAAAAACCCACATATGTAAATTTGCACAAGACCAGCCACATTTCATGTCACAGTTCAACTGTGCTTCTTCTAAGATTAGAAACATCATCTACAATAATCACTCTATTCTCCTTACAGATAAGATCCTTCGATCTGAACTTAAAGATACCCCCTCAGTGATATTTAGAAAATCAAATAATTTACAACAACAACTAGCTCCAAGCCTCTTTGTTGATAGAAGACTCACTAATGAGAGTTCAACATCAGCTGGCAATATACAGTGGCTCCCGAAAATAGTAGGGTGTTTCAAATGTGGTGCTAAAAAATGTATCACATGTTCATATATTCAGAATAATACAAAAAGCTTTGGTGCCTCAGATTCATCTGAATTTGAGATATGTTCTCATATCAATTGCAATAGTTCCTTTGTGATTTATATATTGGTTTGTAAATGTAATTTAATGTATGTAGGTAGAACAACTCGTAAACTCAGGACGAGGTTTCTTGAGCATAGACGTAACATCCAAAAGGGCCTAATATTTCATAGTGTCTCCAGACATTTTTTAGAAAAGCATCATAAAGATCCGGATAACATCCAACTAGTGGGTATAGAGATCATTAAACCCACAATACGGGGGGGAGATAGATATAGAAAACTATGTCTTAGGGAAAATTATTGGATACATAAATTAAGAACACTTACACCGGAAGGGCTCAATGAAAGTATAGAATTTGATCTTTCATGAAAATTCCTTTCTATTCCGACTCTCCTTATATTACATCTGAGTAACATCTGTGCAGATTGTCCAATTATTCCAAGTATAGAAACTATCTCCCCCCCCCCTCCTTTCCCAACCCTATAGTGCATATTTACATGAAATAAAACATCTGTATTATGAATACACATTTTGGTATCATCTGTCTGGTGATGATTCCCTGAAATATCTAGAGGTTGATGAAGGAAGTCCATCTGCAATACATTATCATCATCATATGTAGGACTGTTCTTCTTTTTTTTCCCATTTTTTGTTTATATGTTTATATATTTTTTCCTTTTTCTTTTGTTTTATTTATCTTTTATTTTTTAGTTTTATCATAACACAACAAAGAAGATATTTTTACTATATCTAATAACGATGTTGCATACAAAGGATGTTCTAATCACTAATCAGATTCATCTATAGAATTAGGAATATGTCCCTCTATATGAGATATCCATTTGTTAGACTACTCTTACCCTTGTTACAATATATTGAAACAAGCTAATTACTGTGTTTATCTCTCAGTCTGTCCTCTATATAATCATCAGACTCAGTGGCGCATCAGGTTAGAGGACAGACCCGCATTAGTTTTGAATCCTAGAGTTCGAATCATGTCTATACCAACATTTAAAAAGTTTTCCCTCTTGGTCCGATTTTTTATGCAGAGGTGATTTATATAAATAGATATACTTTTTTTCCCTTTGATTAAACTTCTCTTAACCTAAAACGGCACCACTAGTATATACACGGATAATAACATTTGTCCAGTGAACCTTGTGTTAAATGTCTGCTACTCATTATAGGTGAAGCTATTAGGTGATCTAATTTGTGGTGAATCAATACACCTGTCATGACACCTGAACTGAAACCATGATCTGCAATGGCTTACTATTTACTACAATATAAAGTATAACCACATTAAATTTACACCTTTCTCTGACACCAATAAGTCTATTATAAATGTATCTTTCTCTAGTCATTTCTGCCAACTATATATAATGTTATGTGTTAGTACATGAGAGCCTTCGTTTTATGCATTTTTATTGCTTTTAACATTGCTGATGACATTCACCTGTCCACACTAATCAACTCAGCCTTTAAATACCGGATGACCTAGGAGGCAGGTATCTACCTTTGAGAAAGTCACGTGAACGTGACGAAACGCGTCAGGACCCGCCCCTATCCACACTCAGCTCAGGTGAAATCTTCCAGGTGTTCCTTGGTCCCCGCTGCACCCTCCGTCTACAGCATCCGACATTAGCGGCTTCAGCGCACACGCCGCCACGACCGGGTTGTGAGAGAGACGGTCCATTCCTTTCCGCTGCACAGCGTATATGGGCATTGCAGGACATTGAAGCCGAGGACGCTCGGCTCTTACCAGCCCATTTTGGAAAGGTATTGAATATCAATTTCAACTGAGGGACTTTTAATTCATTAGGATCCTACCAACACACCTGGTATTTATCAACTATCTAACAAGTGAATCACGGAACTTTTCACCCCAATAAGCTGAGTTATTACAATATACCACTAGTTCACGTCTAGTGATTGTTCTTATATATATTTATATATATTATTCACCGGTTATTTGATAATTAATCTTTTTATATGTTTTATTAATAAACATTGTTATTTTTTACGTTGGCTCTCTGTACATTATGTTTCGTTCCTGATATTCAGTGCAGCCGTTTGTTCTTTTTCGCTGTTTGTTCTGTATGATACCAATAAAATTTGGTGTCCTGCTTCAAAGCAGACAATTGCATGCTGGATCAGGCTTACTATCCAGCAAGCTTATTCCACAGCAGGTTTGCCGTGTCCAAAATCCGTACAGGCCCACTCTACTAGGTTCTTCCTGGGTGGCTGACCGGGGTGTCTCGGCTTTACAGCTCCTCTGCAGAACAGCTACTTGGTCAGGTTCAAACACGTTTGCTAAGTTCTACAAGTTTGATACTTTGGCCTCTGAGGATATTCAGTTTGGTCAATCAGTTCTGCAGGAACCTCAGTACTCTCCCACCCGGTTTGGGAGCTTTCATACATCCCCATGGTCCTAATATGGACCCCAGTATCTTCTAGGACGTAAGAGAAAATAGGATTTTAATTACCTACCAGTAAATCCTTTTCTCGTAGTCCGTAGAGGATACTGAGCGCCCGCCCAGTGCTTTGTTTCTTCCTGCACTGTTACTTGGTTAAGTATTGTTGGTTCAGCGGCTGCTGTTCCTGGTTTAACATTTGGTTAGCTTGGCTTTCCTCTGTTTGTGTGTGCTGGTTCGGAATCCCACCACTATCCTTTTATATTCTTCTCTCAAAGTATGTCCGTCTCCTCGGGCACAGTTTCCTAGACTGAGTCTTGTAGGAGGGGCATAGAGGGAGGAGCCAGCCCACACTATCAAATTCTTAAAGTGCCCATGGCTCCTAGTGGACCCGTCTATACCCCATGGTACTAATATGGAACCCAGTATTCTCTACGGGCTACAAGAAGAGGATTTACTGGATTTTAATTACCTACCGGTAAATCCTTTTCTTGTGGTCCGTAGAGGATGATGGGGTCCACATTAGTATCATGGGGTATAGACGGGTCCCTTGGGAGCCATGGGCACTTTAAGAGTTTAATAGTGTGGGATGGCTCCTCCCTCTATGCCCCTCCTACCAGACTCAGTCTAGAAACTGTGTCCGAGGAGACGGACATACTTCGAGAGAAGGAAATACACAGTGGTGAGACACTCATACCAGCTCACACCATACTTGCCTACTTTTGAAAAAGCATTTCAGGGAGACTGTGAAAGTAACAACTATCAGCGCGGGTGCGTACTGCAGCATTGGAGAGGCGTGTCATGAAAATGACTTGCATCCAAATGTAAATGAGCCCCAAAGTTAGTAAAATCTATTTGTTGAAGAAAAAACACTGATATTTTGCAGAATGTGCTCTGGTATTGTGTTTTACAAGAGGTTACATATACTGTAAGTGGCCATGAGAAACCTTATTTTAAAACGCATGTATGCATAGGGATTATTGTGCCTTATAACCAATGCAGGGAAATGGCACTGATGATCCCATTTGAATCAGAATCAGCTTTATTGGCCAGGTGAACTCACGTACACTAGGAATCCTTTGTGGTACAATGCATCGCCAAGCAGCAACATGGAGGAAAAAACGTAGCATACATTACAAACATTACAGATGAGTTCATACTGCACATATGCAACTGTACAGTAGACATATTATACATTTAAGACTAAAAACTAAGGCTGCTTGGCAGAGCAGCACCGAGGCAGCCATCCGCGGCGCCAACTAGAACTCACACAATGCACATAATACAGAAGATTTAAGTATTACATCAAAAGATAAACCACACAGACAAAGACACAGAAAGAATAATGCATGATTGGTGTAGGCATTTTGAGTAATAACCTCCAGGGGTTGTGTATTCCACCATCACAAGGCACCAGGTGCGGCAGCCATCTTAGGCGCACTGCGTAGGATTACCCAGGGTGGAATAGTCCACCCCTAGAAGAGAACACAAAATGGGGAGATTGCAGAGTCCTTAAGTTCAGAGTAGGGTTCCAATAAAAACATCAGGTCCACGCATTTTTCATCCCATCCACAAGCGCACCAGATAAGGCAGCCATGTTGGGCGCACTACAAGGTTACACAGTGGGAGATGAGCCATACAGGGGCCAAGTGCATGTATGTGAGAACTGACACGTGTGTAGAAGTATGCTATACCCTGCATGGAAAGATCCAAATGAAGCACATCTCGCCCACCAGGGAACCATCCGAGGCAGCCATGTGGGGCGCACTGCATAGGTTACTGCTGGCAGGGTGTGCAACCAATGGAGGTACACATTACGGGAATAGCACACAGTGGGGTGGAAGTACCGTGTAAGAAGAAAGAGAAGAGAAAGACACATTTGCAGGAAAACTGTACTAACATTATTTTGTGAAAAAGATAAATGTCCTGGTCTCATGAGAGCAGTGCGGGTGGGTGAGAGAATGTGGGGTGCACACTAATGTCCAATGGAACTGACCCAGCAAAGTCTGGTCCTGATGCGCACGTCCCTCAGTTCCCTGCTGAGCTTGAGGGGTAGTCCCGGGGGCAGTCATGATGTTCTTGGACACAGAAGTAGTAGGCATTGGTCCTGGTGTTCTCATGGCAGAGGTGAGGAGAGGCCACATAATGTTCCAGATTTCTTTCTTGATGCTGTTCAATGTTTGTTTATCTGTTTTTTTAACTGTTCATTTTCAAGACGCTTAGAGAAGGAACACTGAGTATTG
The DNA here is from genome assembly GCF_028390025.1 of Pseudophryne corroboree. Taxonomy (NCBI): domain Eukaryota; kingdom Metazoa; phylum Chordata; class Amphibia; order Anura; family Myobatrachidae; genus Pseudophryne; species Pseudophryne corroboree. The sequence goes on along the minus strand of NC_086449.1, from coordinate 528,834,162 downwards.
GAACGCACAGCTGACATGCACAGCTGTGCATGGTTGAAGTTACAGATATACTATGGGAAATTGACCCAACTACAGCTGAGGCAAATGTCCCACTAATCAAAGGTGTTACATTACACAGTGATTGACTAAACAAACACCAGCCCAGTGAGCCTTAATTAAATATGCGGCACTGACCAAGCTTTGAAACGCAGGTATTCTAAATTACAAACAAAAGCATAAATCACAAAACTGTCTAACAAATGATTTGAACATAAATTTGGGATATAGATGATTTGCATAGGTGCAGATAGCAATAGGCAGATTACATGGGGAGATTTGAACATACATTTGGAATATAGATTTGCATAGGTGCAGATAGCAATAGGCAGATTACATGGGGAGATTTGAACATACATTTGGAATATAGATGATTTGCATAGCTGCAGATAGCAATAGGCAGATTACATGGGGAGATTTGAACATACATTTGGAATATAGATGATTTGCATAGGTGCAGATAGCAATAGGCAGATTACATGGGGAGATTTGAACATACATTTGGAATATAGATGATTTGCATAGGTGCAGATAGCAATAGGCAGATTACATGGGGAGATTTGAACATTTGGAATATAGATGATTTGCATAGGTGCAGATAGCAATAGGCAGATTACATGGGGAGATTTGAACATACCTGAGGATGAGAAGAAAAAGGAAGATGGTTAAGTTCAGTCCAATGCAGGATCTGTTTTTTTAACTGTTCATTTTCAAGATGCTTAGAGAAGGAACGCTTTGAGTATTGGAACGCACAGCTAACATGCACAGCTGTGCATGGTTGAAGTTACAGATATAGAATGTATGAATCTCGGATTTATTTTTCCCCCCAAGAATGTAACAGCTGCATAATGGGGGTAAGGTGCAATTAGGAAGATTGCTGGTCTATTCAGGGAGATTGCTGCTATTTCAGGGAATCTCCTGCAGAATGTGGGAGGGTAGGCAACTATGGCTCACATATAATAACAGAAAACCAAGCCAACCAGCTTGAATCAAGTCAGCAACGGCTGAACAACATTACTTAACCAAAGAACAAGGCAGTACTGATAACAACTGCAGGAAAACGAAGCGCCGGGCGGGTGCCCAGCATCCTCTACAGATTACGAGAAAAGGATTTACCGGTAGGTAATTAAAATCCTATTTTCTCTTACGTCCTAGAGGATGCTGGGGTCCACATTAGTACCATGGGGATGTACCAAAGCTCCCAGTATGGGAGGGAGAGCGCGGAGGCTCCTGCAGAGCCGATTGCCCAAACTTTAGGTCCTCAGAGGCCAAAGTATCGAACTTGTAGAACTTAGCAAACGTGTTCGACCCTGACCAAGTTGCTGCTCAGCAAAGTTGTAAAGCCGAGACACCCCGGGCAGCTGCCCAGGAAGAACCCACTTTACGAGTAGAGTGGGCCTTAACGGATTTTGGACACGGCAATCCTGCCGTAGACTTAGCATGCTGGATAGTAAACCTGATCCAGCGAGAAATCGTCTGCTTAGAAGCAGGCCACCCAACCTTGTTGGGATCATAAAGGACAAACAGCGTCCGACTTTCAGTGAAGAGAAGTTCTCTTCACATAAATCTTCAAAGCCCTCTCAACATCCAAGGACTTTGAAGTAATTGAGGAGTCAGTAGCCACTGGCACCACAATAGGTTGGTTGATATGAAAAGCCGACACAACCTTCGGAAGAAATTGCTGACGCGTCCTGAACTCAGCTCTATCTTCATGGAAAATCAAGTAGGGGCTTTTGTAGGACAATGGGGGTCATTCTGAGTTGATCGCTAGCTGAAAATGTTCGCTGCGCAGCAATGAAGCAAAAAAATTGCACTTCTGCACATGCGTATGCGGCGCAAAGCGCGACGTACTTTCACAACGGCCGATGCAGTTTTACACAAGGTCTAGTGAAGCTTTTCAGTCGCACTGCTGGCCGCAGAGTGATTGACAGGAAGAGGGCGTTTCTGGGTGTCAGGAAAAACGCAGGCGTGGTTGGGAGAACGCAGGGCATGTTTGTGACGTCAAATCCGAAACTGAACAGTCTGAAGTAGGTCTGGAGCTACTCTGAAACTGCACAATTTTTTTTTTTAATAGTCGCTCTGCGATCCTTTCGTTCGCACTTCTGCTAAGCTAAAATACACTCCCAGAGGGCGGCGGCATAGCGTTTGCATGACTGCTAAAAACTGCTAGCGAGCCAACTACTTGGAATGACCCCCATTGTCCCCAATTCCGACACACGTCTACCAGATGCCAATGCCAACAGTGTGACAGTCTTCCAAGTAAGAAACTTGACCTCAACCTCCTGCAAAGGCTCGAACCAATCTGATTGCAGGAACTGCAGTACCAATTTAAGGTCCCAAGTTGCCATAGAAGGCAAAAAGGGAGGTTGGATGTGCAGAACCCCTTTCAACAAAGTCTGAACCTCAGCAAGGGCAGCCAATTGTTTCTGGAAGAAATTGGACAATGCCGAAATCTGGACTTTAATGGAGCCCATACGCAGGCCCACATCCACCCCTGCTTGCAGGAAGAGGAGAAACCGTCCAAGTTGAAACTCCACCGTAGGAAACTTTTTCCAAATCCGATGGTAATGTTTTTGACGTTACTCCTTTCCTAGCCTGTATCAGGGTAGGAGTAACTTTGTTCGGAATGCCCTTCCGAGCTAAGATCTGGCGTTCAACCTCCATGCCGTCAAACGTAGCCGTGGTAAGTCTTGATAAGCGAACGGCCCCTGTTGTAGAAGGTCCTCTCGAAGAGGAAGAGGCCTCGGATCTTCCAGCAGTAACTCCAGAAGATCCACGTACCAAGCCCTTCTTGGCCAGTTTGGAGCAATGAGGATCGCCTGAACTCTTGTTCTTTTGATTATTTTGAGAATCCTTGGGATGAGTGGAATTGGAGGGAACACATGCACTGACTTGAACACCCACAGAGTTACCAGGGCGTCCACCGCCACTGCCTGTGGATCCCTCAACCTGGAACAATACCTCCGAAGCTTCTTGTTGAGGTGTGAGGCCATCATGTCTATTTGAGGTACGCCCCAAAGACTTGTCACCTCTGCGAACACCTCTGGGTGGAGTTCCCATTCTCCCGGATGGAGATCGTGTCTGCTGAGGAAGTCCGCTTCCCAGGTTTCCACTCCCGGAATGAAGATTGCTGACAGTGCCACAGAGTGCTTTTCCGCCCAGAGGATGATTCTTTTACCTCTGACATTGCAACACTGCTCTTCGTTCCGCCTTGTTGGTTTATGTAGGCCACTGTTGTTACATTGTCCGACTGAACTTGAATGGCCTGATCTTTTTGAAGATGTGCCGCTTGTAGAAGACCGTTGTACACGGCCCTTAGTTCCAGAATGTTTATCGGAAGGATCGATTCCAGACTTGACCACCTTCCTTGGGAAGTTTTCCCCCTGGGTGACTGCTCCCCAACCTCTGAGACTTGCATCCATGGTTAGGAGGATCCAATTCTGAATCCCGAACCTGCGGCCCTCTAGTAGGTGAGAAGTTTGCAGCCACCAGAGGAGCGATATTCTGGCTTTCGGTGACGTATCCTCTGGTGCATGTGAAGATGAGATACCGACCATTTGTCCAGGAGAGCCAGCTGGAAAGACCGTGCATGAAATCTTCTGTACTGTAGAGCCTCGTAGGAGGCAACCATCTTCCCCAGAAGTCGAAAGCACTGATGAACCGATACCCGGGCTGGCTTCAGGACATCCCGGACTATTGTTTGTATCACCAGCACTTTCTCCTCCGGCAGAAACACCCTCTGTACTTCCGTGTCGAGGATCATCCCCAGGAAGGACAGTCTCCTTGTCGGCTCCAGATGCGACTTTGAAAGATTCAGAATCCAACCATGATCCTGGAGTAGTTGAGAGTGCAATGTTCTGCAACAGCTTCTCCCTGGAAGACGCTTTTATCAGATCGTCCAGGTAAGGAATTATGTTCACACCCTGCTTGCGAAGGAGTAGCATTATCTCCGCCATTACCTTGGTGAATACTCTTGGTGCCGTAGAGAAGCCAAACGGCAGCGCCTGGAACCGATAGTGACAGTCCAGCAGCGCAAATCTGAGATAAACCTGGCGAAGCGGCCAGATCGAAATATGAAGGTACGCATCCTTGATATCCAGGGATACCAAGAATTCCCCCTCCTCCAGACCTGAGATCACCGCTCTCAGAGACTCCATCTTGAATTTGAATTCCCTTAAGTAGGGGTTCAATAACTTTAGGTTTAATATCGATCTTACCGAACCGTCCGGTTTCGGTACCACAAACAGGTTTGAATAATAACCTTTGTGTTGTAGGGGAGGTGGAACTGGAACAATTACATTTGACCTTAGTCATTTTTGAATGGCTTTCTGTAGGATAGCACTTTCTGTCAGCGAAGCTGGCAAGCCTGATTTGAAGAATCTGTGAGGTTGGCGTTCTTGAAACTCCAGTCTGTACCCCTGGGTAACAACATCCTGTACCCAGGGATCCAGGCGTGAGGATGCCCAGACATGACTGAAATCTCTGAGTCTTGCTCCCACCTGTCCGATTTCCAGGCTGGGAGGTCCACCGTCATGCCGAGGATTTTGAGGAAGCAGAACCAGGTTTCTGTTCCTGGAAACCTGTGGGTGTAGGTTTTCGGGATTTCCCCCGACCACCTCTAAAGAAAGTGGAGGGGAATTGGACTTTTTAACTTTAGTTGTCCGAAAGGACTGCATTGCAGACGTAGGATACGATTTCCTAGTTGGTGGTGTAGCAGAGGGAAGAAAAGTTGACTTACCCGCGGTTGCCATTGAGATCCATGCATCTAACGCTTCCCCAAACAGAGCCTGACCAGTGAAGGGTAGGTTCTCCACACTTGTCTTGGATTCCACATCCGCAGACCATTGGCGCAGCCAGAGTCCTCTGCGTGCCGAGACAGCCATGAAAGAAGCCCTCGCATTCAGATATCCCAGGTCTTTCATGGCTTCCACCAAGAAACCTGCAGAATCCTGTATGTGACGTAAAAACAATTCACTGTCACTTCTATCCATAGAATTGAACTCCTCTAGTAAAGTGCCTGACCACTTTACTATGGCCTTAGAAATCTATGCACGAGCAATAATGGGTCTTAAAGCTATGCCATTTGCTGTGTATAAAGATTTGAGAATATTCTCAATCTTGCGGTCAGCCGGCTCTTTTAAAGCGGTGGACCCAGGGACAGGCAAATCCACTTTCTTAGACAATCTAGAAACAGAAGCGTCTACTGCCGGCGATTTTTCCCATTTTTTCCTATACTCCTGAGGGAAAGGAAAAGTAATGAGAACCCTTCTAGGGTTCTGGAAATTTTTCTCTGGGTTTTCCCAGGATTTTTCAAATAATGTATTCCTTAGATCAGGGATGGGTAACCTTTTTTCTACCAAGGGCCATTTGTATATTTATAAAATCCTTCGGGGGCCATACAAAAATGATCAACTTAAAAATTAGCCTGCCCCCACTAGATATGACCCCTAGTAGCGCCGCTTACACACACACACATTAAAAGAAAGAAAAACACAATACTCACCAGCCACGCACCTGCTTCCGGACCCTTGCCCTCTGCCTGGCTGCCCGCTCATCAGAACTATGGGAGAGACGTCATGACATCTCTCCCATAGCACCACACACGCACACTGCCAGAGCCGGAGATCAGGATTGAGCTCCTGCCTCCGGCTGCTGCTGAGGTGAAGAAGCCGGGCGCCCGACATCTCCCTTGGTTCGGTGAGCCTGGGAAGGCCGGATCAAGTGTGTAGCTCTTTCTCCAAACATTCTTGAGAAAGGTCGCTATTTTGGACCGAAACGCGTTGTTTGGAGAAAGAGCTACACATTTCCAGGACTTACTGCTGATAATACCCGTGGCGGTGGTGCCAGGCCTATCAGCCTTGGACCATATTTGCTATTTTCAAACTAGCCCACCGCACGGGAGCCTAATGGTGAGAGATTCATTTTTCCACTCCATGCACCAGTCACTTTATTGTTGCTTGACTTTGCACAGAGACCCTATACAATCATTGCACTTGAACAAGGTCTGTGGTGACTAGTTGTGGAATTCACCAGGTGTAGCCCACCAGTAGGGTTGAATATATCAGCTCCTATGGTGAAAGATTTGGTTCATCATTGGATGCACGAGTCACTTTATCTTTCCATTGTTTGTTACGTTTTTATGGTTCGTCTGTATAATAAACATTGTTCCCTCTTCATTGATTGAGTCACATGTGTCAGATATGTATTGCTTTTGATCAGGCCATTTAGAAATATTTGGCATGTGTTAGATGTTAATTGCTTCTGAGTAGGTCACTCAGAATCATCTATAAGAGACCAAGCGCCTGGGGTACCCCCCTACAAACTTTTAGTATTCATTTGTAGAGAATTAGTGTTTATTCTCCCCCCAGAGGTGTGCCTAGGAAGCTGGTCCTTTTCACTGCGCAATCACTGGTCCGTTAATTATTTTTTTGTCTCTACAGATCTTTTCCAAACCTGTGTTTCAGTCTCATTATGAGCTATCCTAGATGGGCTATCATTCCCTTAAGAGAAGCCACCCTTGGGGGTTCGGATTCAGAAGGCTGAGACAGTACATTGCATTCCTGAGTACATGGAATAGATTCCTCTAGAGAGGACACGCACTCTGCAGCACAAGATACAGAATCCCTAGACATGGTAATGTGAGATATATAACACACACACAGAGGAAAATGTCAGACAGTTTCCCCCAAGTACCTTCAGAGAGACACAGAGTATAAGGAGCCAGCACACACAGCGCCCCAGTAGGCAGTTATTATAAATAAATGCCTGGCGCTGACTGAGTAACCTTAATAGATTAAACGTGAATAATAGTGAATAACTCTCCTCCCCCCTTCTATAACACCCTGGTACCGTAGAGGATAACTGGAGTGAAGTGGAGAGCAGCGCTCCGTGTCAGCGTCTCTGTGGTGTGATCTACAGGGAGAAAATGGCGCTGGTGAGTGCTGCATCCGCTCTGAGAAGAAGTCCCGCCCCCTGTAAAGGCTTCCCGTTCCTGTTATTTTATACTGGCCTGAGGTGTTCTTGTTGCTAACAGTGGGATTAGCCCCGTTAGCTCTGATGACCAGTGTTAGGGTATTGCACTGGCCCAGGGCGCCCCTCACAGCACCGCACAACAGTACCTCTGAGCCCTCCGGAGCGCACCATAAGTGCTGCACTCCCACCATTCCCACCGGCGCCCCGCTTACCGGGGCGCCGGCGTCATACTCGCCACCGCATCTTCTGGCTCTCTTAGGGGGTGGCAGCATTGCTGCAGGAGGGAGCGGTTGACTCGGGGGCTTGCGATCGACACCCTCAGGAGCTCAGTGTCCTGTCAGTGGAGATAAGGGCCATTAATCTCAAGGGTTGGATCCTACTTTCCCCTCCCCCCTCCTAGCGCCGCACCAAGGTACCGCTGGGCCTTCCAGGAGCGCGGTTAAGACAGCGCTCCTCACCCTGTAGCCGCCCTCTTCACACTGTCCCCCCTCTTGCAAGGGGGGACAGTGACTCACTCGCCACTCTTCAGCCCCTGAGGTGGTGGCGGCTGGCTGCCTGGGCAAGCGTTCCCCTGCGGCAGGGCACGATCAGACTCCTCTGGAGCCAGCGTCCAGTCAGCGGGAGCAGTGGCTCAAGACCACGCAGGGCAGACACTGCTCCCCCTCCCCCCCCCCCCCCCTGAAAAGGAAGAAACTCTGTAGAGCTCCCCTAGCTGTGACCGGCTCCTCCGGGCACATTTTCTAAACTGAGTCTGGTAGGAGGGGCATAGAGGGAGAAGCCAGCCCACACTATTAAATTCTTAAAGTGCCAATGGCTCCTGGTGGACCAGTCTATACCCCATGGTACTAATATGGACCCCAGCATCCTCCAGGACGTAAGAGAAATCCTATTTTCTCTTACGTCCTAGAGCAGGGGTGGGGAACCTTTTTTCTACCGAGGCCCATTTGGATATTTATAAAATCCTTCGGGGACCATACAAGTCTGCCCCCGCGCGCGACAAAAAAATGGGTGTGGCCAGTTAAAATGGGACGTGATACACATATGCCCCCAATAGTCCAGTGCCAGATCCACAATTGCCCCCACAGTGCCAGGTATACAGATGCCCCTCACAGTGCCAGGTATACAGATGTCCCCACAGTGCCAGGTATACAGATGTCCCCACAGTGCCAGGTATACAGATGTCCCCACAGTGCCAGGTATACAGATGTCCCCACAGTGCCAGGTATACAGATGTCCCCACAGTGCCAGGTATACAGATGTCCCCACAGTGCCAGGTATACAGATGTCCCCACAGTGCCAGGTATACAGATGCCCCCACAGTGCCAGGTATACAGATGCCCCCACAGTGCCAGGTATACAGATGCCCCCACAGTGCCAGGTATACAGATGCCCCCACAGTGCCAGGTATACAGATGTCCCCACAGTGCCAGGTATACAGATGCCCCTCACAGTGCCAGGTATACAGATGCCCCTCACAGTGCCAGGTATACAGATGCCCCCACAGTGCCAGGTATACAGATGCCCCCACAGTGCCAGGTATACAGATGCCCCCACAGTGCCAGGTATACAGATGCCCCCACAGTGCCAGGTATACAGATGACCCCCACAGTGCCAGATATACAGATGACCCCCACAGTGCCAGGTATACAGATGACCCCCACAGTGCCAGGTATACAGATGTCCCCCCGTCCCGCTTACCGCTCCTTTCGGCGGGGACACGGAGGAGAGCGCGGCTATGTTGGGCAGCGGCATGTAAGACTTGAAACCAGCCGCCGGTTCGAGAGCCAATCAGAGCCAATCGGACCGGCAGCCGCGGCTTCTGATTGGCTGCCGGTCCGCGAGCTCTGATTGGCTCACGAACCGGCGGCTGGTTTCAAGTCCTACACGCCGCTGCCGCCGCCCGACAATGGCCGCGCTCTCCTCCGTGTGGTGACAGCTGAGACACGCTGCCGCCGGACTGTGCGGCGGCGTGTCTCACTGAGAGGAGCGGGTGGGCCGGACTAAACGGCTTCGCGGGCCGGAGGTTCCCTACCCCTGTCCTAGAGGATGCTGGGGTCCACATTAGTACCATGGGGTATAGATGGGTCCATCAGGAGCCATTGGCACGTTAAGAGTTTGAGAGTGTGGGCTGGCTCCTCCCTCTATGCCCCTCCCACCAGACTCAGTTTAGAAAATGTGCCCGGAGGAGTCGGTCACAGCTAGGGAAGCTCTACAGAGTTCCTACTTGGTTGGAATGAAAAGTTAATGATCCAGGAGAGAGGGCTCAAGTGGCACAGAGCCTAATTGGAGCTACCCAAAAGATACCTTGATAAGATTCCACATACGACGTCTTGTGTGAGTTGGGGTATGCCCATTATTATACTGTTCCAGTTCAAAGATACCTTTAATATGTGTTTCCAACTATACCATGTGTGAGTTTTGGGTATGCCTAGTCTGATCAGTATTGTCCGATTGTATGCCTGTATGCATATCATCACGTGAGAGTCTAATAGAGGAAACGGACTATTGAAAGATACCTTTATATGCATAGTCACCTAATATAGCGTGAGTGGGGTATGCAAATCTATCCTTCTGAGGAGAATACCAATCACAAAGTGTCTTTTTTTTTTCCACGGATGTTGCAAAGACTATACTACACATTTATTTTTTTGTTTTTTTTCTTTGAGCTTGAAAACTATTCCTAAACATCCTTTGGATTCTTTTGGGAGACAATAGATCGGCACAACATCCTGGCTCACCTACAGATATTCCATTTGAGCCTATTAAGGAATGTATTGTATCAACTTCACATTCATATTTGTGGTGATTATATTATTTTTAGCGCCCTGGACATATATAGGTGTCAATCCCGTGTAGTTAGGCTTATCATCTTATCGGCATGCATAGAGATATTAACAAGAGACTAACAGCAGGTGCTATCATCAGTCCATTGCACATTATTACTGCCATTCTGCTACAGTGTATGACAATTACTGTTTAATAATTATTAGCAAAATAATCTGTCTATACCATATCTACAGACATTGCTTATTTTTACAGTCATATGGGGATAATTATGAAGTCTTACTGATAAAAGCACTACAAGACATTACCCAAGAGTTAGAGCGCAGCACTTTTCTACTTGCTGCCATTGCAGATGACTGGCACATGGACGTAGGCATCTTTCAAATCTAATGCGGCTAGATAGTCTCTTGTGCCCACTAAAACCGCTTTGAGAGTTTCCATGTAAAATTTATTAGAACTAACTTACTCGGTTCCCTCATATCAAAGATCGTTTTCCACCAAATGTTTCTTTACCAGGAACAGAGGAGAATCCTCTTTCTACAGGAGGTACAGGTTTTACTGCCTGTAAACTGATCAGTCTTCTTAAATTGTCTTCCAAAGTGGTGATTTTTACTATTGTATACGGACCGTCAGACCTCACAAATCTATTCATTCTGGGGACTCAGGAGCTGCGAGGAAAAGTCCACTTTAAAATGCAGCCTTGGGATTTTACTTGCTTGGAAACCCAGAGATTGCTACATTTTATGTGGAATCTATGGATTACCGCACTGTACCTGAGATTTTACCGCATGGAGAAAAATATTAAGTTATTGAGTACCTCAAGAGTTTTTCCCTGCAAGATAAAGCCCATGCTTAATTGGATATACCACTTTATATAGACATATTCTGTAGCCATCAGTGGGGGTTAATAATAGCAACACAGTACTGTTCTAGTTCCTAAGGGGTATTTTCAAAAGGGTGAAGAGAAAAATGCCCGAAACTTTTCAAAAGTTTACTAGATAAAATTTATTATTTTCCTTTTATAAAAAGTTTGTAGAACCAGCTCCAATAAAATGCTGACATTCCAAGAAGCAGTATGTTCAGTATGGACACAGTTTAATCTCTGTAATACACTCTATAAATACTGTTTGAATTAATTCAAGCTTTTCATTTAATTTGGGTCCACTTCATATCGCCACAAAATAATGTGACTGGATTGTGTCAGCAAATTGTCACAATATGGGTTTCCTTATCAATACAGTTCTAACAAAGTGCCATAACTATCTAGAAAACAGACAGCAGGTTTTTCTTCTTTATTAGTCCACAATATCCTTCGGGAGATTCAGATTTAGAAAATAAAGCTCCTTCAATTAAAAAAACAAACAAAAAAAAACAGGACATAGAGATACTCCCAATTGATTTTTATACTTGTTTGCAAAGTCCAAAATTAAAATAAATTGAAATATAGAAATTGGGAGAACCAGGTACAGAATGCAAGCTTGAATGAGAGAATTTTTCTCTTATTCTCTCAGTAATTTTCCAATACTTATGAAACAGCATGAGTAAGATGGGTCTGCAGCTCCTAAGACCATAAATTAATTCACTTTTGAATGGCAAGAAGCGACTTCTGTATAGAACATCAGTTAAAAGGCATGTACAAAATAAGCAATCTACATAAATTAACAACTGACTCCGGAGTATGGACATTGTGTGCAAAAGAATTCCAGTACATTCCTCAGGGCTTTGCTCGCTGAAAAAAAACCTAGGGGGGGGGGGGGGGGGAGAAAAAAAGAGAAGAGAAATCAGAGAAAATGAAATTTTTACAATGAATGGACTGATTCTGCAAACAATTTAATAGGTCTATAAAATAGTATACCTTTAAGTAATTTTTAAACACTTTAGCATCAGGCTGCTGAAGAGCTTGACAAAACTCCTGCAAATTAAAAAAGAAAGATTTAACACAACAGTTTCTCTATGAGATATAGACAACACAAACTAAGTGACCACCATGGACACTATAACCTTCTTATGGCAATAATTTAAACAAAATCTAAGCAAGGCTATATCAGTGGCAGTAATGTAAGGACATTGAAAAAGGTTTGAACAGTTCCCAAACTATTAAAACTCAAGTTGCTAGTAAATGTAAAACGTTCTTATCCTCTATATGCCCTGAGGGCTGTACACACTAGGCAATTTGCTCCAGCAGCGATATCGCCTAGTTTCCCTCACGGCCCACCGACAGTGTGCCTACACACTATGCGATATCGCACAGTGATGTCATGCCGCAGGCGGCCTGTACATGCAGCTTTTCGACGATAGTCCAAATTGAGCTGCATGCACAGACGAGGGAGGGAGACGCGTGCATCGTTCATCGCCCGCAGCATACATACTGGGTAATATTGTATTGCTCAGGAGGGTAAAAATGAGCGATATGGTTTACATTTATATAGTGTGTACGGGTCTCAACACAGTCACTGCATAAACAGCCTGGACTGTTTATTTTTGTAATGCTTTTCCCCCCCATACATTTACAAGGAAAAAATGTAAGCCAATTTAACATACTTTCAAACTGCCACGTGCACCATTGGGAGGTGTAAGCGGACATACCTTCCTGCAGTCTCATGCTACACCGACAGACCTGGGATTTATACATGACATCTGCAAACATTTTCTTTGTAAGAACTAGAAAACTACACGTGCACATCTTCCAGTAGTTCGATGAACAGAATTTACCTGGATAATTTCCGGTGCTACTTGTAAAGATGGTAAATACTCTTGCTGCAGATACTGAATGCATTCTGGTCCCTAAAGCATAAAATATTCAGTCAAGTAAAAATACATGTGATCAACATTAAGAAGCACTTCTAATTCCTGATAAAGAGCAGGTCATCCCACAATCCATACACACATTATTTATACAGGTGTCCTCATACAGCTAGCCTCTATACGCCATTTGGCGTAATTGCCCATTCGGGCCAGATTCAATTAGGCGCAGCAATTATACCCAGCGCTATCACTTATAAGCCCTTTTCCTCACAGTGGAGTAGATGAAAAATGTCATTATGGGGGAGCAGCGGTATGAGCGCTGATATCACTTCTGACCCATGTATGCAAGAGACGTGTGAACAGTGACAGGGGCACATATACATCTCGGCACTCCTGCTTTGCCTTGGTAAAGAGGTGAAGTAGGAAGAGTTATACCTGCACAATATTGCGAGTATAATACATTTACTCCATTGTGTCCAAAAGGAACATTTGTGTGAAAAAGACGCTCGGCACAGGCACAGGCCCCGGCGAGCTGAGAAGGGATATTTGGTGCGACTGTAGCAATAGTGTATGAGTACACATCTATATACATATTTGGCACTCTGAAAAACAAGCAATGTGCCAGGTTGCCCTCCCAGTGTCACACCAGCATGCAGGAAAGGAAGAGGTGGCACGCCACAGATTTTAAACTTAATATGAATCTGAATTACCGGCGTTTGAAGACCTCTGTGGGTCTTTCCCCCAGGGTGTATAATAGAGGATATCTATACGATATATTGTATATAGATAATGTAACCTAACTCATCTAAGATTAGTTTCACCCATGGGATCCTTACTGTTTACTTAGCAGTGCACAGCTTTCACATACTGCCTTTCACAGTGTTAATAGAGAAGGTCAGACACCTTTGCTTTAAGGCTCCTGAATTCGAGCCACTGCCAGATCTTTCCTGACAAGGACCAGCAGAGCCCTCCTTATAGACTGCCCTCACTCCCTGCACTTTTTTTTTTCTTCACACCCAGTATCTTTCAGCATTGAATATGCCCCACTACGGACTGACCACAAACCTGTTAAATAAGAGGCGTTTTTAGGTTCAGCGTCTCTTTGCTGTGAGCTTAAAGGAATGCCTTGCAGTTTTAACAAAAATAGTGCTGGGATGTCACAGCAAATATAGCGGACATATACTAGGATTTTCCATATGAGAATTGTATATTGCATTACAGAACTGTTTGTATCATCTTAAGTTAATGCCTTTATCCCAAATGGTATGTTATTTGAAGAATGCCACAAATTTACCAGTATAATGGGGTGTCATGATATCTTACCCTTTTTAGATATATAGTTTTCAAAGTCACAGCACATTCTGACAAAGCCTGTGGGCATAAGAAGTGCTTAATTAACTAAACGTAGAGAGTATAAAAATACAAAACATTCAAATATTGTGTTATATCCACTAAGGGAGACTTTGGGGGAGTTGTACTAAGCCTTGGAGAGTGATAAAGTGGAGAGAGACAAAGTACCAGCTAATCCGCTCCTAACTCGAAAAACACAGAGCGGAATCCTTCTCTTAAGCGCTCAGAATGAACTGCAGTTGCACCCTCTAAGAATAGCAGATCAGCCTACCTGCACCATAAAATACTATGAAAAACCCAAAATCTCAAGGTCTACACAGTGCTGTCCTTTTTCCGTTTTACATCATCTCAAAAGGTATCTCCATACCACATTTGTATCCATTCAGATTGTTTCCAAATGGAAAAAAAAATATCTTTCACTACTTCACTTCAAGTTAATAGCACAAAGTCCATAGAAAAAATGTATAGTCCGGGTGTAGTATGGTATGCCGGCTGTCAGGGTCCCAGCGTACAGCATACTGGCGCCGGAATCCCGACAGCATGGCGAGCGCAAATGAGCCCCTTTCTCCCTCCAGGGGGGTCGTGGACCCCCAAGAAGAGGGAGAATCTGTGTTAGTATGCCGGCTGCCGGGATTCCGGCACCGGTATACTGTGCGCCGGGACCCCAACAGCCAGCAAACTGAAGACCACCTGTATAGTCCAGCCGTAGATAAAATCAAACACAGTGTATTTATTAAAAAAATATAAAATACTCCTTCCCACCATAATCGGTATAGAGTTTAGCAGTTCCACACCTCGGTTTTGTTATTAATAACGGGGAATTACCTCACCTGAACTATACATATTTTTTCTATGGACTTTGTGCTATTAAGTTGAAGTGAAGTAGTGAAATATTTTCTATTTGGAAACAATCTGCATTGATACAAATATGGTATGGAGATAATGTCAATCCACTCCTAACTACCATGTTACAGGCTGCGTTAGGGGCTGATTGGTTGGTAGTCTCTCTCTCCATGGCCTAGTAAATCTACCCTTTATTTCTAATGCGTGTGGAAAGGCGCTTCCTAGATTCCATTATGGCAAAAACAATTACAGAGGAGGTTTATAGTCTGCAGCCATATATGTAGAGGGAAAGCAAAAACAGTGAACAGAAGGTAACTCTGAAAATGGAAAGAAAGCCAATATACTGTATACACCAATGTCCAAGTGATAGTCTTATTCATGAGCATTACACCTACCCCACCCCCCAATGGATAGCTTCATGAACAGTTTAGCCTTCTAAGAGTTAATGCTAGGTAAAGCGGTGCAATAACAAAATTGTACAATAAATCTCTTAAATGTTTAGATTAAGTGCAAAGAAAATAAAAAATGACAATTTTAAAAATAGGGTCAGTGAGCACTAAAGTACTTGGAATGAACAATAGAATAATCGTAGTCATATGTGTACACAATGAACTCACCAATATTGTTTGAGCATCTGCAAGGTCAAATGTTGGTTTAAGAGGTGCTATAAAGCATGCTGGGACAATATGTTTGTAGACAAAATCTGCAAAACCAACTAGTCCATCTTTTCCAGCTGCAGAAGAGACAGTTTATTACAACCAAACACGACAAAAGCACAAAAAAAATAAAAAAATTGATTGATTGAAATGAAGACAAGGCTCTTACCCCACAGGTCTACTAGTTTTGAGAGGATGATGAAACAGGTTTTTTGAGCAATTGGATCAGGGTACTCTACAGCGCCTTGAATAACTGTGAACAACACACGCTCCACATTCTCAGCACCTAAAAACAAATACAGGACAGTCTTTACTTCATTGACTTGAATCATTTTATGCTTTTATTTCTACAGCTATAAAAATCATAGAATTCACTTGGCAAAAATATTCCAGGACTCCTTCATCCACTTGAGAAGAGTCTTTCGCTTTCATCCACTAGGGGACACTGGAGTCCTATACAGTAGGGGTGTGAAGCCTTGAACCGGAGGTGTGGCACATCTAAAATTAGCATTGTCTGCACAGCTGGCTCCTCCCCCTTCACATCCCTCCTCCCTCAGTTTGAAAAATTGTGCTGGAGGTGCAGCACGTGGAGCACTGAGCTCCTGACTAACAATCTGTAAAGGGCTGCGTCAACCTAACAAAAGGGGGACAAGGCTACCTAATATCGGAGAGACAAAGATCCCTATTGAAGGGACCTGCATCTCTCCACAGGAGATCCTCCAGAGTCCTCTAAATAGTGAGTACTGGTTAACATAGAGGTAGCATAGGGTCTTTTATGTATATATTAATCTTTTTTTTTTTCTCTCTCTCCTCTCTAGAAAGCTCTTCCCTTATGATGGCTCTCACTCTCTCTCTACCTCGTACAAAGTGTTTTCAGCGGCCGACACGCGGGAGCCAAGTGCGACGCGGGACTCAGCGTCTCTTACCTGTGAGCAGGGAGAGACGGCTGAGCGGCGCGCTACACGGAGACGAAGCGGTGCACAGGCGCCGCTTCGGGAAACAGCCCCGGCGCGCACTGGCCAGCGGGTTCGGTGCGCGTCAGCCAGGGGAAGGGGCGCGCGCCAGCGGGAGGGAGTGGGAGCCTCACATAGACTTACGCCGCGCGGCTACACAAGCGCGTGGCGTTAAGAGAATAATATAACTGTTACAAAGATGTCCTAACATTTAGTGGGGGCCATGTTTAGTTGCAGGATGGCGGTAAAATTCATGGCGCCAGTCTGTAAAGAAGGGACCTCCTCCCCCCCCCAGTAAAGAAGGGAATTTTGTTTTATTACACAACAGCTCCCCCTGCTGCACTGTTTGGATAGTGCATATATTACTAAGAGTAGAGACATTCTGCTAAACAGCTCCCTCTGCTGGTGAAAATAAATATACATGAGGATCTCCTGAAAAGTAATCATGCTTTACAATTTATATTTTCAAGGGACTTCTATTTCAAAGATCCTGAAGAAAATACACGGAAGAAAGCGGATACCAACTCTAGCATCGTAGCTGCTCTACAGTTGGGGTGTGGGGGTTGCGAGTCGGCTGGTGTTTTTATTTTTTATTTTTTTTAATGTAAAAATATATTGACCTGCTCCTTCTCTATAAGAGAGGACTGATAAAAAAAATTCCAGCCGGATCCAATACCTTCGCTTCCGTCATCTCCCAGTCTTTCTCTTCCTAGTTTAAAAGGGTGAACGCGCTGCGTAGTACCCCGGTAAGGGGTTTTAAAAA
Organism: Pseudophryne corroboree; assembly: GCF_028390025.1. NCBI lineage: Eukaryota > Metazoa > Chordata > Amphibia > Anura > Myobatrachidae > Pseudophryne > Pseudophryne corroboree. Next base: position 528,817,060 of record NC_086449.1, on the reverse strand, counting down.
CATGTCTAAGGCAAACAAGACCTCAAAGACCTGTTATGTTTGTACGAAATGTAACAAGAAGAGCACGCGGGTTGGCAGCTCCGGGGTGTACGACTCCTGCTTAGACAAGGACGCTCCACCTGGGAGCAGTGCTCTGGCTAAGGCATAGGAAGACAACCTTGCTAATAGAATCTCCAAGGAGATGGCAGAATCGCGCAAGCAGCAATCGGAATGGGCTGCGGGATTCTCAAAGACGATGGAGGAATTTCTCATCAAGTTAACGCCGCCCACACACGCAGAAACGAGTGTGCGCAAGGCCGTTAAACTAACGCTTCCTATTATACCGGAATCAGGAGGAGGAAGAGGGTTTTCTTCTTGATACGGAGGAAGGTGAGTTAATTGAACCTAACCTAGACGCCGATTTTCCAGAGGAGGACACGGCAATCTCTGGTCTGGACTCCTTAATTGACGCGGTAAAGGAGATCCTAAACTTTCAGGTAGAGGAAATACGGGAGCCGGAAGATTTCGATTTGTTCGAATCCCAAAAGCCGCGTTCAGCAGTGTTTCCCATTCCTAAATCCCTCCAGTCTCAGATGGAGGAGGCTATTTCCGAAACGGTTTCAGATAACTTATCCCCTACCTAAGGGTGTAATGGACAAGTGGGAGAATCCGCCGGTAGTGGATGCTTCCCTAGGAAGGTTGTCAAAGAAGACAATCTTACCAATTCCTAACGTAACTACTTTAAAGGATGCGTCAGACCGTAAGGTTGACACAGCGTTAAAGTCAATTTTCGTAGCAGCTGGTGCAGGTCTCGTCTGTGCTTGGGTTAACAAGGCCATGGGTGCATGGTCTGAACGTATTGTACAAGCTATTGAGGAGGAAAATAGCTTAGAAGAGATTACCCAACTGGCGGAACACATTCGAGAATCTGCTTCATACTTGTGTCAGGCTTCTAAGGATATTAGCAGAATAGCATCGCGCATATCTGCATCGGCCATATCGGCTAGAAGGATTTTATGGCTCAGAGAATGGCAAGGAGACTCGGACACCAAGAAGGCAGTAGAATCCATCCCCTTTGGGGGTGAAATGCTGTTCGGACCAGAGTTGGACAAGTGGATTTCGTAGGCTACAGCGGGGAAGTCCACGTTTCTGCCTACTCCTTACACGAGAACCGCTCCACAAACTAGGAGAGGTTATTCGGGACCAGCATTTACTTCATTTAGATCTCAGTCCTTTCGAGCCCGAGGAAGGGGTTTCGGTACACAAGCACGTGGCGGCAGAGGTAGAGGCCGCTCACAATCAGCAACCAGAAAGCAGGATAAACCTGCTGACAAGACCGTGGCATGACGGCCTCCCAGCTCACCTGGGGTCCCCCCTTGGTGGGCGGCCGACTGGAAGGTTTTCTGGACATCTGGGCCAAAACCTCACCAGAGCTTTGGGTGAACAACTTCAGGGAAACAAACTGGAATTTCAACAGAGGCCTCACAGTCAGTTTTTTACAACAGGATTGCCTCAGTGCCCTCAAAAAGCAAGGGCACTATGGGCAACAATTCTCAAATTGCTACAAGCAGAGGTCATTATTCCGGTTCCCGCTTCTCAGAGAGGAACGGGGTTCTATTTCAATCTTTTTGTCGTGCCAAAGCCAGACGGGACGGTCAGACCAATACTCAATTTAAAAGTTTTCAACCAGTTTTTAAGGGTCTACAAATTCAAGATGGAATCAATCCAATCAGTCATTGCAGGCTTAGAACGGGGCGAGTTCATGGTATCCATGGACATAAAGGATGCATATCTGCATATTCCAATCTGGACTCCTCACCAGGCTTACTTAAGGTTCGCACTGGTGGCGGATCACTACCAATTCCGGGCCTTGCCGTTCGGTCTATCATCAGCCCTAAGAATCTTCACGAAGATCATGGCGATCATGGTTGCAGGACTGAGACTGTTGGGGGTCACGATTATACCTTATCTGGACGATTTACTGATCAAGGCACCATCTCAGAATCGACTACTCAAGGATGTTCAGACATCCCATCAATTTCTGATTCAACATGGATGGATTGTCAATTTCCAGAAGTCCAACCTCATACCGACTCAATGGATTCAATTCCTTGGTCTCATCTTGGACACGGTCCTATTATGTATGTTCCTACCAGAGAACAGGGTACAGGACCTACAGAGATTAGTGGCTCAGGTACTGAGGACGCAAACCGTTTCTCTGCACCTCTGTGTGCAACATCTCGGGAAGATGGTGGCGTCGTTCGAAGCTCTCCAGTACGGCAGACTTCATTCCCGACCATTCCAAATAAACCTCATTGCTCAGGGAGCAGGCTCGCACTGGCTTCTCCATCGGAGGATCCGACTTCAACCACAAGTACGGGTCTCCTTGATATGGTGGTCGTTACACAAGAACCTTGCAGCCGGCAAGAAATGCGGCATTTGGGATTGGAGGATCCCGACGACGGACGCCAGTCTCAGAGGTTGGGGAGCCGTCCTAGAGGACCATCAGTTTCAAGGACGGTGGACGCTACAGGAGAACAAACTACCCATAAATATCCTCGAACTAAGAGTAGTTTACAATGCACTTCTCTTAGCAGAAGACCTAGTCATGAATCAACACATCAGGATTCAGTCAGACAATGTCACGACGACGGCTTACATAAACCGTCAAGGAGGAACAAAGAGCAGGATGGCGTTAAAGGAAACCACAAAGATCTTGTTGTGGGCAGAAAGACGAGACATCATTCTCTCGGCAGTATTCATTCCAGGTGTGGAGAACTGGGAAGCAGATTACCTCAGTCGCCAGGACATGCATCCGGGAGAGTGGTGCCTACATCCACGGATTTTCAACATGGTTGTGAGAAGATGGGGTCTGCCTCAGGTGGACCTAATGGTGTCTCGACAAAACCATCAGCTGCTATGATATGATATATGTGTCAAGGACTCGAGATCCAGCAGCAGAAGGAGTGGACGCATTAACACTTCCTTGGTGTTATAGGAGGGTTTACATATTTCCACCATTCCCACTCATACCCAGGGTTCTGAAACGGGTGAAGCGGGAACGAGTGTGGGCAATTCTAATCGCACCAGATTGGCCCCGCAGGAGTTGGTACTCAGACCTGCGAGGGTTACTTGCGGAAGATCCTTGGAGGTTACCTCAGAGAGTGGACCTGCTATCTCAGGGACCGTTCCTACACCCCGACCTGAACAGGCTGCGTTTGACGGCGTGGCTATTGAAACCCGGATCTTAAGAAACAGAGGGATTCCACGAACGCCCATTCCTACAATGATTGCCGCTAGGAAACCAGTCACAGCCAGGCACTACTACAGGATTTGGAGACGATACATGGCTTGGTGTCAGGAACGGGGATGGAATTCAACGAACTTTCACTTATCTCGACTTCTCCTTTTCCTTCAGGCCGGTCTAGATGGAGGGCTCAGACTGGGCTCTCTGAAGGTTCAGATTTCGGCTCTCTCCATCCTTTTTCACCAGCGGTTAGCATCCTTGCCAGAGATTCAAACCTTTTTACAAGGGGTTCTGAGGATTCAACCCCCTTTTCGTCCTCCCACGGCACCATGGGACTTAAATTTGGTGTTAGAATATTTGAAGTCACCGACTTTTGAGCCGTTGACAAGAACAGACCTGAAATCTCTCTCTTGGAAGGTCACGTTATTACTTGCCTTGGCTTCGGCTAGGCGGGTTTCTGAGTTGGGAGCCCTATCCTGTAAGAGTCCCTTCTTAGTGTTCCATGAGGATAGGGCGGAACTCCGTACAAGAGCAGACTTCCTTCCGAAGGTGGTTTCGGGGTTTCACGGAAACCAGCCAATAGTGGTCCCATCTTTCCAGGGACTCACAGATGAGGACGTGTCATTGGATGTTGTCCGAGCTTTACGCGTATACGTACAGGTTACGTCGTCCTTCAGAAAGTCAGACCATTTGTTTGTTCTTTATGATGGGCCAAAGAAGGGTTGGCCAGCATTTAAGCAGTCTTTGTCTAGATGGATTAGACTTGCCATTCGGCAATCTTATGTTTCCTGTGGCAAACAGGTTCGGGTTCAGACGGGTGCTCATACTACCCGATCAGTGTGTGCCTCGTGGGCAGCTGCCAGGGGTGCTTCCACTACTCAACTTTGCAGAGCGGCGACGTGGTCTTTAGCCCACACGTTCGCAAGATTTTACAAGTTTGATACTTTTGCGTCCGGAGAATCTAAGTTCGGACGTTTAGTTTTGCAGGCCACCGACAGCACTCCCTCCCTGGGGGAAAACTTTGGGACGTCCCCTACTGTATAGGACTCCAGTGTCCCCTAGTGGATGAAAGAGAAAAGAGGATTTTGGTACTTACCGATAAATCAATTTCTCTGAATCCTCTAGGGGACACTGGACGCCAGCCTCGGTGCTATCAACCTGCTATGTTCAAAGTTCTTGTTTTAAACAGTTCGTACAAACAGCGTTAGTTATTCGGTTAAGAGTTCTTGGCCGCTGTTTGATATGTTGTACGGTTCGGTTCCTCGCCATGTGCTATAGTATCATGTCCTATTCTCTCAGTCAAATTTTTCAAACTGAGGGAGGAGGGATGTGAAGGGGGAGGAGCCAGCTGTGCAGACAATGCTAATTTTAGATTGTGCCACACCTCTGGTTCAAGGCTTCACACCCCTACTGTATAGGACTCCAGTGTCCCCTAGAGGATTCAGAGAAATGGATTTATCGGAAAGTACCAAAATCCTCTTTTAAATCCTAAATGATCTGAACATGGCTCCATGACCTCTATACGCCACTTGACCTCAGTGTTGTTTAAGTGTCCAATTGAGCTGAACGTTTTTTCATGGGCTGCAGCCCATAAATTTTTTTTACATTTTATCTTTCTATTGTTAGCAGGGCAGACTCTGTGCTTCGGAGACTGCCCGCTACAAGGTAGACACCGGAGGGACCTGTCACAAGTTTGTGTCCAGGTTCTCTGAGTGCAGTGTCAACTGAAGGCGGGGCAGTGACATAAGTAGGATCCGTCTTCTAGACTATTGGGGAACGGATCGACATTGTACAAGCTGTGGTTCCCACATCCCGTTTTGGCTGCAAAGAAAAGGCCACTGCAAACCGGTTTGGAGCTGTGGTCGGGGTTAGGGACAGCTATTCGATGATAGACTGCCATTGGAGGAAAAGCACAACCATTGGAAGGGCAGCCAGCCTATTAGCCCAGAAAATGCATGCAGACTGCCCGCCTGCAGAAGAAGCACCATACGAGGCACACTCCTCAGCCCCCCTCTGTAGCAGAAACTTTTCACAGGGAACCAGATTCTGGCTACTTATTCACTGATGGAATAGTTTGATTTCTATATAGGGATGCTTTGTATACAATATGCATGTGTTTTACTGGCTAGCTACGCTGCAAGCTGTTTGTATGCAACATGTAGCTTGCCAGTAAGAAACCTGGTTAATTCAGCGAGGCTGTTAGTTTTACTGTCTGTCTATCACTATGCTCACAGTTTTGATACATGTATTAGAACTGCCGCTGGTACACTTAAGTGATAATTTGCACAGTGATCAAGTACCAGCCAATCAGCTTCTAACTGCATTGTTACAGGCTGTGTTTGAAAAATGACAGTCAGGAGCTGATTGGCTGGTACTTTATCACCATGCAATTTATCACTCTCCAAGGCTTGATACATCTGGTAAAGGCAATGCTGTGGGCTCCCTACCTGAAAAGAGTGGCCCTGTACCAAAGGTTTTGCTTGTGCAAAGCTTAAAACTAAATTTCCTCATGCATAGTCAGATTGGGGGCAATTTAAGTAATGTGCTGCAGAAGCTCAGAGGGAAGGAGCCAGACCTGGATCTCTTCAGGAAGAGAATTCTGCAGACGCCCTCCAGGGGTTCTTACACAACTAAGACTAACTTTTCAAATACTTTTTTTTCAAGCAACCTGTAACCTCTTCCTCTTCTCATCAGTAATTGCTGTCCACAGCGTGGGTGCATCGCAGGACGGGTGTAAGTTTTTCTTTATTTTTTTATCTTCTTCTGTTTCAAAACCTAGGGTACCAGTTGACCCTTCCGTCAACCCTCTGGTAAGAAACATTCTCGTGGGTCATGGGGTAAGCAGTTCTTTTCCACAGGTCTCTCGTCCGAAACGTTTGGCTTTGAAAGGGGCTGTGAGGAATCTGCTTTCATCAAGAGTAGTAGTCCCAATCCTGATGGGCCAGAATTAGAAGTTTTTTCTTACCTGTTTCTGGTACCAAAACTGGACAGCTCAGTGTGCCCCATCCTGAATCTCAGATCTCTGAACATTTACCTACGGTTCCAGAAATTCAAATGGACCCACATGTCTAGCTCCACATTACTATCTAGAAGCCTCACCAATCTTTATCAGTTTCCAATAAGGGATGACAACTACTGTACCTATTCAGAGCCCTTCCCATTGGTCTCTTCCGACCTATGGTGGCTCATCATCGGCAATTGGGAGGGACTATCCTCCCTTACCATGATGACTGCCTGTTAAAAGCCCCATCCTGCTGATTCATCAGACTTATTTCATTTGGATTGTGAGTTGCAGTCTCGGAGATTGCTTTACCTGGGCATGCTGTTCGACATGTTTTTACAGAGAGAGTGTTTATTCTGCTGGACAAGATCCTAGTCATCCAGCTGATTCTGAGAAAAAGTGCAGTATAAATCCACTACAGCATGCATCTGTTGGATAAATGCATTTCCTCCTTTGAGGCCATCACATTTGGCAGGTTACATTTCTGGGCTCATCAATTGAATCTGCTCTCCAAGTGGTGCAGTTCTCACCTCCACCTGTCTATGGTCATTCGTCCTTCTCCTCAAGCCTTGCTGTCCCTATCTCTGGTGGCTGGATCACAAACATTTACGCACTCTATACTCATTCACTGTATTTGTCATGACATACATCAGTCTCTAGGGACTGTGGTTCTCTGGTATCTATTTCAAGGTGTTTGGTCCTGTCAGGAGGAATCACTGGCCGTCAATGTCCTGAAACTCTGCAATCTTCAGTGCTTTGTCAGCAGCATTTGTGTCCAGTAAAAATAGGATTTTAATTACCCAACGGTAAATCCTGTTCTCGTGGTCCATAAGGGATATTGGGGAATCTAGTACGATGGGTATAGACGGGGTCCAAAGGAGCCGGTGCACTTTAAATTTCTTCACTGGGTGTGCTGGCTCCTCCGCTCTATGCCCCCTCCCACAGGCAGTTATAGGTAAAACAGTGCCCGAAGGAGAAAGGACATATATGAGAGAAGGAACATAACAATGAGTGGTGAGATTTATACACCAGCACACTACTAACATACAACGACCAGCAACGGCTGGTAACAGCAGCAGCAACAGGTAACCATATAAAAGAGAACCTGCAGAAAAGTCCACGCCGAATATCCCTTATGGACTACGAGAAAAGGATTTACTGGTAGGTAATTAAAATCGTATTTTCTCTAGCATCCATAAGGGATATTGGGGAATCTAGTACGATGGGGACGTCCCAAAGCTTCCAGAATGGGTGGGAAATGTGTGGAGACTGCTGCAGCACCACCTGCCCAAACTGGGTATCAAATTTGTAGAACTGTACAAAGGTGTTCTTCCCCGACCAGGTAGCAGCTCGGCATAGTTGCAAGGCCGAGACTCCACGGGCAGCCGCCCAGGAAGAGCCCACTGATCATGTAGCGTGGGCCTTCAGAGACATAGGAACAGGTAAGGCTGCAGACACATAGGCCTGTTGGATAGTAAGCTTATCCAACAAGCAATGGACTGCTTCAAAGCAGGACAATCTTTTTTCTGTGCATCATAGAGCACGAACAAGACATCCGTCTTTCTGATCCCGAGCTGTGCGCTTGACATAGATTTTCAAGGCACGCACAGCATCCAATGCCTCCGGAGGAGCAGATTTATCAGAACTGGACGGAACCACAATAGGTTGATTCAGGTGAAACGCGAAGACAACCTTCGGCAGGTACTGCTGTCTAGTCCGGAGCTCTGCTCTGTCCTCGTAAAAGACCAAGTACAGACTTTTACACGATAAGGCCCACAATTCTGAGACACGTCGAGCAGAAGCCAGGGACAGTAACATCATCGTCTTCCACGTGAGGTACTTGTCTTCTACAGTCATCAGAGGTTCAAACCAGGAGGACTGTAGAAATTCCAACACTACATTCAAATCCCAGGGTGCCGTAGGCAGCACAAAAGGAGGTTGTACGTGGAGTACCCCTTGCAAGAAGGGCTGAACTTCTGGCAACACTGCCAATTTTTTCTGGAAGAAAATGGAGAGCGCTGAAATCTGGACCTTAATGGAACCCAGGCGTAAGCCCTTATCCACACCAGCCTGCAGGAAATGTAAGAAACATCCCAAGTGGGACTCCGCAGGCGGATACGTGCGTTCCTCGCACCAAGAAACATATTTTCTCCAGATATGATAGTCTTTTGACGTCACAGGTTTCCTGGCCTGAACCATGGTAGCAATAACCTTTTTGGAACGGCCCTTGTGAGCTAGGATGTTCCGCTCAACCTCCATGCTGTCAAATGAAGTGGCCGTAAGTCCGGGTAGACGAACGGTCCTTGTTGAAGGAGATCTCTTGAGAGGTTGAGGCCAAGGGTCTTCGACGGACATGTCCAGAAGATCCGCGTACCATGCCCTCAGAGGCCAATCCGGGGCCATCAGAAATGCCTGGACTCCCTGATGTCTGATACGCTTGAGCACCCTTGGGAGCAACGGAATCTGAGTAAAACAGGTAGACCAGCGGGTAAGGCCAAGGCGACGTCAGTGCATCTACTGCCCTCGCCTGAGGGTCCCTGGTTCGTGAGCAATACCAATTAAGTTCTTTTTGAGACGAGAAGCCATCATGTCTATCTGTGGGCAGCCCCACCGGTGGACAGTCTGTTGGAACACCTGCTGGTGGAGACCCCAATCCCCCGGGTGGAGATCGTGACGACTCAGGAAATCCGCTTCCCAGTTGTCCACACCCAGAAAGAAGATTACAGACATTGTTCTTGCATTTCTTTCCGCACAGAGGAGTATTTTTTACACCTCTCATATGCAGGCTCTGCTTTTTGTTCCTCCTTGCCAATTGATGTACGCCACTGCTGTGGCGACTGTGCGACTGTACTTGGATCGCGTGATCCTTGAGCAGAGAGGCCTGAAGCAGAGCATTGTAGATCGCCCGAAGTTCCAGAATGTTGATCAGAAGGAGGGCTTTGTGGGTTGACCACTTGCCCTGGAACTGCACCCCTTGGTTGACAGCTCCCCATCCTCTCAGATTCGCATCAGTTGTGAGGTGGATCCAATCCTGAATCCCGAAACTCCGGCCTTCCAGGAGATTGGAGGATTGCAGCCACCACAGGAGGGAAATCCTGGCTTGAGGCGACAGCCGGACCACCTGGTGCATCTGAAGATGTGATCTGGACCATTTGCTCGGGAAATCCAGACGAAAAGTCCTGGCATGGAACCACCCATATTGGATCGCCTCGTATGAGGCGACCATCTTTCCCAACAATCTTATGCAAAGATGGATGAACACTCGAGGAGGTCGGAGCACCATGCGGACCACCTCCTGAAGTGTTCTCACCTTGTCCTCAGGTAGGAACACCTTCCGGGCCACAGTATCCAGCAACATCCCCCATGAACAGGAGCCGCTGAGTCGGCTCCAGGTGGGACTTCTGTGAGTTGAGGATCCACCCATGGAGTGACAGACGTTGGATAGTGCGGTCGATATAGAGCAACAAAAGCTTCCCGGATCTTGCTTTGAACAGAAGATCGTCTAGGTAAGGGACAATATTGACTCCCTGGACTCGGAGCTGGAACATCATCTCTGCCATCACTTTGTGAACACCCTCGGAGCTGTGGACAGGCCGAAGGGCAGTGCCTTGAATTGTAGTGATCGTTCCGCAGGGCAATCCACAGGTACGCCTGAGGAGTTAGGCCTCCTTGATATTCAAGGAAACCATGAATTCCTGTTCTTCCAGGCCCGCAATCACTGCTTGCAAGGATTCCATTTTGAACTTGAACACCTTCAGGTAAGGATTCAAGGACTTTAGATACAAAATGGGTCTTACCGAACCGTCCGGTTTCAGAACCACAAACAGGTTGGAGTAATAACCCCAGCCTCGTTGTGGTATTGGTACTGGAACAGTGACATGGGACTTGACCAACTTTAGGAAGGCCTGTTGCAACATAACCTGCATATCTTCCAAAACTGGTAAGCTTGATTTGAAAAATCGTTGGGGAGGAGCACTGTCAAACTCCAGCTTGTAGCCGTGAAAAACGAGATCCCTGAGCCAGGTATTCTGGCAGGAAGCCTCCCAGACGCGGCTGAAGTGACGCAGTCGAGCTCCCATCTCGAGATCCCCTCGGGGTGCGTGGGTACCGTCATGCTGAAGCCTTAGTGCAGGCATGTCCAAACTGCGTCCCTCCAGCTGTTGTAAAACTACATATCCCAGCATGCCCTGACAGTTTTGCTGTCAGAGAATGCTAAAGCTGTGTCAGGGCATGTTGGGATGTGTAGTTTCTCAACAGCTTGAGGGCCGCAGTTTGGACATGCCTGCCTTAGTGGAAGCAGAACTGGGGGTCTGTTCCTGAGAGCTTGTGCTTGCAGGCTTTCTTGACTTCCCTCTGGTGCCCCTAGTCGCATTTGAGGCACCTCTGGCCTTAGATCGAATCTGTGAGACAGAAAGGACTGTACAGACGGCCCCGGGTAGAAGCGTCTCATCGGCGGGGCCTCAGAGAGGAGAAACGTGGATTTCCCAGTCGTAACTTTGGAAATCCACATATCCAATTCAACCCCAAAGAGCCATTCCCCTGAAAAGGGGAGGGATTCCACACTGCGTTTGGATTCTGCATCCGCTGTCCACTGACGCAACCACAAGGCCCCGGCGCACCGACACTGCCATGGCAGAGGTCTTAGCATTAATGTTCACCATTTCCTTGAGGGAATCACAGAGGAAGCGTGTAGTGTCTTGAATGTGCTTTAGGAGGGTCACCATAGCGACCAGGGTCATAGTCCCAGAGAAGCCCTTCTGAATTTGAATGGCCCATGAATGAATGGCATGGGTCATCCAGCAACCCGCAATGACCAGCTGTTGCGAGACACCTGCTGCCATGTAAATAGATTTGAGTGTAGCTTCTATTTTCCTATCCCCAGGATCCTTTATAGTAAAGGAGCCCGGGGCAGGCATCACTGCCTTTTTGGACAGTCGAGAGATGGATACATCAACCCCCGGGGGTTCCTCCCAAAATTTCCTACCTTCAAAAGCAAATGGGAAAGTGCGCAAAAACTTTGACATTTTTTGTCTGTATTTTTCCAGGCTAATTTGAATAGGTCATCTAATGCTGTAGAATCAGGGAAAGTTACATTAGGCTTGTTTTGTGTAAAGATAAACGGCTGCTGTGACACAGCGTCCTCTAGAGAGCTTTAACACGTCCCATATAGACAGAATTAGGTGTTCGATACCCTGAGCAGAATCGGTATCCCCACTAACGGTGTCCAAGTCCTCCCCATCCTCCTCTGTGTCAGATAGTAGAGCAGGCAAACCACGCTTTTGTGGTTCTGCATGGGATGGGGGCTGTGTAACATCTGACCTAGCAGCTAAATCTGCAACAGCCTGTTGTAGTAGCTGAGTTTTTTTTGAACATAGCAGTGAGCTAGGATGACCTATCAGACATCATATTTTTCAGAGACCCTAGCCATGTGGGATCTGGATCCTCTCCTCCAGCCCCTTCACTGATTTGTGAAGATTGGCTGCATTGTTCACAAAAAACAGAATCAGATGATACTGGAGAAAATCTAGTGTGACATACACTGCACAGCTTGTGTTTACCCATGTTTCACAGTAAGCACAATAACACACACAGACAGTAATATATCAAGCCTGTCCTTACTGTATGTGAGAGGAGACTCACAGACAGAATGACACCAGCACACCCCTAGCTGTACAACCCCAGTAAGGCTGACAGCTAACTATATCACAGTAAACACTAATATGTCTGTCCTGTAGAGGACCCAGATAGTGTTCAATAGCGGCTCTCCCCCTTTTCTACACCCTGTACCAGTCTTCCAGCGTGACTTGTAAGGCAGGAAGTGCTGTGTGTGCTGTCTGTGGCTGCATTAAGCAGAGGAAGGTGCCAAAATGCCGCTGTTCCCGCTCTGAGGTAGCTCCGCCCCCTCCAATGGCGCCAGAGCTATAGTGATTATTTATACTGGCAATGTCTCCCGTTTGCTCAAAAACGTAACAAGTGCTAGTTCAAGTGATTGTTAGCCAGTCTACATGGGGGACCCTAACGGCACCCCCCCGGGAGGGTCCCCTACACCGCGCCCGCATTCAGCCGTACTTTGAACCGGGGCCGCCGGTTTGTACTGACTACAGACTTCACCTTCAGGCAGTGTTAGGGGTGTGCGGCGTGCTGTGGTTGTGACAGCCAAGGCGCAGTGCCCCGCTGAACAACCACCCATCAGGACTGTGGTCCTGCAGCAGGGTAGCGGCTCTGCACCTCGCAAGGCCGGTGACCGTCCCGACCCTAACTCCCATGGTGAAGGTATGCTGTTGCCCAAACAGCATACCAAAAATAACAAGAAATAAAAAGAAATTGAAGAAAACTCTGGAGCTCAGAGATGTGCATCCTCTCCTAAGGGAAATTTTTCTAAACTGCCTGTGGGAAGGGGCATAGAGGGGAGGAGCCAGCACACCCAGTAAAGAAAATGTAAAGTGCACTGGCTCCTTTGGACCCTGTCTATACCCATTGTACTAGATACACCAATATCCCTTATGGATGCTAGAAAAGGTTCTGTTGGACAGTGCCACAGCTGTGGCTTATATCAATAACCAGGAGGGGGCACAAAGAGCCAATTGGCCCTGTCGGAGACTACATGAATCCTACAGTAGGCAGAAAACCACATCCTGGCGATACAAGTGTGTTCCTCTCCTGGGTCGAATATTGGGAGGCAGATTACCTCAACCATCAGGATTTTCACCATGGTGAGTGGTCCCATCTCTAGGATGCTTTTCAAGATCTGTAGTGTGGAGGGGTCACCCAGATGTCAATCTCATGGCATCTCTGCTTAACCACAAGGTTCCTCCTTATTGCTCCAGAACAAGAGACCAGGGGAGCTCTTGTAGAAGACAGGCTAACTTAAGTGCCAAGTGGGAATGAGTGATCCTGGTGGCTCCGGACTGGTCACGCCAGTCATGATAATTAGATATCCAGGGAATTCTGATAGACACTCCCATTGGCCTCTTCCAGATTGTCTAGGCCTTTAACAAGGGCTATTCATCCACCCCGCCTTACATCAATTGCATTTGATTGTTTAGTTGTTGAGGCCGCTATCTTAAGGGGAAAGAATATTTCAAAGCCCAACAATGCTGAAGGCTCACAAGCCGGTCTTGGCTCATCATTACCACTGCAAAAGGTGGGCTTATGTATTCTGATGTGAGAGGCATCAGTTTCCGCTTTCCCTCTGTCCCATCTTTTGTTCCTCCAGATGAGTCTGGATGTGGGTATGCATCTGTGATGCTTGAAGGTACAGGTGTCTTTTTGCAGTCGATTGAGCTTGATTCCTGAACTGCAGACCTTTTTACCCATACAACCAAGCCCCCCCCCTCCCCCCCCCCCCCTTCTTGCCGAAGGTCGTTTTAAAGTTCCACATCAATTTATTGTGGTCCCAGGGATTCTTTGCCCAAGTCTTCCCTTGGATATTATACAGGGTATTTGGCTTTACTTAAACAGAGGACAGGTTGGTCTTATATTGTTTGTCTTCTATTCCTACAGGAGGGTTTGTTCGGCATCAAAGCTAACTGTATCCCTTTAGCTTTGTGCGTTCATTTGTCAGGTTTACATTGCTAGAAGCCAGGCAGTGCCTTCCAGGGTCACGTTTCATTCCACTTGATCAGTTGGTCCCTGTTGGGCTTTGCACCATGGGTCTCTAATGCTCAGCTGTCTAGGGCAGCATTAAAGAACAAATTTCAAGTTGTTTTCCTATTAGGATGGTTCTTTATAGATTAGGGAAATTAATGATGAATAACACATTTATATACGCACATTCGCAGTGGAGCCCCAATCAAGTAATACCCCTCATATTCAGAGTGTATTACCTCTCTGGGAAGAGGAGCGTCCCTGGCTGGGGAATATTTTTACATTTGTTTGCACCATTCGCAGTCTTGCGCAAATACTAACCCTGGTTGGCTACGATCTCATTCATCCCACTCCCAGTAACTGTTTGGAGAAAGGCAAAATAGCTTCTACGTAACATTTGCTTATCTAAAGCAGCAGACTGGTCATTTTCTTCTGATGGGCGAACTAACACCTCAAATATAGCATGTAGAAGTGGCATGAAAACTTGCTGCAGGAAAGGTGACACTTGTGCCTAGAGAGTTTTTGGGGGGAAAAGGAAGAAAAAGAATTATACAACTCAGTGTAAAAGTATAGAACTTTTATGCAGTGATGCACAGCAACCTAATCCACTGAATTCAATCAGTATATTAAGTGATCAAAATATATATTTTTTGCACAACAAAAACTGTGGTTCATAGCTCTTTGGAAACATAGAATTTGACGGCAGATAAAAACCACTTAGCCCATCTAGTCTGCCCCTTTTTGTGGACAACTGGCTTAGGGGTATATTCAATTAGGGTCGAAAACTGCAGTCTTTCGAAAAGACAGCAGTTTTCGACTTTTTAAGGTCAAATAGTGATTCGACCTATTCAGTCCCAGCAGTTTTTATTCGACAAGTCGTGGAATTCGATTAGTACGTGAATCAGCGGTATAGCTGCCGATTCACGTACTTTTGAGTGAAACGGGACCAAATTAGATAGGATTTGGCCCCGTTTCCGACCATCTCAGTCCAACATAAAAAAATGTCGGACTGAGATGTGGGACCCAGAGGATGAGAGGGGGGAGAGCCGCTGGCAGACAGGGGAGAGCAGCGCTACAGCACAGCGCTGCAGCAGGATGTCTCACAGCCGCACCGCTCACGGCAGCATCCACCCGGCTCCAGCAAGTGAGGTCATGCTTGGTGGAGCCGGGTGGACATTGCCGTGAGGTCGGGCGGCTGTGTGACATCCTCCTGCAGCGCTGCTGTTAGCGCTGATCTCCTCCGTCTGCCCGCGGCTCCCCCCCTCTCCTCCTCTGGGTCCCTCATCTCAATTTGACTTTTTAAAAGTCGAAATGAGATGAGATTGAATAGGGGCTGTCGGATCCATTCCGACAAATTCATGTCGGAATGGATCCAACCCTAATTGAATGTACCCCATAATAGATCATTTTTGCAAATTCGCAAAAAATGTTTGTAGATGCTACAAACCTACTAGATGAAAATCCTTGTTGGATCCACAACATAGTTAAATGTGGTGGTAAAATGCCCCCCATCCCCAACAATTTTACAGCTGTTTAACATTACATAGTTAAAAGTTGCTTTAAAAGCACTGGAGTATAATGACAAATTGTAGTGATTCAGAATTGGGAAATTGAATTTTTATTATCACATTTAAACAGGTTATTAGATATAATTTTATTAAACTCACATATAGGTCATAAATAAAATAGACTAATAAGAAACACACTATTTCAGTGCTGAAAAAAATGAAAGTGATGGATCCTCTCCAAAGTACTTAACTCAAAAAGACATCCTGTAAGCACCAAAATATAGTGCAAACATTCACAAACATACAGCAGGTGACAGTCAAACATAGATAAATGCAGCTGAATAACTGGTATAAATACCCCAGCAGTCAGTAAAAGAAATGTACTGACACCATATCCTGCAAAACATTCATATTGTAGCTATGCCTACTTTCTTGCTTCTACTTTGGCTGTTTGCCTCCAGAGCACTGACTAGCTAGTCTTCCATGCCCTAGTGGAAAACTGACCATTCTCTACACCAGGGGTGTCAAACACAAGGCCCGCGGGCCAAATCCGGCCCGCCAGACCTCGTCTGATGGCCCGCGGACTCACATTTCAAACATGGGTGGGTCCGTGGGACGCGCTTCGCTGCAGCCAATCCCTAGCCTGCCAGATTGATTGATGGCTCTGTGGCCCGGCTGCAAACTTTAAAAATAGGAGGTGGAGCCTTGCCAGTGCGGACTTGATGGCGCAGCTCTCCTCGATTTGGTGAGTTGTGCTTTGGACAGTGGATAACCTGCGGCTGGAGGAGGGTGTTGGGGTCTGAGAGCTGCCAGTGTTCTGCAGCCGGGGATCGGGGCTGGGTACTCCGTGATCCCGCGGCCAGCTCCGGGTGGTGATGCTGCTTTAGCTCTGAGCTGTTACAATCAGCGGTGACAGGGGGGCTGACTGTTCCCGCGGTGGGGGCTGGTTCAGGTCCCCGAGCTTCCGGCATTACAATGAGTCTCACTGACTCATTTAATGCCGCCACCAACGCTGCGCCTGTCTGCCCACCACCAGTGCCCCGGAGCCCTGTGCATTAAGACAGTCACTGCACAGTCAGTGACTCGGGTCCCGACTCCCGGCCAGAGGGGGAGAAGGAGATGCTCTGCTTTCAGCTCCTCCACCATAGACTCAAATGCTGCATGTGCCCGACTTGTTTAACTATTCCAAGTCCCTCTCTCTATTGCTGTTCACACGGACACCTGGCTGTTACACCCCGGTCCTGATTGTCACCAGCGCCAAAAGTTCATGGGAGGGATGCATAGTCACTGGCAGCCATCTCCATGCACAGTGACAGCCCCTGATTGTAAGCACTACTGATGCCAGGCAGGAAAATGCAATACTATTGTTGTACAAGTGGAAAGTGCTGCTCCTCCTCTCTCTCGCTCCTCTGCCCCCCCTCTCTCTTCATGTATCCCCCTCTATGCATCTCCTTCCTCTCTGTCTCCCCCCACTCTCCGTCTCTCCTCCTTTCTCGCTCTCTGTCTGTCTCCCCCCTTTCTCTCTCCGTCTCTCCCCCCTCTCTATCCCTATCTCCTCACTATCCATTTCCCCTCTCTGTCTCCCCCTCTCTCTGCTCCTCTCTCCGTCTCTCCCCCCTCTGCGTCTCCCCCCTCGCGCTCTCTCTCTGCGTCTCCCCCTTTCAGAGCTAGTTATTACTTACATTATTACAAAAAACAGTAATAATTGAATGCAGTGACATTAATTTATGATAATAAAGAGTGGACACATAGACCTACAGATACAACCGGCCCTTTGATGGGGACCAAACTGCTGATGCGGCCCCCGATGAATTTGAGTTTGACACCCCTGCTCTACACCTTTAGTAGCAGAATCAGGAACACACCTTCCTATACTGCTCATTTCTTTATCTCTTCTCTCATACCAGTCATATACCATCATAACCACTAGAGCATATATGCCAGTTAATGATTTAAGAAAGCATATTACTGAAAGTACTAATCCAATGGATCTTCATGGGTGCAGTGTAACATTCTGTTTATATATTTGCGATAGAAATATATTTCTCTGCTTATGGAACGTTGGAGTTAGGTACTCTTGAGATGATTCCTCACTTTCATTTGTTGATAATATGTAAAGGTGGATTCTGGTACTTACCGATAAATCCCTTTTTTGGAAGCTATAGGGGACACAGGCACAACTCCAAGACCGTGGGCGATAATGGTTGCTTTACAGGGAGCTGGCACTCCCCCTCTATCCCCCCCATCATCCCTCAGTTAAGAATTAGCTGAGAGGAGATAGGAAACAGGATTACAGTACTATACGAGGGAAGAGAGCACAGAACAATTAAACACAACAGAACAATGAAGGAAAGAGTGGGCGGCCATTGTACCCTATGGCTACCGAAAAAGGGATTTATCGGTAAGTACCAAAATTCTCCTTTTCTGTCAGCCACTAGTCAAACGTAGCCGCGGTAAGTCCTGATAAACGAACGGGCCCTGTTGCAGAAGATACTCACGAAGAGGTAGAGGCCACGGATCTTCGAGGAGCATCTCCAGAAGGTCCGCGTACCAGGCCCTTCTTGGCCAGTCCGGAGCAATGAGTATTGCTTGAACTTTTTCACTTTTTATTCTTTTGAAAATTCTTGGGATCAGAGGAAGCGGAGGGAATACGTACACCATCTGATAGACCCATGGAGGAGTCAGAGCGTCTACCGCCACTGCCTGTGGGTCTGTCGACCTGGAACAATACCGCTTGAGCTTCTTGTTGAGATGAGAGACCATCATGTCGATTTGTGGATATCGCCACCGACGTGTCAAACACCTGAACACTTCCGGGTAAAGGCCCCACTTCCCCGTGTGCAGGTCGTGTCTGCTGAGGAAGTCTGTTTCCCAGTTGTCCACTCCCGGAATGAAGTCCGCTGACAACGCCACAGCGTTTTTTCCTGCCCAGAGGAGAATTCTTGACACCTCTGCTCTGCTTTCCATTCAGCCCTGTTGGTTTATGTACGTTACTACCGTCACATTGTCCGATTGGACCTGAATGGCCCGATCGTGAAGAAGCTATGAGGCCTGCAGAAGGGCATTGTATATGGACCAGAGTTTCAGAATATTGACTGGAAGGATGACTTCCTGATTTGACCATCTTCCTTGAAACTGCACCCCCTGGGTGACTGCTCCCCAACCTCTGAGACTTGCGTTCGTGGTTGACAGGATCCAGTCCTGAATACCGAACCTCAGACCCTCGACGAGGTGAGAAATCTGTAGCCACCACAGATGGGAAATCCTGGCTCTTGGCGACAGACGGATCCTCTGGTGCATGTGAAGATTCGATGCAAACCATTTGTCCAACAGATCAAGCTGGAAGGGTCTTGCGTGAAACATTCCGTATTGAAGCGCCTCGTAAGAGGCTACCATTTTCCCCAGAAGGCGAATGCATAGATGCACCGATATCCGGGTTGGCTTCAGGACATCCCGAACCATCGTCTGGATTACCAATGCCTTTTCCAACGGAAGGAACACTTTCTGCGACTCCGTGTCTAGTATCATTCCCAGGAATGGGAGCCTCCGTGTTGGCTCTAGGTGAGACTTTGGAAGGTTCAGAATCCACCCGTGATCCCGGAGAAGTTTGGTTGAGAGACCGATGCTGTCCAGCAACCTCCCCCTGGACGGCGCCTTTATCAGAAGATCATCCAGGTACGGAATTATGTTCACTCCCTGCTTGCGGAGTATAAACATCATCTCTGCCATCACTTTGGCGAACACCCTCGGTGCCGTGGAGTGACCAAATGGCAGGACCTAGAACTGGTAGCGACAGTCCTGCAGTGCAAACCGTAGATAAGCCTGATGAGGCGGCCAGATCAGAATGTGAAGGTACGCATCCTTGATATCCAGAGACAATAGGAATTCCCCTTCCTCCAGACCTGAGACCACCGCTCTCAGAGACTCAATCTTGAACACTCTAAAGAACGGGTTTCAAAGACTTGAGGTTCAGAATTAATCGTACCGAATCGCCCAGTTTCGGTACTACAAACAAGCTGGAATAGTACCCCTTGTGCAGATGAGGTGGAACTGGAACAATGACTAAATCTGTATCAGTTTTTGGATGGCATGCTGTAACGTTATACTTGCCTCTTGTGAAACTGTTAAGCCTGATTTGAAGAATCTGTGAGGTTTGAGCTCCTGGAACTCCAGTCTGTAGCCCTGGGAAATAAGATCTATGACCCAGGGATCCTGGCACGAACTTGACTAGATGTGACTGAAGAATTTTAGTCGAGCTCCCACCTGACGGTGGACCGCGATGCCTGGAGGACTGTCATGCTGAAGGCTTTGAGGAAGCAAAGCCTGAGCTCTGTTCCTGAGCACCTCCAGTTGCTGGTTTGCGCGGTTTACCTCTTGCGCCTCTGGAGGCCATAGAAGCACCTCTGGATTTCCTTTAAACTTGGCTGTCCGAAAGGACTGTAAATTTGAAGCTGAATAAGCTTTCCTGGCTGGGGTAGCTGCGGAAGGAAGATACGTAGACTTACCCGCAGTAGCTTTGGAGATCCTTTTGTCTAGTTCATCTCCAAACAAGGCCTCTCCTGTGAATGGTAGGCCTCCCACGCCTTTCCTGGAGTCCGCATCAGCAGTCCCCTGGCGTAGCCACAAGCCCCTGCGTGCTGACACTGCCATAGCACTAGTGCGTGCATTAAGCAAACCACCTCTTATGGCTTCCACCATAAAGTTTGCAGAGTCCTGTATATGCTGTAGGAGTAAAACAACATCCCCCCTAGACAAGGACCTGACCATTTAGCAATGGCTTTTGTGATCCACGCACATGCAATAGTGGGTCTCTGGGCCACCCCAGCAGCTGTCTGCAATGATTTGAGTGTAGTCTCAATTTTATGATCAGCCGTGTCTTTTAGGGAAGCTGCACCAGGGACAGGCAATACAATTTTTTGTGACAGCCTAGAGTCTGATGCGTCCACTATCGGTGGATTTTCCCATTTTTTCCTATCCTCCAGAGGAAAAGGAAAAGATGAGAGCAACCTTTTAGAGATCTGAAATTTCTTATCAGGATTAACCCACGGTTCTTCAAACAGGGTATTCATTTCCTTTGACGCAGGAAAAGTGACTGAGGACATCTTTTTTACATTAAAATAAGATTCCTCACACTACTCTGACACATTATCAGGAATTTGCAGAACATCTCTGATAGCCTCTATTCCCTGTGACAGAGTAGCATCCCCCCCCCCCCTCCAAATCCACCTCACCCTCCTCCATATCTGACCAGTCAGCGTCAGTCAGACTGCAGGATATGGGCCAGAGATCGTTTTTGGGGACAAATGAGAGGGGATTGAGACGCTGGTTTGGGGACGGAGTCTCTATTCATAAACTCATCCACAGTCTGTCTTAAGTACTGTGTCTCTTTCTCATTGCGGGATAGAGTGTAGAAATATTGGAGATCATTCCCTTAATGGAATTAACCGACTGGTTCAGCCCCACTATTCTGGGAAGGTGCACTGTCCTGAGTACCCAATAAAGAGCCCCCTGGTGAAGAGGAACACTCCGCTATACAAGAAACACACTCTTTGCCTGACAATGTAAATGTGACAGCACACACACAAACACACAGGAAAAGGTTAAGCACAATTAACCCACAAACAGCGCTTCAGGGAAACAGTTATTTGGAGCCAGCCCCCACCGCACCCTTATCGCTAATGCCAAGCTTAGCCTGGTCGCAAACTAAGTACCCTGATAGGGGACTTAGTAGACTAATAAATCGCTCCTCGTTCAGTGGGGAACAGGACCATTAACCCTTCAAGAGGTTGGGCCGTTCCCCCCCTAAGTCCCACAAAGCAGGCAGGCTGTTGCCAACTAGCCCTGCTGAAAATAACACAAAATAAATGCAGAAAACTCTTCAGGAGCTTCCATAAGCGTGACTGGCTCCTCCGGGCACATTTTCTAAACGGAGTCTGGTAGGAGGGGCATAGAGGGGGGAGCCAGCCCACACTATCAAATTCTTAAAGTGCCCATGGTTCCTAGTGGACCAGTCTATACCCCATGGTACTAAATGGAACCTAGGACGTAAGAGAAAATTAATTTCAGCATAGTGTTCAATTTCCAGTCCGACGGGTTTTTCATGGAAGATGCACCCGAAACAGGTAATGCCGTCTTCTTTGACAGCCTGAAGAGAGAGGAGACCATCCGAGGTGACTTTCCCCATTTATCCATCATACCCGATGGAAATGGATAAATACTTAGGAATCTTTTAGGCAGCGGAAACAGTTTGCCCAGGTTTTTACAGGCCTCAGACAGTTTGAAATGGGATAAGTGACTCATGACCTCTGTTTTCTACCAAATAAGGCAATATCTGGCTAATCCGTGCAGTTTTAGAAATATTTAAAACTCGTATTATTGTCAAACAAGAGGTTCAACCCCTGAGAAGATTCCGTAGAAACTTAGTGCTCCGTGTCAGTGGTTTCGCCCAACTCACGACCATCCCCTTCAGCTTCATTCTGAGAGAGAAGTTCATCTCTCGATTTATCTGACTGAAGACTTGGTGGTACAGGACGTTCTTTACTCTTATAAACTGTCTATGGTGCTTACTGGACGTATTGAAACATTTTGTGAGATCCTTAACTGACTTGGGTCTCCCTCACAGTCTCGTGAGTCCTTCGTAAGCAGCCACCTCAGTATATAATTGTGAGATGGTTCCTGTGGCTCTGCCACCCAGGGAGGAAAACTAGCATCTTGGGACGGGTTAATTGAGACAACCTCCTAAGCGCATGCTTCACACAGGGAGGAATCAACTGTGTTTTGGGTTTTTTTGTTTATATTTCACACAGATAATTTTTGTGACACGTTATACACTGGCCCCTTGCCTGCCATTGTGACGGACAGAACAGAGACGCATACAATTCACACGGGCATTCGCAATAGTACAGAGATATCAGAAGGATAGAGGGAGGCATATTTGTAGTACTCCCCTATTCTAAACCCTCTCAGCCACCAGCCTGTACTTCATGCGCAGGATTTCCAGTTTCTGATAGCGTCCAGGAATGTGCACTTGTCTTGTAAACACTGCTGATTCCTGAGGAAATATATAACAAGGTTACCAGTTAAAAATCTGTCTAGATGAGAAAGGCACATAATGAAGTGATTGACAGGCTTAAAAGCCTGCCAACTCCATCCTCCTTCATGTACTGGCACCCAAGTTCAACTAGGTCTATAAACGCCATCTTGAGTGGGTGCCTAAAAAATCTTAATGAGCTGCTGCTGTGTTTTGAGCTTAGCGTGTATATTGAAAGCTCAGCAGCGCTGCGCCTCAGCTGCCAGCTGTACTGCAGTATCCGAAACCCACACTGTGTTCCCCGTCACTGCGATTGCGCTATCAGTGCTGTATATGCTAGCGCGGTAGTGGAGGATGTCGCACCGCCGCGACTGTGCACACCCGTGTGTGGTCCCGCCAGTGAGCCTGTGGGCGCCAGTGTGCCGAGACCTCATGTCTATAGCAACACTACAGAATACTGCAATGCAGGAAGCAGGGTGGGCTGGCCGCTGTGCCCCATACAGGGGAGTTGAGTAGGAGAGTGGATACTGCAAGGCGGTAGGGAGGGGGGCTGGCCGCTGTGTAGGAGAGATGACACTCACCTGTCTTCTGGAGCCTCAGGAGGATGCGGCTACTGGGGAAGGACAGTGCTTCTCCATTAAGCGCTGTACTCCTATGCAGCGTGAAGCTGCTGCTGGAAAACCCGGACCCCACTTCTCAAATTTAAGTGGCAAGGGGCCTTCTGAGGCTGAGGGAAACTAAGTCCCTTGTAGAATAAATTCAGGAAATTAAAAAAAAGGAAAGTTGATACTGAGCTGGAGCTCAGTTAGTGTGACCAGCTCCTTCGGTACAAATTCTAAAATTCTAAAAAATTTTAAAATTCTAAATTCTAAACAAATTCCTCAGCAGGCACGACCTCCACCCGGGAGAGTGGGGACTTCATCCAGAAGTCTTCACGCAGATTGTAAACCGTTGGGAACGGCCACAGGTGGACATGATGGCGTCCCGCCTCAACAAAAAGCTAAAAAAATATTGCGCCAGGTCAAGAGACCCTTAGGCGATAGCTGTGGACGCACTAGTGACACCGTGGGTGTACCAGTCGGTTTGTGTTCCCTCCTCTTCCTCTCATACCCAAGGTACTGAGGATAGTAAGAAGGAGAGGAGTAAGAACTATACTCATCGTTCCGGATTGGCCAAGAAGAACTTGGTACCCAGAACTACAAGAAATTATCTCAGAGGAACCATGGCCTCTGCCTCTCAGACAGGACCTGTTACAGCAGGGGCCCTGTCTGTTCCAAGACTTACCGCGGCTGCGTTTGACGGCATGGCGGTTGAACGCCGGATCCTAACGGAAAAGGGCATTCCAGATGAAGTGATTCCTACGCTGATAAAGGCTAGGAAAGATGTAACAGCACAACATTATCACCGTATATGGCGAAAATATGTTGCTTGGTGTGAGGCCAGGAAGGCCCCTACAGAGGAATTCATGCTGGGTCGATTCCTACACTTCCTACAGTCAGGAGTGACTATGGGCCTAAAATTAGGATCCATAAAAGGTCCAGATTTCGGCCCTATCTATTTTCTTTAAAAAAGAACTGGCTTCACTACCTGAAGTTCAGACGTTTGTTAAGGGAGTGCTGCATATTTAGCCCCCTTTTGTGCCTCCAGTGGCACCTTGGGATCTTAACGTTGTGTTGGATTTCCTGAAATCTCACTGGTTTGAGCCACTTAAGACCGTGGAACTAAAATATCTCACGTGGAAAGTGGTCATGCTATTGGCCTTAGCTTCGGCTAGGCGTGTGTCAGAATTGGCGGCTTTGTCGTGTAAAAGCCCTTATCTGATCTTCCATATGGACAGGGCAGAATTGAGGACTCGTCCCCAATTTCTCCCTAAGGTAGTATCAGCGTTTCATTTGAACCAACCTATTGTGGTGCCTGCGGCTACTCGGGACTTGGAGGACTCCAAGTTACTAGATGTAGTCAGGGCTTTGAAAATCTATGTAGCCAGGACGGCTGGAGTCAGGAAGACTGACTCGCTGTTTATCCTGCATGCGCCCAACAAGCTGGGTGCTCCTGCTTCAAAGCAAACTATTGCGCGCTGGATCTGTAACACGATTCAGCAAGCTCATTCTGCGGCAGGATTGCAGCACCCTAAATCAGTAAAAGCCCATTCCACGAGGAAGGTGGGCTCTTCTTGGGCGGCTGCCCGAGGGGTCTCGGCTTTACAACTTTGCCGAGCTGCTACTTGGTCGGGTTCAAACACATTTGTTAAATTCTACAAGTTTGATACCCTGGCTGAGGAGGACCTTGCCTTTGCTCATTCGGTGCTGCAGAGTCGTCCGCACTCTTCCGCCCGTTTGGGAGCTTTGGTATAATCCCCATGGTCCTTACGGAGTACCCAGCATCCACTAGGACGTCAGAGAAAATAAGAATTCACTCACCGGTAATTCTATTTCTCGTAGTCCGTAGTGGATGCTGGGAGCCCGTCCCAAAGTGCGGACTCTCTGCAATACATGTATATAGTTATTGCTTACCTAAAGGGTTATTGTTTTGAGCCATCTGTTGACTGAGGCTCAGTTGTTGTTCATACTGTTAACTGGGTATGGTTATCACAAGTTGTACAGTGTGATTGGTGTGGCTGGTATGAGTCGTACCCTGGATTCCAAATCCTTTCCTAGTAATGTCAGCTCTTCCGGGCACAGTTTCCTTAACTGAGGTCTGGAGGAGGGGCATAGAGGGAGGAGCCAGTGCACACCAGATATAGTACCTAATCTTTCTTTTAAGAGTGCCCAGTCTCCTGCGGAGCCCGTCTATTCCCGTCCTTCCAGCGGAGCTGTGAAGAGAAAATGGCGCTGGCTGTGCTGAGGAAGATAGCCCCGCCCCCTCAGCGGCGGGATTCTTCCGCTTTTTATAATGTTAATGGCGGGTTTTTTGCACATATACAGTGTTATACACTGTATTATGTGCTAATTTATGCCAAAAGGTAAACTAATTGCTGCCCAGGGCGCCCCCCCCAGCGCCCTGCACCCAACAGTGACCGGAGTGTGTGGTGTGCTATGGGAGCAATGGCGCACAGCTGCAGTGCTGTGCGCTACCTTAATGAAGACAGGAGTCTTCAGCCACCGTTTTTCATCTTTATCTTCCGTCTTCTGGCTCTGCAAGGGGGACGGCGGCGCGGCTCCAGGAACGGACAATCGAGGTCGGGCCCTGTGTTCGATCCCTCTGGAGCTAATGGTGTCCAGTAGCCTTAGAAGCACAAGCTAGCTGCAAGCAGGTAGGTTTGCTTCTCTCCCCTCAGTCCCTCGTAGCAGTGAGTCTGTTGCCAGCAGATCTCACTGAAAATAAAAAACCTAACAAATACCTTCTTTTCTAGTGAACTCAGGAGAGCCCACTAGGTGCATCCAGCTCTGGCCGGGCACAGATTCTAACTGAGGTCTGGAGGAGGGGCATAGAGGGAGGAGCCAGTGCACACCAGATATAGTACCTAATCTTTCTTTTAAGAGTGCCCAGTCTCCTGCGGAGCCAGTCTATTCCCCATGGTCCTTACGGAGTACCCAGCATCCACTAGGACGTCAGAGAAAATGGGGATTTGAGGGGGAGGAGCCAGTTTCACTTCTTAGATTATTTAAAGTGCCAGCTCCCTGTAAAGCCACCATCATCACCAACGGTCTTGAAGTCGTGCCAGTGTCCCCTAGTGGCTGACAGAATAAAGCTGCAGTTTTCTTTTTTTCCACAAAGCATTAAGAGTTAAACACATTTCATATGATATCTTATGGGGCACATTTGTTGGCAATTATGTACATGACTCAGAGGTATATCAATCACCACTGGAACCTGGAGCAGTGCTATTGTTTTTGGGAGAGTCATATTTACAAAGAAATCTCTAGACGTACCTTGAATTTGGCAGTAATCTGGTTAATCAAAGGAATGAATTCTTGCAGGTCCTTTGCTTCACAGTCTTTTAGCATGTGCTCTGAAGCCGTAGGGATGAAAGGAAGCACTTCCTCCTCCAAGCAAATGATCATACGGTGCAGGAACGTGCGAACGCCTCCTCTGAGAATTTCCTTTTGCACAGGACAACTCAGAGCAGGTAAAAAGCTTTGTAAGCAGTCCAAATAGACTTCTGAACAGCCACACTGTTTCACTGTCTGCTTGTTGCTGAAAGCTTTACTTGTACGGCTAGTGGAGATAAGTAAATGCAATAAGGCCATTAATGAAAGACATTTATTATGCTATTGCTCCATGTAAACGCATCCAATAGCTTTACACTAGATTTTCTGGTTGCATATTAGGTAGAAATACAGATACTCCTAGAAGCATTATCAGTTTTATATAAGATTATAGAACGCCCAGATTATGTAGCCTGATGCACTTAGAATCTGTTAATGTGAAATATGTATGTGTAAATTCAGTCTGAGAACAGTGTAAAAAGCTGTGTATGGTACATACCTGGCAAATCCAACAGCATGGTTAAGGCAATCTGCTAACACAGTCTGTCTCTCCTCATCTTGCTCTACTACCAGTTTTTCCAGCAGAAGTTTGAACTTTTCCATCAAAGGATTTAGCAGATTCTGCATTAGAATACGTTTCCTTTCCGCTGGGTAGTCACTATTTACAATAAGTACACCGGCAGTCTCATATATGAAGAGCTGGTCATCACTGCTTAGTAATGTCTGGAAGCCATTTTCCTATAGAGCAAATAAACAAAAACTAGCTAAGCTTATTTGGTTACCTTAATTTGTGCAAAGTGCCAATGTTAGCATAACATATCCTTTACTACACTGCTCTCAGCAATCATCTACTAATTTTACAGAAGGAGAGTGTTAGCATACACCATATGTGACATGCATAAGGTTGCTTACAAAACCTCAGTGTTACCATCTGTCACACAAGAGTTTACCCTATAGAACAAGTGCACAATGATGCAGCTCTATGCTACAGAACATACCATTGTCATCAATGAATATCAACACAATAGCACTGTACATTTAGTGGGACCAGAATACAGTGGGACCAGAATACAGTAAATCACCATTAAATACCAAAACCCAGCAACTAAAACCATGCACCGCAGGGTTTTTACATTTCCCACCAGCAATCGAATCTGCCCCTAAATGTAACAAAAAGTTTCCATGGCATTTCATCTATATTATTAATTGTAACTGTCCAGTTCCTTGCTGTGATAAGTTATTGGTGCATTTTCAATTAGAAATGTCAACAAAAATCAATGTACAATATACTTACAGGTGGAGAGAGTTCCAAAAGATCTTGAATACGACTCAGAATGTCTTCTACAAATGCATTCATGTGTTTACTAGATATGATGAGAAAAATAAGAATTTACTTACCGATAATTCTATTTCTCGTAGTCCGTAGTGGATGCTGGGGACTCCGTAAGGACCATGGGGAATAGCAGCTCCGCAGGAGACAGGGCACAAAAGTAAAAGCTTTAGGATCAGGTGGTGTGCACTAGCTCCTCCCCCTATGACCCTCCTCCAAGCCTCAGTTAGGATACTGTGCCCGGACGAGCGTACACAATAAGGAAGGATTTTGAATCCCGGGTAAGACTCATACCAGCCACACCAATCACACTGTACAACCTGTGATCTGAACCCAGTTAACAGCATGATAACAGCGGAGCCTCTGAAAAGATGGCTCACAACAATAATAACCCGTTTTAGTTAACAATAACCATGTACAAGTATTGCAGACAATCCGCACCTGGGATGGGCGCCCAGCATCCACTACGGACTACGAGAAATAGAATTATCGGTAAGTAAATTCTTATTTTCTCTGACGTCCTAAGTGGATGCTGGGGACTCCGAAAGGACCATGGGGATTATACCAAAGCTCCCAAACGGGCGGGAGAGTGCGGATGACTCTGCAGCACCGAATGAGAGAACTCCAGGTCCTCCTCAGCCAGGGTATCAAATTTGTAGAATTTTGCAAACGTGTTTGCCCCTGACCAAGTAGCAGCTCGGCAAAGTTGTAAAGCCGAGACCCCTCGGGCAGCCGCCCAAGATGAGCCCACCTTCCTTGTGGAATGGGCATTTACATATTTTGGCTGTGGCAGGCCTGCCACAGAATGTGCAAGCTGAATTGTACTACACATCCAACTAACAATCGTCTGCTTAGAAGCAAGAGCACCCAGTTTGTTGGGTGCATACAGGATAACAGCAAGTCAGTTTTCCTGACTCCAGCCGTCCTGGAAACATATATTTTCAGGGCCCTGACAACATCTAGCAACTTGGAGTCCTCCAAGTCCCTAGTAGCCGCAGGTACCACAATAAGCTGGTTCAGGTGAAACGCTGACACCACCTTAGGGAGAAACTGGGGACGAGTCCGCAGCTCTGCCCTGTCCGAATGGACAATCAGATATGGGCTTTTGTGAGACAAAGCCGCCAATTCTGACACTCGCCTGGCCGAGGCCAGGGCCAACAGCATGGTCACTTTCCATGTGAGATATTTCAAATCCACAGATTTGAGCGGTTTAAACCAATGTGATTTGAGGAATCCCAGAACTACGTTGAGATCCCACAGTGCCACTGGAGGCACAAAAGGGGGTTGTATATGCAGTACTCCCCTGACAAACTTCTGGACTTCAGGAACTGAAGCCAATTCTTTCTGGAA
Source organism: Pseudophryne corroboree (assembly GCF_028390025.1). NCBI lineage: Eukaryota > Metazoa > Chordata > Amphibia > Anura > Myobatrachidae > Pseudophryne > Pseudophryne corroboree. Next base: position 528,788,099 of record NC_086449.1, on the reverse strand, counting down.
GAAAATCGACAGGGCCGAAATTTGAACCTTAATGGACCCCAATTTGAGGCCCATAGACAGTGGCGGAACTGTGGGAGGCAGTGGAGTCGGCTGCCGCCGGGCTCCTGACCTCAAGGGGGCACCTGTCCTCCATTGCCTCCCACTGCCCGACAATCAATCGCCGCTCTGCCAAATGTGGATGGAGGATCGGTGTCAGTGTCGTGACACGGCTGCAGCAGCTGCCTCCTCGTATCCACAGAGACGAGCTGGCAGCTGGCTGCAGCTAGGGGGAGCTCCAGCGCACAGCTGATCACAGGCACTTCCAGAAGAGCTGGCCGTCTATAGCTCTCTCTTCCTCCATCCTGCTGCTAGCCGAAGGTAGGCACTGGCACCACCTGCCTCATGCTGCTGCACTGTGTATGTGTGGTGTGTGTGGTGTATGTGTGTGTATGGGGTTGATTACTGGGGGTATCTTTAATAAATATTGGCAACACTGACTGTTTATGTGTGTTGATAATTTTAAGGGAGGTGTGTGTGTCTGTGTGTTTTAACGAAAGTTGTGTGTTTAAGTGAAAAAGACGTGTGTGTGTGTGTGTGTAATTAAATGAGGCGTGGTGTGTGTAATTGTGTGTAAGTGTGTGTGTGTAATTGTGTGTGTAATTAAATGAGGTGTGTGTGTGTAATTGTGTGTGTGTGTGTGTGTGTAATTGTGTGTGTAATTAAATGAGGCGTGGTGTGTGTGTGTGCAATTGTGTGTGTAGTTGAAAGAGGCATGTGTGTGTCTGTTTAATTGAAAGAGGCATGTGTGTGTAATTGTGGGTGTGTAACTGTGTTTGTGTGTAATTGAAATAGGCGTGTGTGTATGTAAGTGAAAGGCATGTGAGTGTGTAAGTGAAAGGCATGTGAGTGTGTGTGTGTAATTGAATGAGGCGTGGTATGTGTGTGTGTGTGTAATTGTGTGCGTGTAATTGAAAGAGGCATGGGTGTGTCTGTTTAAGTGAAAGAGGCATGTGTGTGTGTAATTGTGTGTGTGTGTGTGTGTGTAATTGAAAAAGGCGTGTGTGTGTAATTGTGTGTGTGTAATTGAAAGATGCATATGTGTGTAAGTGAAAGAGGCATGTGAGTGTGGGTTTACGTGAGAGGCATGTAAGTGTGTGTAAGTAAAAGACATGCATGTGTGTGTAAGTGAAAGATGCGTGTGTGTAAGTGAAAGGCGTGTGTGTGTAAGTGAAAGATGCATGTGTGTGTGTGTAATTGAAAGAGGCATGTGTGTGTCTGTTTAATTGAAAGAGGTTTGTGTAAGTGAAAGAGGTATGTGTATCTATGGGATCAGTACTAAATGCCGCCGGCCGGAATCCCGGCGGTCGAAATACCGACGCCGGAATCCCGACCACACAATCCCGACAGGGGTGGCGAGCGGAACGCAGCCCCTTGCGGGCTCGCTACGCTCGGCACACTATTATATTCTCCCTCTATGGGTGTCGTGGACATCCACGAAGGGAGAATATGTCGGGATTGTGGCGGTTGGGATTCCGGCGTCGGTATTTCGACCGCCGGGATTCCGGCCGGCGGCATCTTGACCGCATCCCGTATCTATACTACTATTGTGAAAGTACTATTGTGAGTACGCTGCTACTGTTCACCCCAAGTACCAGATATCTACATATGGTGTGTGTGTGTGTATATATATATATATATATATATATATATATATATATATATATATATATATATATATATATATAAAAGTGCCGGCACTCTCTCCTCCTCCAGTTAATGCCCAGGTGCCTCCTAACAGGTTTGTGGGACCTTGTAGCTAAATCAATGAAGTGGCACTCACGGGACTTGATTGATAAAAATAAGACTCAGGACACGGCGGTCTCAGCTGAAAGATCTTTCATCTGAGACCGCCGTGTCCCGAGTCTTATTTTTATCAATCAAGTCCCGTGAGTGCCACTTCTTCATTTTATATATATATATATATATATATATATATATATATATATATATATATATATATATATATATATATATATATATATATATATATATATATATATTCCTATATGTATAGGGGGGGGCACCAGCATTTTATCATGCCTCCGGGCGACTGGGGCGAACTTAAGCCACTGCCCATAGACACTCCTGTTTGCAGGAAATGCAGGAATCGACCGAGTTGAAATTCCTCCGTGGGGCCTTCCTGGCCTCACACCATGCAACATATTTTCGCCAAATGTGGTGATAATGTTGTGCGGTCACCTCCTTCCTGGCTCTGACCAGGGTAGGGATGACCTCTTCCGGAATGCCTTTTTCCCTTAGGATCCGGCGTTCAACCGCCATGCCGTCAAACGCAGCCGCGGTAAGACTTGGAACAGACATGATCCTTGCTGAAGCAAGTCCCTTCTTAGTATCTCTTGAAGTTCCGGGTACCAAGTCCTTCTTGGCCAATCCGGAGCCACGAGTATAGTTCTTACTCCTCTCCGTCTTATAATTCTCAGTACCTTGGGTATGAGAGGCAGAGGAGGGAACACATACACCGACTGGTACACCCACGGTGTTACCAGAGCGTCCCTGCTATTGCCTGAGGGTCTCTTGACCTGGCGCAATACCTGTCCAGTTTTTTGTTCAGACGGGACGCCATCATGTCCACCTTTGGTCTTTCCCAACGGTTCACAATCATGTGGAAGACTTCCAGATGAAGTCCCCACTCTCCCGGGTGGAGGTCGTGCCTGCTGAGGAAGTCTGCTTCCCAGTTGTCCACTCCCGGAATGAACACCGCTGACAGTGTTATCACATGATTTTTCGCCCAGCGAAGAATCCTTGCTGCCATTTCCCTCCTGCTTCTTGTGCCGCCCTGTCTGTTTACGTGGGCGACTGCCGTGATGTTGTCCGACTGGATCAGCACCGGTTGACTTTGAAGCAGAGGTCTTCCTAGGCTCAGAGCATTGTAAATTGCCCTTAGCTCCAGTATATTTATGTGGAGAGAAGTCTCCAGACTTGACCACACTCCTTGGAAATTTCTTCCCTGTGTGACTGCTCCCCAGCCTCTCAGGCTGGCATCCGTGGTCACCAGGACCCAGTCCTGAATGCCGAATCTGCTGCCCTCTAGTAGATGAGCACTCTGCAGCCACCACAGAAGAGACACCCTTGTCCTTGGAGACAGGATTATCCGCTGATGCATCTGAAGATGCGATCCGGACCATTCGTCCAGCAGATCCCACTGAAAAATTCTTGCGTGAAATCTGCCGAATGGAATCGCTTCGTAAGAAGCCACCATTTTTCCCAGGACTCTTGTGCATTGATGCACTGACACTTGGCCTGGTTCTTGGAGGTTCCTAACTAGCTCGGATAACTCCCTGGCTTTCTCCTCCGGGAGAAACACCTTTTTCTGGACTGTGTCCAGAATCATCCCTAGGAACAGCAGACGTGTCGTCGGAATCAGCTGCGATTTTGGAATATTTAGAATCCACCCGTGCTGTCGTAGAACTACTTGAGATAGTGCTACTCCGACCTCCAACTGTTCTCTGGACCTTGCACTTATCAGGAGATCGTCCAAGTAAGGGATAATTAAGACGCCTTTTCTTTGAAGAAGAATCATCATTTCGGCCATTACCTTGGTAAAGACCCGGGGTGCCGTGGACAATCCAAACGGCAGCGTCTGAAACTGATAGTGACAGTTCTGTACCACGAACCTGAGGTACCCTTGGTGAGAAGGGCAAATTGGGACATGGAGGTAAGCATCCTTGATGTCCAGGGACACCATATAGTCCCCTTCTTCCTGGTTCGCTATCACTGCTCCGAGTGACTCCATCTTGATTTGAACCTTTGTATGTAAGTGTTCAAAGATTTCAGATTTAGAATAGGTCTCACCGAGCCGTCTGGCTTCAGTACCACAAATAGTGTGGAATAATACCCCTTTCCTTGTTGTAGGAGGGGTACTTTGATTATCACCTGCTGGGAATACAGCTTGTGAATTGTTTCCAATACTGCCTCCCTGTCGGAGGGAGACGTTGGTAAAGCAGACTTCAGGAACCTGCGAGGGGGAGACGTCTCGAACTTCCAATCTGTACCCCTGGGATACTACTTGTAGGATCCAGGGGTCCACTTGCGAGTGAGCCCACTGCGCGCTGAAACTCTTGAGACGACCCCCCACCGCACCTGAGTCCGCTTGTACGGCCCCAGCGTCATGCTGAGGACTTGGCAGAAGCGGTGGAGGGCTTCTGTTCCTGGGAAGGAGCTGCCTGCTGCAGTCTTCTTCCCTTTCCTCTACCCCTGGGCAGATATGACTGGCCTTTTGCCCGCTTGCCCTTATGGGGACGAAAGGACTGAGGCTGAAAAGACGGTGTCTTTTTCTGCTGAGATGTGACTTGGGGTAAAAAAGGTGGATTTTCCAGCTGTTGCCGTGGCCACCAGGTCCGATGGACCGACCCCAAATAACTCCTCCCCTTTATACGGCAATACTTCCATGTGCCGTTTGGAATCTGCATCACCTGACCACTGTCGTGTCCATAAACATCTTCTGGCAGACATGGACATCGCACTTACTCTTGATGCCAGAGTGCAAATATCCCTCTGTGCATCTCGCATATATAGAAATGCATCTTTTAAATGCTCTATAGTCAATAAAATACTGTCCCTGTCAAGGGTATCAATATTTTCAGTCAGGGAATCCGACCAAGCCACCCCAGCGCTGCACATCCAGGCTGAGGCGATCGCTGGTCGCAGTATAACACCAGTATGTGTGTATATACTTTTTAGGATATTTTCCAGCCTCCTATCAGCTGGCTCCTTGAGGGCGGCCGTATCTGGAGACGGTAACGCCACTTGTTTTGATAAGCGTGTGAGCGCCTTATCCACCCTAGGGGGTGTTTCCCAACGCGCCCTAACTTCTGGCGGGAAAGGGTATAACGCCAATAATTTTCTATTGGGGGAAACCCACGCATCATCACACACTTCATTTAATTTATCTGATTCAGGAAAAACTACAGGTAGTTTTTTTACACCCCACATAATACCCTTTTTTGTGGTACTTGTAGTATCAGAAATATGTAACACCTCCTTCATTGCCCTTAACATGTAACGTGTGGCCCTAATGGAAAATACGTTTGTTTCTTCACCGTCGACACTGGAGTCAGTGTCCGTGTCTGTGTCGACCGACTGAGGTAATGGGCGTTTTAAAGCCCCTGACGGTGTTTGAGACGCCTGGACAGGTACTAATTGGTTTGCCGGCCGTCTCATGTCGTCAACCGACCTTGCAGCGTGTTGACATTATCACGTAATTCCCTAAATAAGCCATCCATTCCGGTGTCGACTCCCTAGAGAGTGACATCACCATTACAGGCAATTGCTCCGCCTCCTCACCAACATCGTCCTCATACATGTCGACACACACGTACCGACACACAGCACACACACAGGGAATGCTCTGATAGAGGACAGGACCCCACTAGCCCTTTGGGGAGACAGAGGGAGAGTTTGCCAGCACACACCAAAACGCTATAATTATACAGGGACAACCTTATATAAGTGTTTTCCCTTATAGCATCTTAATATATTATAATATCGCCACACAAAATGCCCCCCCTCTCTGTTTTAACCCTGTTTCTGTAGTGCAGTGCAGGGGAGAGCCTGGGAGCCTTCCTAGCTGCGGAGCTGTGTAGGAAAATGGCGCTGTGTGCTGAGGAGAATAGGCCCCGCCCCCTTTTCGGCGGGCTTCTTCTCCCGTTTTTCTGACAACCTGGCAGGGGTTAAATACATCCATATAGCCCCAGAGGCTATATGTGATGTATTTTTAGCCAGCATAGGTACTTTCATTGCTGCCCAGGGCGCCCCCCCCAGCGCCCTGCACCCTCAGTGACCGTTGGTGTGAAGTGTGCTGAGAGCAATGGCGCACAGCTGCCGTGCGCTACCTTAAGAAGACTGGGAAGTCTTCAGCCGCCGATTTCTGGACCTCTTCTCTCTTCAGCATCTGCAAGGGGGTCGGCGGCGCGGCTCCGGTGACCCATCCAGGCTGTACCTGTGATCGTCCCTCTGGAGCTAGTGTCCAGTAGCCTAAGAAGCCAATCCATCCTGCACGCAGGTGAGTTCACTTCTTCTCCCCTAAGTCCCTCGTTGCAGTGAGCCTGTTGCCAGCAGGACTCACTGAAAATAAAAAACCTAACAAAACTTTTACTCTAAGCAGCTCTTTAGGAGAGCCACCTAGATTGCACCCTTCTCGGCCGGGCACAAAAACATAACTGAGGCTTGGAGGAGGGTCATAGGGGGAGGAGCCAGTGCACACCACCTGATCCTAAAGCTTTTACTTTTGTGCCCTGTCTCCTGCGGAGCCGCTATTCCCCATGGTCCTTACGGAGTCCCCAGCATCCACTTAGGACGTCAGAGAAACATACAAACCAGGGTAAGAGATGAAAAGAGCGTACACAAGTCTTTTCATACCATCAATTTAAAACCAATTTGAATTATAGAAATGAACAGTCTAGAAATCTCATGCACATAGGACTAGAGGCCCAAAACAATAACTAAAAATCTAACATACAAGTGACTGTCTGGCCACACAACTACTGTACTTGTTTATCTTTCCCACCAAGCAACTATTTAATGAAAATCTGATGTTTGGGAGCAAGTGACAAGAAGCCAATTGCTCCCTAGCATCAGAAAGCTGCCAAAAATAGTAATTCAGATAAGTTGGCTGACCACTTAACCAATTTTTTTCCACCAAAACCGTTCATAATTTTTTAATTTTCTTTAAAGTGTCTAACGTATTTTTCAGAATATTTAAATGAAAGAAAAAAATGGCTGCATCATTATTCCCAGGGAGCCTGAGCAAGAGGAAATCTGTTCAGTACATGTGCCAAATGGATTTCTTCCATTATACAAGGAGCTCAGAGCAGGACGGCACAAACATATGGGATGCACCTTGGTCAGGTAACGCACATCCTGTCTGCAGTCGCATCTCATACGTTAGTGCCAGGGAAGTGGTTAAAGGATAAAGCTTTACGGCATTCGGGATAAAACTGTCCTTTGTCATTTGCTCTCATACATTAGCAGATTTATGAAAGATAATCTATAGGTGCATGGCCGGCTTTAGAAAACATTTAGGGATCAATTTAATTAAATGTGCAAGCTGCTGATCCCTGCCACTTCTGCAAAAAACATGCGGAAGGCACTGTCTGCTCACACCTTATAGAGAAGCGAATACTCCTCCATCACCTCCTTCACCCTCGGGAGGCCCCCTTCAACCAGATGACACGTCTCAGTCGACAGCAGATCCTGCTCGCCATATCGGCATCTGAGCAACGAGTTACGGACAAAATTGGTCAGGTGCAGGTTGACATCTCCCTGATTCGACATGATATGCAGAAGATTCGTGAGAGTTGGGAGAGGTAGAACATTGAATCTCCGATCTGGAGGATTTGACTAACCCTCTTAAAGATACAGTCGCTGATTTAACCACTCAGATGTCAGCGGTCAAGGCTAAATTATCCGATGTTGAAGGTAGACTTCGCCGTAATAATGTCCGCTTTGCTGGCCTCCCGGAAAGGGCAGAGGGCCCTGCCTCCGAAAAATTCTTGGAACAGTGGCTCCTTCAATTATTTCAACGTGATGCCTTTAATCCTCAGTCTTCTGTAGAAAGGGCACATCGTTTACCTGCTAGGGCCCCTCCTCCGGGTGCACCTGCACGTTACTTTCATAGCTCGCTTTCTCCACTATGAAGACCGTGACGCGGTCCTCCGGCTGGCTCGCACTCAGGGCCCTTTAAAATTTGACAACCGTATTATTGCAGTTTATCCGGATTTTGCTGTGGGATGTCCAGAAATCCCAAGCATAGTTTCTTCAAGTTAAGAGGAGGCTCCGGAACAGCCAAATGCAGTACTCCATGCTTTTCCCGGCTCGTTTGCGGGTTGTCCATGATGGCTCCACACACTTCAATACTCCTCAGGAAGCGGAGGCCTGGCGGGACCGTAGGCCTCCGGCCCCTAATTGAGGACGGTTGCTTTAGTACTTTTGTTTTCTTCTGTTTGGCCCCTTTTCTTTGCTTCGGACGCTATGAAGTATTAATGGGGTTGCTACTACTGATGTTTTCTATTTTATTTATTTTTTTACTGTTCATTGTGCGGGGATGTTGTATCTTTTGTCCTAGGAGCTGAATGCTAGGATATAGTCTTTATAGAGGTATTAGTTACCTCTGTACCCCAGGGGTTACTATTGGGTTCTTAGCTTAGTTAGGTCGTTGTAGGGATCGAGGTGTATCTAGGTTGTAATAGATATGCAGAGTGGGGGGTGGTTGGGATGTTATATGCTTATTTTTTTTCTCATGTTTGTGCCACTGTGTATTTTTGTTCCTATTCTTTGCCATGTGCCTAAATTCTCTGACATGCTCATTTGGTGGTTTTCATGTCATTTGTTTGTTTGCCTGTGGTCTGCTGTGGTGGCCTTTTTCTTTTTGCCGTTCCCATATTGCAGGTTCCTCTATAATACATGTTTCCATTGTCATTTATGCCTAGCTTATTCTGATTCTGTGCTTCTTTCACTTGCTTTTTTTTCTCCTTCTGTCCCTTCTTTATCTTCTCTATGGCTATGGGGGTTGAGGGACTCCGCATACTTGGCTGGAATGTGAGGGGCTTGAATGACCGCATTAAGCGTGCCCTTGTTTTGTCGCAGGCGAAAAAATATAGAGCTGACATTATATGTCTCTCCGAAACCCATCTGATTGGTACTAGAACCTTGGCTCTCAGTAAACCCTGGGTTGGTCTGGCGTATCCTTCTACCTTTTCTACTAATTCTAGAGGTGTTTCAGTATTGATCCGAAGGTCAGTTAATTTTCATTTGGTCCACAGCCAAATTGACCAATATGGATTTGTTACGTCCTGCTTTGCTCTGTATCGTGGTACTAGGCAAAGCTGCCCACTGTCCCTAGCTCTTTTTGCCCTGGCTATTGAGCCTTTGGCTAGTTTTCTTCGGGAGTCTCCCGATGTTAGGGGCATTACTATTGATGGGCATGAGGATGTTGTCGCCTTATACGCTGATGACATGCTCCTGTTTCTCAATGATGCGGACACTTCACTGACCTCCATTCTTGATATTGTCAACACCTTTGGTTTCTATTCTGACCTATCCATTAATTGGAATAAATCTCACATTCTTCCCATATCTGGTATTAATCCCAGACCCATTGCCTATTGTATGCTCCTTGTAGTGGACCCTTCGCCTTCGGTATCTTGGAGTCTGGGTTACTCCTAATGTTGCCACTTTTGTACAACAAAATATAGACCAGGTCACGGAGGACTTGAAGCGCCGGGTTCACATATGGAAGAAGCTTCCCCTCACTGTCACAGGTCGCATCATTCTCATCAAAATGGTGATGCAACCGAAGTACCTCTATTTATTGCAACACTCCCCTGTTTATATCCCTAAAAGGGTTTTCACTAGTATTGATAGTGTACTCTCCTTATTTGTTTGGGGCAATAAGGCACCTAGGGTTGCCCTGAGAGCTCTGGTTAAGTCTAAAACTGATGGAGGTTTGGGTTTCCCTAACTTGCACGCTTACTACCTGGCTGCTCAGCTAGTACATTTGTCTAATTTGATTTTGAAAAGGGATGCTCCCACGTTTGGGAGATTCTTCGCTGAGTGTGTGGGGTCCCACTTCTCCCATGTCCAATTTCTTCTTTCTACTTCCTCTGCTGCTGGTCTTCCTCCTGTATTACGTCAATTGCTACTTGTGTGGAGACAATCTCATTCTTATTATGGGTGGACGGATACAGATATGCCGCTTTGGTTCAATGCACAGTATGGGGAACTGGTTCATCTCTCACAGGACAACATATGGATATCGGCGTGCCTCACAACAATTTCTTAATTTATTAATGATATTTTCAAATATTTTACGCAGCTGAGAGAGGAGTTTGCTATATCCAACAGTATTTTTTTTTACCGTTACCTACAACTCCGCCATGTGGTGCAGGCGCAATTTGGAGTCTCGCCCCCGTCCATTTCCAGTTCTCCAGTAAAGGAACTGGTCTTGGCACTGGGTACGAGACATCAAATATCTACTATATATGCCAACCTAACTACACATATTTGCCCAAATTTTTTTGACCCGCTTAAACTTAAGTGGGAATTAGATATTGGTCCACTTGAAGATGATCAATAGCTTCAGGTGTTGGGCTCTCTCAAATACACTACCCCATGTATCAAGTACCAACAGGTCTTTTTTTATATCCTCCATAGATCACATAAAACCCCAGTTTCTCTATGTAGAGCGGGGTTGAGGCCTGATGCAAATTGTCCGCACTGTGGTGCCCCTGAAGCTACCTTCTGGCACTTGTTGTGGCAGTGTCCAATTGTATATGCTTTTTGGGAGGCAATATGGATGGATATATTACTTACTGAACCATTGTCCCCCCCCCCCTTCTCTCCTAGACGGTGTATTTTTGCTCTAGACTTGGAGGAAAACTACTCCCCAGCAATTTATAAACATGCTTTATGTCTGACCATCTTGGCAAAGGTAATTATAGCACGGAATTGGCTTGCAATTTCCTCCCCTAATCTGTATAACTGGAGGGCCTTGGTTAATGAGGTATCTGGGCATTAACGGTTTACACACCGATTTAGGGGGACCCTGCCTCATTATCTAAGTAAATGGGATAGATGGAACACCTCTCGGCTGGCCACTGATATGTCGGCCCCAGTTCAACTCTATAATTCATTAAATGTAAGATAAAATAGAGTGATTCTTATTAGTATTCTTAATCCTTCTAATTTCTGTATGATCGATACTTAATGTCCGCTCTGCTTATCTACATCTTACGTTTCATATAAGTGTGTTTTTCTCGATGTATATATGATTAATGACCACAAACTGGTTCTACATGGTGCTCTTTATTGATATTTCTGTGACATGTATATTGCATTTTTTTTATTTTTTATTTTTTTTTTTCTCTTTGTACAGTATTTTATTCTCTTTGTTTTGTGTTTCTATTCTTTTTTTTTTTGTGAAATTTTTTTTTCCCCACAAGTTAAAAAAAGATGGGCAAAAAAAAATGTAAACAGCGAGCTACCATGTAATTAAATCCGCCCGAAACCATGTTTTTATATTTCCCTTGGAGTCAAACTGAAATGATCAAGACAAAAGATAAAAAATAAAATAGTACAAAAGTCCAACCACATACTAAATTAAAAAAACTATTCTGCTGCTTGTCAAATGTAAGGATTATAAACCACAGGATTAGAAAACAGGTATTCCCAGCAGGTAAATAATATTCAAGTTTTCAGGCAGCAAATAAAAGTAAATGTAATACTCAGTGATCTGTGATCTAGAAATATTATATGAATTGTTCTTACTGTAGAGATTTCACAAATCTTGAAAAAAGATAAGCTGCTCTACTACGGACTTTAGGACTAGTGTGGCGCAGGCCTCTGTGATCCAAAAACACCATCTAAAATGAATAAAAAGTTTATAAAAATAAATAAAAACAACATGGTGATTAAAGTCAGAAAACCCATATAAATAATAGTAATAAAATACAAATAAAACATCCCATCCTATCATTTTGAAGAGCTGACAAGAGGACATTTTAGCAGACACTTTCTCTTTACTAAAGCTGCCCATACACATTGTCATCTGGACATCTTTTAGACTAAACTGGCACTAACCAATCGCCAATACAAAGCACTGGTTCATTATTGATCAGATGTCCGTTATCTGATGGTGTGCATCAGCCATCAAATTCACTAGTTCCTAATTGGTCATAGATCTAGTAGTCTATGCATGTAAAGTGTAGGATGTACAGAGGGATATAAAACAAAAACAGCTGGTCAAGCTACTGCCTATTTATAAAGACACAAATTCAACATTTGTTTGCTCATTTATATAAAGCGGGATCCAATGCACGGATTGCTCAGCAACATACAGATATGTCCTCATACATCTTTGCTGTAGTCACGCCAAACAGGCCCTCTTGGCATGCCAGGTCTAGCAAAGGGCATCTTTTAGCGAAAAAGAGTCTGATACGCCTTTTCCACTAGCTTTAAAAACACGGGTAAATGCGCGGGGGCGCGCATTTACCAGTGTTTTTTCCTAGTGGAAAAGGGTCCCCCTGCAAATTCCTGGATCAAGTGATCCGTGAATCCTACCCGGGTAGCTTGCCGGGTTGAACGGGTGTGGATCATTAGATCGACAGTGTCTAGGTCGACCACTATAGGTCGACATGAGTATGTTTTTTTGGTGTTTTCTTCGTAGAGTGACCGGGAACCCCAATTAGTGCACCGTGTCCCCTCGCATGGCTCGCGGGCAAGGTGCCTCGCTCCGCTACCGCTTCATCGACACAGATTACCGGTTCCAGTCGTAGTCCACGTGGATCGTTAAGTATGAAAACGTTTTTTTAAAAATAATTGATTTAAAAAAAACCTCATGTCGACCTTTTGACCCGTCGACCTAGAACATGTTGACCCTCTGAACCTGTCGACCTAGTGACTGTCGAACTATAGTGGTCGACACCTAGACACTGTCTATGTTCAGACCGGATCCCGGTTGAACACGTGTTCAACCCGGTAAGCTGTGTAGTGTGAACGGGAGCCGCGTCAATGCGACACGGCTCCCGTTCACAGAGAATGGAAGGGCGGCGCTGGGAGATCACGTGATCTCCCAGCGCTGCCCCTGCCGCGTCAGCAGCAGCGTCACTAACCCAGCAATATGCCGGGTTGGTGAGTGCTGTGGGAAAGGGGGCTGTAGCACGGGTCGCAGCAGTGTCAGGCTCCCGGCTGCGACCCGTGCTACAGATGGAAAATCAGGATTTTGGTACTTACCGATAAATCCTTTTCTCCGATTCCACAGGGGCCACTGGAGCGTAGCTACAATGGGGAAATAGTAGGCAGTAATTGGGAGCTGGCACTTTAAAACTCTAACACTGTGGTGTCAAAGTCAGAAAAATGTCTCAATGCACGTTGCCATATTTGCACCGCACACTGGTCCGCGCTGCGCGTGCATGCGCTCTCCCGTGGATGCGCATACCCGCAATAACGTGCACTCGCAGGCGCGGTATGCGTATTTACGGTAGAGCTTATGTAGTCGTAGCGTGCGACTCATTCGTTACAAATGTTCACAATTAATGTAGTTTATAGATCATGGTCCCTTTGATAGATTCTGAAAGTTTGGTTAAAATACAATGTCCCAGAGCTGAGGAATCCCTCTTTATATCGTACGAAGGGTCTAACAGGAATCATACAGCAGTGTTTGGTACCCATCGGAAGAGTATTTAATTAGCAATATTCCGGTGTTGGTTTGGAGCGTATTAATCGCTCGTGCGAATAGTTATGGACATAAGAAGTTTATGTCCATTTCTATTATTTACACATACTCAGGTATGCGGCGGGAAACCCAGTTTCCCACCCACCTGAGCTGTTGGAAATCGTCACAGCCCACCTGTATGAATCACCCTATGACCTTTTGTTATGATACAGGGCCGAATTCCTTCGGCCAATGGACAATGGGATTGTAGGACCAGGAGATTGCATTGTGTGTGGGGCATAAATAGGCAGGCCGACCACATCCAGCTCACTCTCTCATCAACGGTTATCTGCTGATAGCCGGGAGCTGGATGTCCAGGCGCATGCGATCGTTTCCCCTTGTGCGTAAGTTTCTCTCCGTAATTATTGTCTTTCTGTGAGCCAATTTCTCTCATCTCATCTCTCTCTCTCTCTCTCTCTCTCTCTCTCTCTGTTCTGTTCTCTCATATCTCCCCTAGACTAGGCTAGTATTGTATTGTATTAGATAGTATTGTATTGTATTTCTTTTAGGTCAGAGTAGTATTGTCCTTTTGTATTTATTGTTTAGTTCTGTGGTTAGGAAGTCTCTGTTATATTGTAGTGTATCATTTGTACTGTTATCCCCTTTTACAAGTATATTAGATATAATACAGTTAATAGGCCTTGGAACCTAAACCAGTATCTGTGCATTTTCTATAGTGTTAAGTGTTCACTTGAGCGTCGGTGACGCTCATGCAGCTTTGTAGATAGTCAGGTTACACAAGGTTGCACTTACACCCTGTACTCACATTAAGGTATTCAGTGTATTTCATTGGTATAAGGTTTTAACATAAAGGTATAGTGTTGTAAGCGTCTGCATCGCTGGTGACCTCCTCGTGGTCTCGAGCGTATGCTACGCTACAGCGAATCATTCCCCTAGACATAACCAATAACGTGTCCTGTGATCCCTGGGCCGTGAGCGAACGTGACGCTTGAGCGTCTCGCCTACGGCTGAGCGATCGTTACGCAACTAGCGTACCATTACGGTACTTCTTCAGTAAACAGCGTACAGTGTTCTTAGCTTCATAAAGGGTTGTTTATACGACAAAGGAATTTAGCATTGTCAATTGCGGGCTCGTCCTATACTTCTCACATCTGCACTAGGTAGATCAGCAGACATTATCCCTCCAGCAAAGGGTGGGAGGTTGTCTCACAAGTGCTGACGGGATAAGCGTCTGCTTCGCTTAGATAAAGAGTGCTGAAGGAATCCGGGAACCGGAAGTAAGAACAAAACGCTTGTGTCTTTTTAAAACTGTTTATTTTTCTTTTGTCTTGCGTACGCATACATACCTGCATTTCTTTTCACTTGTGTATTTCATTTTTCGTATATCACTATTCCTGTTTGCCAATTTTATAGTTGATAGAAAGTGCTAAAAAGAGATTTGCTGTTATTTCATAGTAGAGGTAATAGTTAAAATATAGAACAAACACACGGTTTGTCTGAGATACAAGGCAGTCAGTGTGGATTGCGGTAGATGATCAGGGATCATTTACATTGATAAAAATATATTGTGTTACGGTGGATCCTTTGCATTGCGTACACGTGTCGCTAACAAAGACTAGCGTACGCAATCCAAAAGGCAGACGCACGCAGCGTACATTACGCAACGTAGCGTCCGGTTACGCTCACGTAGCTCAAGTCACGAAAAAAGTTGAATTAGCGCAAAGCGATAATTAGCGCAAGGCGATAATTAACGCACAGCGGTAGATAACGCGAAGCGGTAAATAACGCAAATCTATTTTTGGAAAATCTGAAATTTAGTTTAACAGATCCTGCTCCTAATTGGTAACACTTTTGGCCTAAAGACAATTTCTGCGCAGAAATAGATATAGAAACAAAAGTGTACATGTGTTGAGTGAGTGTGTTTTGTATACAAAAGTTTATATAACTTTAAGGTGGAACCAAAAGGAAAGCCGGGTACTCGTCAAGGGACATACGTGTAAGTGACATATACGGTGGCCAGGGAGGCATCCCTGGTTAAATAATATTTGAGCATTAGAGTATAGCGGACCATAAGGTAACAAGACCAGGAGGTCATAAGGTAACAAGACCAGGAGGTCATAAGGTAGCAAGACCAGGAGGTCGTAAGGTAAAAGGTCCGCTATAAAAGTCCAGTGGCACAACGCCTGGGGTGTTGGTGCAGAACCCATATAGGCCATACAAGCTCTGGCTGAAGGAATCGCAGCCGGAAACATAGATTCCATTGATCTTTCAGTACATGACAAGTAGTGCTCGTATACTGAACGATTGGACCGCACGTTATTGTGTGCAGTAGTTAGTAATCTGACCTAATACCATTAGAGTAAAGTGGTCACAAACGCTATCTGTACATTCTGACGTGATTTGTGTAATTTTTTATTTTTGGAAGGGAAGTTCGCTGGTCACTCAGGAACTATCTAACAACCCCAACTTTACTGGAAAGAGTAAGTGTCCTGCGGGTAACCCTCATATGTTCCAGTAAACTAAAGGTTCACAGGGGCCCTAGGTTGGGTCCAGCAGCTCTGGCTACAGTGATTGCAGCACAGGCCAACGTGGGCGAGAAGTAAGTGGGGTACTTGATAAACCACCACCGCCGGCCTGCCCAAGGACATCTTGGTTTGTTTGTAAGGGTTCGCTGAAAGCCTTGATATTCAAGGAGGAATAGGCAACGCCTGCAGATTATGGGGGCCATTTGTTCAGGTAGGGGGCGATCAACCTCGGTTCGGGTTGATTCAGAGAACCGATCCATCGGGTCGGCACGATATGTGATGTGTAAGAAATATGGAAATCACGCTGAAGTTTTATGTGATGAATGGGAGAGAATGACTGTACAAGACAGGGACAAATTCCCAAGAATAGGTAGCTTCAGTCCAGTAGTGTTACAAAATTTAAGGAGGAGGATAAGTCTCGTTGAACCAACGAAGAGACAAAATAAACATTATGAATATTTACAGTTATGGCAACAGGAAAGTGAATTACAAAAAGAGTCTATTGACTTTTCTGACTCTTATCTTGAGAGGAGAGATATGGCAGCAGGAGAGGAGTTGATTGCGGAGAGAAAAGCACAAAAGTGGAACAATAAAAACGCTCTTAGCAACTGTAATATAGATTATAAGGATAAGTGTAATAAATGTAACCATGATTATTGTAATACTGTTGAATGTACAACTATTAACCTGTGCAAGCTGCACCCCATGTCAAACCTCCCTCAGGAATACAAACAAGAAAGTGAGCCCAGAACGATGTCGGCACCTCTTCCAGAAGCCATCCTACAAGACATCCAGGTGGACGCGACCAAATTGGTAAAGGCAATAATCGAACCCCCTAACAGAGGGTCAGGTGAGGTCGTGTCCACAGGTACGTACAATGTTTTATATCACGCACAAACAAATGTACCCCATATTATAAGACCAAAACAAGATGATGTAACTGAGCTCGATCTGGCCAGGGTGATCTCAGTCCCCAATGGGAAGACTGACGATCAGGGAATCATTCCCGTCAAGGACAGTGCAATGCGCTGTCTCTTGTCCCGGACCGAATTGAGATCAATTATGTCCGAATTTCCTGATCCTGGGAAAAATCTAGCCAAATGTCAAAGGTTTATTAAAGAACTAGGAAACGCCACAGAACCCACCAACAAAGAGTGGCGGACAGTGCTGAGGGCATGTTTGCCCTCCAGGGTTGACCCTGAAAAATTCATTGCTGATTGTAAATTAAACACGGAGGTACCTTGTATGGAGGAACACAATCAGGAATGTATTAGGCAGATTAACCGACAGTTAGGAATATATTTCCCAACCACTGTCAAGTGGAGTGAAATTTTCTCCATAAGGCAAAACGAAAAGGAAAATGTTTCTAATTATTTCAATCGAGCACTGCAAATAATGGCTAGAAACACTGGGATCGCAGACATCAAGACAAATGCACAACATAAAGGAATAGCGGTTAAGGTATTAATGAATGGTTTAAAGGATGAATTAAAAACAAGGGTACAGACCACCAACCCAAACTGGAGAGATATCTCGGTGGCCGCACTAAGAGAGGCCGTCATTAATCATGACCAGAATATCACCAGGTACAGAGAGTCACAAAGAGATAAGTTAATGGCAGCAAATATACAGGCCCAAACCACAAGACCACCCCAACAAAAGCCCCACACCCCTGCGAGAAACCCAGATATGGTAGTCTGTTACCATTGTCATAAAAAGGGACACATTGCAAGAGATTGTAGATCAAGAGAAAGACAACGACATAATCATGGTATCCAAGGAACCAGGGAAGTACAGGGGAAACGATTGATGATGATGAGCATCCGAGCGTTTGAGGAGGCATCAAATCAACCAAAACCTCAGGTCATTGACACGTGGAGGGAGCCCAGGATTTGTTATCATTGTAGAAGAGAAGGGCATTATGCCAGTAACTGTAATAACCCACATAAAGTTAGACCCCCTAGACATGAAAATGAGCATGAATATGACACACCAAATTACAAGCAGGGATCATATAGGAAGAATTTTGGGACACACCCATAATATATAGTCAGGAAAGGTGATCATTAGAACTGATGGTAAGCCTGAGGTAACGGTTAGTAAATTGGGAGGTCATTCACTGAAGACACAGGAATGACCAGGTTAAACGTTGTAAATGTATTTGTGAAAAATGTTTTTTCTTTCTCTCTCTATCCCCATCTCTGACGATTATTGGTAAGAATTCAAACATTGCATATTCGCTTGGTCCTTGCAGAAGTCTACCAAACCCCAGCATGACCTATCCACCACAATGTATTCTGGCCAGATACAGACAGTGGAATAATGCAAGTGCTGGTGGGGAGGGACTGCTCAAGGAGACCAGTAGATACATAGATATGACAGCCTAATAAGTCTGACAATGTTTTTCTAATGCTAACAATGTTTTCTTACAATGTTTAAAAATGCTTTGTTTCTCTTTTCTTATTGATGGTTATTGTCGAGTTATGTAATGTATATATGCACATGAATTGTTCTCTATCTCTTTTGTTTTTTTATTTTCTCTCTCTCCTCACTCATGTTTCCATGATTTAAAGATGGTATGTCACCCCTAAGTGTTAACCAATGGTAATGCCAGATTTTTGCTCCTTACAGAAAGATCGTCGGTTAGGAAGGAATATTGCATCACCAGAATGATCGTTTTTGAAGACTGAGAGACAGCACCTTTGAGAGGACAGCAGAACAAGAAGAACAACAAGACGAGAGAACTTATTATCGTAACGAGTTCTCTCCCCCTCAAACTGATTTTCTTATACCCCCATTACAAATTTCTTCTTTTCTCCTCCTGTAAGATGGACTTGCCCCAAGAGACTGTGATATGGATTTTTCCCGTTAACCATGATGTTGACCAGAGCAGTCTGTTTCGGTGAGAGTACCAGTGAGGTCGAGAAAGGATCCAGAAAGGTCCTGATGACTGAGACGAAGGTGTAAATTTCCAATAGCAACCCAATCACCAAGCAAAGGCGAATACCGGGCACGATCTAACAACCATGTTATTTGTAAACAACTGTGAAGGAATGTTAGTTCAAAAAGAAAGTTGTATCTGTAGGCTCTGTAACAAAGAAATGCCAATCCAGTTTTAATATCCATATGGACCGGCATCCATTGAGTGACTATCACTCCTTAGTGGGTAATGTGTTAAATAAGACCGATTGTTGGGTATGCTCTCAAGTACCTCAGGGACACAGCAAATCAGGGCTAGTACCATTTCCTTTAACGTTAGGGGAGGTACTTGAGCTAAGTGGTGGGAGACCGGTGGACCGGAGGTTTAATATCTCCAGCCCTCCTAGTTTGAAGCTCCACCAATACCATGTGGATAGGTCCCTCTTATGTTTTAACATCTCCAATCCCAGAAAACCGGGAAATTGGGAAGTGTCATGGAGCAACCTTACCATGACCTTTTCACACAGAGCAGATAGAATGCCTACAGATACAGAGCTCGTACGCCACATAGCCAGTAGAGGAAAATCTTTCCGGTATCGATATACCTTAGGGAATAGGATTACTAGAGTTGGAGAGGTATCACCAGGATACTGTGCTCATATCGTACAAACCGATACGTGCACTAGGCAGATGGAAGAATTAGGGTCAGGAGATTTCACCTGGAAGGTTTGTAACATGGTCATGTCCTTCTCCGTCCCATATGTTCTCCCCGATGATGCATATTTCATATGTGGGAGAAAGGCGTACAAGTGGCTTGCCCCAAACTCTGAAGGATTGTGTTATATTGGAAAAGTATTGCCTGAAGTGATGACTGTTACACATGACCCAATGATAGAAACCAGGATGTGATGAAAATGCGATTATACGGTCCGTTTCTTTCACCTGTTTTTCTGCTTTTCTCCCAGATACAAAGACCCCCTTGGACGAGGAAGCTGACGAGACGAGATGTATACAGACAACGGATTGACCAAAGAAGAAGATTTGACAACTTTAAATATGGACACTTGATGAACTTTGCCATGGATCCCCAGTTTCCCTAGTATTTTTAAACTCACGCTAGCCCACCATTTTTGTAAATCTGATGGCACTGACAAAGCTTGTTGCTCATGCCTAAGGAGCAAAACAGCGCAAAGAAGACGACTCTCAACAGATACCGAAAACAACTTCGACGACAGATGTACATTTCCCTGACATAGAATATCATTGCATTTTTCGTAAGTGTTCTTTATCTTCATCTCTACAACCCTCAGGTAACGACACACATAGACGATAGGGAATACAGGCACAGATATCAGCAACCACATACCTCCCCCATTCATGTATCATCAACTAAAATGTGCATCCCCATTTTGTTACAACCACAGCCGAAATGAGCTCGGTAGAGTTTGACAGCCCATCCACAGACCTGTACCACAGGATAAGAAGGAATTCAAATGTATACTTCGCAATACCTCGAAGCTTGATTTACAACACGTACGGCACGATGATACATGACCCCCCAAACATGGATTCATACACACATGCTTCTGCTTTCTCACTAGGTCATACCCTCTTCACACCTTCTCCTCTCTCCTCCCCTACCCAACCATGGAAATCAATTAACCCCTGACTTACATTTTTCTCCTTAAATGTTTTGTGGCAGTTATTATTGACTGCCAAAGGGTGGACTGTCAAAGTCAGAAAAATGTCTCAATGCACGTTGCCATATTTGCACCGCACACTGGTCCGCGCTGCGCGTGCATGCGCTCTCCCGTGGATGCGCATACCCGCAATAACGTGCACTCGCAGGCGCGGTATGCGTATTTACGGTAGAGCTTATGTAGTCGTAGCGTGCGACTCATTCGTTACAAATGTTCACAATTAATGTAGTTTATAGATCATGGTCCCTTTGATAGATTCTGAAAGTTTGGTTAAAATACAATGTCCCAGAGCTGAGGAATCCCTCTTTATATCGTACGAAGGGTCTAACAGGAATCATACAGCAGTGTTTGGTACCCATCGGAAGAGTATTTAATTAGCAATATTCCGGTGTTGGTTTGGAGCGTATTAATCGCTCGTGCGAATAGTTATGGACATAAGAAGTTTATGTCCATTTCTATTATTTACACATACTCAGGTATGCGGCGGGAAACCCAGTTTCCCACCCACCTGAGCTGTTGGAAATCGTCACAGCCCACCTGTATGAATCACCCTATGACCTTTTGTTATGATACAGGGCCGAATTCCTTCGGCCAATGGACAATGGGATTGTAGGACCAGGAGATTGCATTGTGTGTGGGGCATAAATAGGCAGGCCGACCACATCCAGCTCACTCTCTCATCAACGGTTATCTGCTGATAGCCGGGAGCTGGATGTCCAGGCGCATGCGATCGTTTCCCCTTGTGCGTAAGTTTCTCTCCGTAATTATTGTCTTTCTGTGAGCCAATTTCTCTCATCTCATCTCTCTCTCTCTCTCTCTCTCTCTCTCTCTCTCTGTTCTGTTCTCTCATATCTCCCCTAGACTAGGCTAGTATTGTATTGTATTAGATAGTATTGTATTGTATTTCTTTTAGGTCAGAGTAGTATTGTCCTTTTGTATTTATTGTTTAGTTCTGTGGTTAGGAAGTCTCTGTTATATTGTAGTGTATCATTTGTACTGTTATCCCCTTTTACAAGTATATTAGATATAATACAGTTAATAGGCCTTGGAACCTAAACCAGTATCTGTGCATTTTCTATAGTGTTAAGTGTTCACTTGAGCGTCGGTGACGCTCATGCAGCTTTGTAGATAGTCAGGTTACACAAGGTTGCACTTACACCCTGTACTCACATTAAGGTATTCAGTGTATTTCATTGGTATAAGGTTTTAACATAAAGGTATAGTGTTGTAAGCGTCTGCATCGCTGGTGACCTCCTCGTGGTCTCGAGCGTATGCTACGCTACAGCGAATCATTCCCCTAGACATAACCAATAACGTGTCCTGTGATCCCTGGGCCGTGAGCGAACGTGACGCTTGAGCGTCTCGCCTACGGCTGAGCGATCGTTACGCAACTAGCGTACCATTACGGTACTGCTTCAGTAAACAGCGTACAGTGTTCTTAGCTTCATAAAGGGTTGTTTATACGACAAAGGAATTTAGCATTGTCAGTGGCTAGCTCCTCCCCTACTATCTCCCCTCCAAGCCAGTCTACGTAAAACTGTGCCCGAGGAGAGCTGTAATAAACAAAACCTTAAGGTAGAGGAGGTTAATGACGTCCTGTAAACCAGGATAACCCAAACTAAACCTGGAACAGAACCTACACAGAACCTAACAAAAAACAGGCTAACCTGAACTCAACAAGCGGTCATCTATTGACCTGCAAACCGTTAAGCAAAAAACAAGGAGGAAACAGCGCTGGGCGGGCATCCAGTGGCCCCTGTGGAATCGGAGAAAGGGATTTATCGGTAAGTACCAAAATCCTGATTTCTCCTTCATCCACTAGGGGCCACTGGAGCGTAGTTACAATGGGGACGTCCCAGAGCTCCCAAAACGGGTGGGAGAGCGCTGAGAGTCCTGTAAAACCGCTCGGCCAAACTGAGATGCAGAGGCCGCAAAAGTGTCAAACTTGTAGAATTTGACAAACGTATGACGGCCGGACCAAGTAGCCACCCGACATAAAGTAGTTAGAGAGACCCCCCCGGGCAGCCGCCCACGTGGAGTGCGCTGAAATGGAAGATGGAGGTTCCCGAGAAGCTGCCAAATAAGCTTGTCTGATGGTCAGTCGAATCCATCGAGACAAGGTCTGCTTAGAAGCCGGCCAACCACGGCGAGCAGCATCATAGAGAACAAATAAGGAATCTGACTTCCGAATAGCTGAAGTCCTATCCACATAGATCTTGAGCGCCCTTACAACGTCCAATGATCTCGAATCCGGAGAGTCCCCCGAGAGGGCCGGGACCACAAGCGGCTGATTGATGTGAAAATCAGACACCACCTTAGGTAGAAAGGACATACGAGTACGAAGCTCGACCCTATCCGCATGAAACACCAGGTAAGGAGACCTACAAGAGAGAGCCCCAAGTTCCGACACCCGTCTAGCTGAAGCCAACGCCAGGAGAAGAACCACCTTCCAGGTGAGATATTTTATCTCTACTGATTCCAGGGGCTCAAACAATGAAGACTGCAGAAAAGACAGGACCAGACTGAGGTCCCATGGCGCTGTCGGAGGACGGAAGGGAGGCTGTATTCGAAGAACCCCTTGAAAGAAAGTCTGAACCTCAGGCAGCAAGGCTAACTTTTTCTGGAAGAAAACCGAAAGAGCAGAGACCTGCACCTTTAGTGAACCCAGTCTTAGGCCTGCTGAAAAACCCGCCTGCAAAAAACGGAGAAGACGGGCTAAGCTATACACGGAAGGAGAAAATTTTCGACGTTCACACCATGCTACATAAGCCTTCCAAATGCGGTAGTCGTGAGAAGATGTGACTGACTTTCTAGCCCGAAGCATAGTAGGTATAACTGTACGAGGAATCCCCTTCCTTGTCAAGATGGCTCTCTCAACAGCCACGCCGTCAAACGTAGCCTGCGTAAGTCTGGATAAAGAAAAGGACCCTGTTGTAGAAGGTCGTCTCGTAGTGGCAGGGGCCAAGGCTCGGCCACCAACAGGTGCAGGGTGGAGTACCAAACCCTGCGTGGCCAATCCGGAGCCACCAGGAGGACCAGAACGTCTTCCCTCTTGATGCGTTGCAGAACCTTTGGCAACAGCGGGAAAGGAGGAAAGAGGTAAACGAACCGGAAATTCCAAGGAGCCGTGAGGGCATCCACGCCCGCCGCCGCCGGGTCCCTTGTTCGAGAGTAATAAAGAGGCAACTGATGGTTCCGGCGGGACGCCATGAGGTCGATCTGTGGTTTTCCCCACCGACGTACCAGTTGCCAAAACACCTGGGGATGTAGCGACCACTCTCCCGGGTGCATGTCCTGTCGGCTTAGATAATCTGCTTCCCAATTGTTCACTCCCGGAATGAATATCGCCGAGAAGGACAGAGCATACTTCTCCGCCCAGAGAAGGATGTTGGTGACCTCCCTCATCGCCGCACGGCTGCGAGTGCCGCCCTGACGGTTGATGTACGCTACCGTCGTGGCGTTGTCGGACTGAACTCTGACCGCTCGACCGCGCAGTAGGTGATGTGCCTGAAGCAGGGCGTTGTACACTGCCCTTAGTTCGAGAATGTTTATGGGGAGAGCGGATTCGTGGATTGACCAGCGCCCCTGAAACCGATGTTCCAGGGTCACTGCCCCCCAGCCTCGCAGACTGGCGTCCGTGGTGAGGAGAGTCCAATCCCATATACCAAACCGTCTTCCTTCCAACAGATGGGTCGACTGGAGCCACCAGAGCAGCGACGACCGTGCCTTTGGAGATAGCGTCACCCGCTGATGAAGGAACAGATGAGATCTGACCACTGATTTAGAAGACACAGCTGAAACGGTCGAGAGTGGAAGCGACCGTACGGAAGAGCTTCGAACGCTGCTACCATCTTTCCCAGCAGGCGAATGCACAGATACACTGTCACCCGACGGTGTTGAAGAACCAATCTTACCAGTGTCTGCAAAGACAGTATCTTGTCCTGCGGAAGGAAAACCCTCTGATGGACTGTGTCGAGAATCATTCCCAGAAACAACAGCCGTTGTGAGGGGAAGTAGGACCATCATGACCGCCTTGACCTTTTTTGAACGCTCTGGGAGCAGATGAGAGACCGAAAGGGAGGGCCTGGAACTGTAAATGAGCGTCCTGTATTGCAAACCGGAGAAAAGCCTGATGAGGAGGCCAAATGGGAACATGTAAGTATGCATCCTTGATGTATAAGGATGCCAGAATCTCGTTTTTTTCCAACCCCGCAATAACAGACTGGAGGGACTCCATCTTGAACTTGAATACCTTCAAATACGGATTGAGATCTTTCAAGTTCAGGATTGGTCTGACCGAGCCGTCCGGCTTCGGTACTAGAAACAGGCTTGAGTAATAGCCCTGTTTCCGATGATGCGAGGGAACAGGGATCACTACCCTTGCGGATAGAAGCTTCTGGACCGCTGCTTGTAAGGCAACTCCCCGGTTGTCGGAAACTGGCAAACCCGTGGTAAAAAAACGCTGGGGCGGTTGTTCCTGAAAAACGAGCTTGTAACCGCAAGTGATTAGATCCCAGACCCAAGCGTCTGGGCAGGACTGTATCCAGACCTCCTTGAAATCCCACAGACGAGCTCCCACCCTGTGATCTCCCAGGTGGGAGGGAAGCCCGTCATGCGGTGGCAGTGGTAGAGGACTTAACCTCTGACTGGGCTGAGGCTGCGGAACCTCTACCCCTGCCGCCGCCTCTACCTCTATGGCCACGGAAGGTAGAAGCTCCACCCCTGGCCTGTCCTCGAAACCTGGAAGGGGCACGAAAGGATCGAAAAGAGGGACCCCTATATGGCCTGCGAGCGGCTGGAGCAGCAGAAGGAAGATAAGCCGACCTACCCCCGGTGGCCGTAGAGATCCAGGCATCCAGATCCTTACCGAACAGAAACTCACCCGTAAAGGGCAACGCCTCTGCCGCCCTTTTGGATTCCATATCCGCCTGCCAATGCCGGAGCCATAGAGCTCTGCGGGCCGCAATTGCTAAAGCGGAAATTCTAGCTCCGAGAACACCTATGTCCTTGGACGCTTCGCAAAGATAAAGGGCTGATTCACGGATGTGTTCCGCCAACTCTATCAATTGATCCGCCGGTAATTCGTCACAAATTCCAGAGGACAAATGTTCCGCCCAAGCTTCGATCGCCTTGTTGACCCAACAACCTACCTGCGCCGGGCGATGCAATACCCCTGCCGCAGAGTAAATATTCTTTAAGGTAGATTCCAACTTCCTATCTGACGCCTCCTTAAGTGAAGTTGCCCCCGGAACAGGCAGGACCGTCTTTTTGGACAGATGAGACACCGAAGGATCCACAATCGGAGAGGTCTCATAACGTGTTCTGCTATCTGCGGGTAAAGGATAGGAAGACCGTTTTCTTGATACCTGAAATTTTGCGTCTGGATGCTTCCAGGCTGTCGTTATGAGCGCATCCAGCTCCTCCGAAACTGGAAAGGTCACCGGCAGGTATTGTTTGGTGCCAAACCTTGAAGGGCGTAAGGTGTCCTCCGTCTCCTCCACCTGTAATACTGAGCGAATAGCAGTAATAAGAGCCTCTAAACCCTGAGTTACTGGTTCAGAGTCCCCATATACCTGATCGTCCTCAGTATCCTGGATATCCACATCCTGTCTATCCTGTACATCTAACCCCGCCTCATCTAATTGAGGCATATCATCGTCAAAGTCCTGCAACACAGAGGCTAGCAATCTCTTTTTTGAAGCCTGTTAAGGGGGGCTAAAGGACGGGGCTTGGGAAGGGATTACAGCCCTGGAAAGCCCTTCCACTGACTTTGCCAATGAGACAGCCCATGCAGGTTCTGGCGCCAGTACCGGGACAAGCTGTCGGAACCGGGCCGCCTCCCTATCTTCCCGAGAGGCTTTAAGTTCCCCAGTCAGCAGGGACATAACCTCTGTGAGTTGTGTCGTCCATGTCGGGGCGCTCTGGGGTTCTGAGGAGGGCTGAGCCGATGGCTGTGACTCCTCACCTAAAACCTGACCCTGCTTTTGTGTTGCCTTGGAGCCTTTACTGGCCATGGCAGCACCTACACTTGAGACCCTTCCCCCACAGGTAAAACAGCAATAGGCAGAATGGGAGGGAGAGGGGGGGAAGCAGGGAAAAAAACGCAGCCACAGCAGCCCGATCTGTCCTGCACGATACTCTGTGCAATGACAGGCTGAAAGTAAGTTAAATATTGTGCCTGCAGTGCCCCCGAGTGCCCCCCTTCCCCACTGTAACTGCTCACTGTCGTCGTGGCTTCCGTCCCACGCTGCCGCCGAACGGAAATGGTCCCCAGCGCGCGCTACTTCCGGGCGCGCAGAGTGGGACTAAGCCCCGCCCCCCTCCTCAACGGCGCCAAATTCAAAGATGCTGTGCGCCCTTTTGCCGGATCCCCGTAGCGGCTCTGTGAGCCGCGCTGGCGGAGATCCGAGCAGCGAGGGGGGTGGGCGGGCGCGCGCATCCTTTTTTTTTTCTAAATAAATAAATAAATAAAAGTAAAAATCCGAGGAGTGGGGGGGGGGGGGGGGGGGGGTGTGCTGTGTCAGTCAGTCACCACCCAACATTTAAAAAACTATCTAGTTAATAAAATTAATTCTATTCAAACCCCCCTGCCAACCCTGTCATCCCAACACTCTGGGGGGAAGAGGGGGGGGGAGGGAATGCACACACACCTTCTCAGTGGTGGAGGGTGGCCCCGCCGCACGCAGCGGTGTCCGGCCGCTGATACTCACCGCTGCCGTGATCTTCTGCTGGAGGAGTGGCCCCTACACGCGCCGCACGCAGCGGTGTCCGGCCAGCTCAGGAGAGCTCAGTGTCTCCCTCAGCCGGGGCTCATCCCGAGCCGCACGCAGCTGCGATGGGACCCCGCCGGCAGCTCCCGCGGTGCAGACTGGCAGTGGCAGAGCTGCCAGTCTGCGTGTGTGTGAAAGAAAAATAAAATAATAAAGAAAAAATAAGAATTTACTCACCGGTAATTCTATTTCTCGTAGTCCGTAGTGGATGCTGGGAACTCCGTAAGGACCATTGGGAATAGCGGGCTCCGAAGGAGACTGGGCACATCTAAGAAAGAATTAGGACTACCTGGTGTGCACTGGCTCCTCCCTCTATGCCCCTCCTCCAGAACTCAGTTAGGAAACTGTGCCCGGAAGAGCTGACACAATAAGGAAAGGATTTGGAATCCCGGGTAAGACTCATACCAGCCACACCGTACAACTTGTGATACCATACCCAGTTAACAGTATGAATAACAACGGAGCCTCTCAACAGATGGCTCCAAACCATAACCCTTTAGTTAAGCAATAACTATATACAGGTATTGCAGAAAGTCCGCACTTGGGATGGGCGCCCAGCATCCACTACGGACTACGAGAAATAGAATTACCGGTGAGTAAATTCTTATTTTCTCTGACGTCCTAGTGGATGCTGGGAACTCCGTAAGGACCATGGGGATTATACCAAAGCTCCCAAACGGGCGGGAGAGTGCGGATGACTCTGCAGCACCGAATGAGCAAACTCAAGGTCCTCCTCAGCCAGGGTATCAAACTTGTAGACTGTTGCAAAAATGTTTGAACCCGACCAAGTAACAGCTCGGCAAAGTTGTAAAGCCGAGACCCCTCGGGCAGCTGCCCAAGAAGAGCCCACCTTCCTCGTGGAATGGGCTTTTACTGATTTAGGATGCAGCAGTCCAGCCGCAGAATGTGCAAGTTGAATCGTGCTACAGATCCAGCGAGCAATAGTCTGCTTTGAAGCAGGAGCACCCAGCTTGTTGGGTGCATACAGGATAAATAGCGAGTCAGTCTTCCTGACTCTAGCCGTCCTGGAAACATAGATTTTCAGGGCCCTGACTACATCTAGCAACTTGGAATCCTCCAAGTCCCGAGTAGCCGCAGGCACCACAATAGAGTGGTTCAAAGGAAACGCTGATACCACCTTAGGAAGAAATTGGGGACGAGTCCTCAATTCCGCCCTATCCATATGGAAAATCAGATAAGGGCTTTTACAAGACAAAGCCGCCAATTCTGACACACGCCTGGCCGAAGCCAAGGCCAACAGCATGACCACTTTCCACGTGAGATATTTTAGCTCCACGGTTTTAAGTGGCTCAAACCAATGCGACTTTAGGAAATCCAATACCACGTTGAGACCCCAAGGTGCCACTGGAGGCACAAAAGGGGGCTGAATATGCAGCACTCCCTTAACAAAAGTCTGAACTTCAGGCCGTGAAGCCAGTTCTTTTTGGAAGAAAATCGACAGAGCCGAAATCTGGACCTTAATGGAACCCAATTTGAGGCCCATAGTCACCCCTGACTGTAGGAAGTGCAGAAAACGACCCAGCTGAAATTCCTCCGTTGGGGCCTTCCTGGCCTCACACCACGCAACATATTTTCGCCATATGCGGTGATAATGTATTGCGGTCACATCCTTCCTAGCTTTAATCAGCGTAGGGATGACTTCCTCCGGAATGGCCTTTTCCTTCAGGATCCGGTGTTCAACCGCCATGCCGTCAAACGTAGTCGCGGTAAGTCTTGGAACAGACAGGGCCCCTGCTGCAGCAGGTCCTGTCTGAGCGGCAGAGGCCATGGGTCCTCTGAGATCATTTCTTGAAGTTCTGGGTACCAAGCTCTTCTTGGCCAACCCGGAACAATGATTATAGTTATTACTCTTCTCCTTCTTATTCTCCTCAGTACCTTGGGTATGAGAAGAAGATGAGGGAACACATAAACAGACTGGTACACCCACGGTGTCACTAGAGCGTCCACAGCTATCGCCTGAGGGTCCCTTGACCTGGCGCAATATTTTTTTTAGCTTTTTATTGAGGCGGGACGCCATCATGTCCACCTGTGGTCGTTCCCACCGGTGTACAATCATCTTGAAGACTTCTGGATGAAGTCCCCACTCTCCCGGGTGGAGGTTGTGTCTGCTGAGGAAGTCTGCTTCCCAGTTTTCCACTCCCGGAATGAACACTGCTGACAGTGCTATCACGTGATTCTCCGCCCATCGAAGAATCCTCGGAGGCTTGCATTCGTGGTCACCAGGACCCAGTCCTGTATGCCGAATCTGCGGCCTTCACAAAGATGAGCACTCTGCAGCCACCACAGCAGAGACACCCTGGCCCTTGGTGACAGGGTGATCCACCGATGCATCTGAAGATGCGATTCGGACCACTTGTCCAAGAGATCCCACTGGAAGATCCTCGCACGGAACCTGCCAAAGGGAAACGCTTCGTAAGAGCTACCATCTTTCCCAGGATTCGCGTGCAGTAATGCACCGACACCTGTTTTGGTTGCAGGAGGTCCCTGACCAGAGATGATAATTCCTGGGCCTTCTCCTCCGGGAGAAAAACCTTCTTCCAGAATCATACCCAGGAACAGCAGACGCGTCGCGGGAATCAGCTGCGACTTTGGGATATTCAGGATCCAGCCGTGCTGATGCAGCACTTCCTGAGATAGTGCTACGCTGACTAGCAACTGCTCCTTGGACCTCGCCTTTTCAGGAGATCGTCCAAGTACGGGATAATTATAACTCCCTTCTTTCTAAGGAGTATCATCATTTTGGCCATTACCTTGGTAAATACCCTCGGTGCCGTGGACAGACCAAACGGCAACGTCTGGCATTGGTAATGACCGTCCTGTACCACAAACCTGAGGTACTCCTGGTGAGGTGGGTACATGGGGACACCCTCTTCCAGGCTTGTATAACCGCCCTGAGCGATTCCATCTTGAACTTGAACTTCCTTATATAAGTGTTCAAGAATTTTAAATTTAGGATGGGTCTCACCGAACCATCTGGTTTCGGCACCACAACATTGTGGAATAGTAACCCCGCCCCTGTTGAAGGGGGGGGGGGGGGTACCTTGATTATCACCTGCTGGAAGTACAGCTTGTGAATAGCGTCCAGTACTACCTCCCTTTCTTTGGGAGCAGCCGGCAAGGCAGATTTGAGGTAACAGCGAGGGGGAGTGGCCTCTAACTCCAGCTTGTATCCCTGAGATACCACTTATAGAACCCAGGGATCTACCTGTGAGCGAATCCACTGGTCGCTGAAGTTCCGGAGACGCGCCCCCACCGCACCTGGCTCCGCCTGTGGAGCCCCAGCGTCATGCGGTGGACTTTAGAGGAAGCGGGGGAGGATTTTGGTTCCAGGGAACTGGCTGTCTGGTGCAGCTTTTTCCCTCTTCCCCTGCCTCTGGGCAGAAAGGAAGCGCCTCTGACCCGCTTGCCTTTTTGTGGCCGAAAGGACTGTACCTGATAATACGGTGCTTTTTTCGGCTGTGAGGAAACCTGAGGTAAAAATGTCGACTTCCCAGCTGTTGCTGTGGATACTAGGTCCGAGAGACCCTCCCCAAACAATTCCTCACTCTTATAAGGCAAAACCTCCATGTGCCTTTTAGAATCAGCATCACCTGTCCACTGCCGAGTCCATAATACTCTTCTGGCAGAAATGGACATTGCATTAATTTTAGATGCCAGCCGGCAAATATCCCTCTGTGCATCTCTCATATATAAGACCACGTCTTCAAAATGCTCTATGGTTAGCAAAATAGTATCCCTGTCTAGTATCCATATTATCGGACAGGGTATCGGACCAAGCTGCTGCAGCACTACACACTGAAGCAATTGCAGGTCTCAGTATAATACCTGAGTGTGTATATACAGACTTCAGGATAGCTTCCTGCTTTTTATCAGCAGGCTCCTTTAAGGCGGCCGTATCCTGAGACGGCAGTGCCACCTTTTTTGCCAAGCGTGTGAGCGCCTTCTCCACCCTAGGGGACGTCTCCCAACGTAACCTGTCCTTTGGCGGGACAGGGTACACCATCAGTAACGTTTTAGAAATTACTATTTTCTTATCGGGGGAACACTACTTCACACACTTTATTCAATTCATCTGATGGGGGAAGAACCACTGGATGCTTATTCTCCCCAACTATAATACCCTTTTTTGTGGTAACTGGGTTAATGTCAGAAATGTGCAACACATTTTTCATTGCCGTAATCATACAACGGATGGCCCTTGTGGATTTTACATTTGTCTCATCGTCGTCTACACTGGAGTCAGACTCCGTGTCGACATCTGTGTCTGCCATCTGAGGTAGCGGGCGTTTTTGAGCCCCTGATGGCTTTTGAGACGCCTGGGCAGGCACGGGCTGAGAAGCCGGCTGTTCCACTGCTGTACGTCATCTAGCCTTTTATGTAAAGGAGTTGACACTGTCGGTTAATACCTTCCACATATGCACCCACTCTGGTGTCGACCCCGCAGGGGGTGACATCACACTTATCGGCACCTGCTCCGCCTCCATATAATCTTCCTCATCAATCATGTCGACACAACCGTACCGACACACACACACACAGGGAATGCTCTGACTGAGGACAGGACCCCACAAAGTCCTTCGGGGAGACAGAGAGAGAGTATGCCAGCACACACCAGAGCGCTATATAATGCAGGGATCCACACTACACAGTGATTTTTCCCCTATAGCTGCTATAAATATACAGTTTGCGCCTATATTTAGTGCCCCCCCTCTCTTTTCACCCTATTGAGCCTGGAAACTGCAGGGGAGAGCCTGGGGAGCGTCCCTCCAGCGGAGCTGTGAGAGGAAATGGCGCCAGTGTGCTGAGGGAGATAGCCCCGCCACCTTCTCGGCGGACTTCTCCCTTCTTTTTTAAGGATATTTTTGGCAGGGGATTTTACACATATATAGTCTTACTGACTATATTATGTGTTTTATGCCAATATAAGGTACTCTTATTGCAGCCCAGGGCGCCCCCCCCCCCCCAGCGCCCTGCACCCATCAGTGACCGGAGTGTGTGGTGTGCATGGGGAGCAATGGCGCACAGCTGCAGTGCTGTGCGCTACCTTAATGAAGACCGGAGTCTTCAGCCGCCGATTTCCTGGACGTTCTTCTTGCTTCTGGCTCTGCAAGGGGGACGGCGGCGCGGCTCCGGGACCGGACGACCGAGGCTGGGCCTGTGTTCGATCCCTCTGGAGCTAATGGTGTCCAGTAGCCTAGAAGCCCAAGCTAGCTGCAAGCAGGTAGGTTCGCTTCTCTCCCCTAAGTCCCTCGTAGCAGTGAGTCTGTTGCCAGCAGATCTCACTGAAAATAAAAAACCTAAATATATACTTTCTTTTCTAGGAGCTCAGGAGAGCCCCTAGTGTGCAACCAGCTCGGCCGGGCACAGAATTCTAACTGAGGTCTGGAGGAGGGGCATAGAGGGAGGAGCCAGTGCACACCAGGTATTCCTAATTCTTTCTTAGATGTGCCCAGTCTCCTTCGGAGCCCGCTATTCCCCATGGTCCTTACGGAGTTCCCAGCATCCACTAGGACGTCAGAGAAAAGAAAAAAATTCTTCAGCTAAACCCAAGTGAACCAGCTCACCTCGGGCACTAACTAAGACTGGTTTGGAGGGGAGATAGTAGGGGAGGAGCTAGCCACAGTGTTAGAGTTTTAAAGTGCCAGCTCCCAATTACTGCCTACTATTTCCCCATTGTAACTACGCTCCAGTGGCCCCTAGTGGATGAAGGAGAAAGGGGTATCACAATGTAGTGTGACTAGGATGCCAAAGACTGTGCTGATTAATTTGATATATGACACTTGTATATCTGTGTGCAACTGAGTCTCCGCATCTGATACGAAGTGCTACAATGTAGCAGTAGCAACTTCTTTACAATCCATGTATTGCGAAAAATACAAATTTTTGGAAAAAAAGATGCCAGATATTAGAGTTGCATGGGACCCAGCAGCTTACTTCATGCCAGGCATCTTGCGCTGCATGGTATATTTAGGTTAGATGCAGGAGGACGAATCTGTAACAAATGAGTTGTGTATATCTGATACTTGAATGTGCCACTGTATTGGTTTACCTTCACCAAACCCCTAGTTATGTAAAACCCATCTGTGGTCACTAAGACAAAGACCCAAGCTGCTATATTTTAAAAGAATTCATACACAAATAAGAACCTATATAAAGTCACTGGGTGGAACTCAATTCTCATTGCTGGGGTGTAGCACCAGGTTAAGTGCCTAGAGCTATTCAACTGCTTGCGCTGTAAACCTGTGACTAGTGATTTCTGCTTGCATCCATGTAACTTCCATCCATGTCCAATCACCAGTAGTAAAAGAGGAAATCTGTTCTGCACCGATTTCCTCCTGCTACTCTGGCCCCCAAAGAGTGGCGTCAGTGTCTGATCATCGACATCACTGCCAAAATCACACACACTCTGGGACGCAAGCACAGTGGCACACGACGGGGGTTTACTAAGAGGGTGGGTACTTATTGGACACTGGTGGTTGGAGAACATGGGGAACTATAGACACTGGAGGATCTGTTAACACTTGGGGTGGGAGGTACCCTTTTAACACATGCTTATGGAAATGGGGGATAAGACAACCCCCAGAAATAAAATCTTTACATACACTTTTGAAAATACATTCTAAATTTAACTGAAGGGAGGGGGGGGGGGGG
The DNA here is from genome assembly GCF_028390025.1 of Pseudophryne corroboree. Lineage (NCBI taxonomy): Eukaryota > Metazoa > Chordata > Amphibia > Anura > Myobatrachidae > Pseudophryne > Pseudophryne corroboree. Next base: position 528,754,288 of record NC_086449.1, on the reverse strand, counting down.
GGGAGAAATAGAAGAATAGGATTTTAAATACCTACCGGTAAATCCTTTTCTCGTAGTCTGTAGAGGATACTGGGAATCCATTTAGTACCAGGGGGTATAGACGGGTCCACTAGGAACCATGGGCACTTTAAGAATTTGATAGTGTGCACTGGCTCTTCCCTCTATGCCCCTCCTACCAGACTCAGTCTAGGAAACTGTGCCCGAGGAGACCAACATACTTTGAGAGAAGTATATAAAAGGATAGTGGTGAGATTCAGAACCAGCACACACAAACAAGAGGAAAGCCAGGCTAACCAAACTTGAAAACAGGAACAGCTACCGCTGAACCTAACAATACTTAACCAAGTAACAGTGCAGGAAGTACGAAGCACTGGGCGGGCGCCCAGTATCCTCTATGGACTACGAGAAAAGGATTTACCGGTAGGTATTATCTCTTACGTCCTAGAGGATTCTGGGAATCCATTTGGTACCATGGGGAAGTACCAAAGCTCCCAAACGGTCCTCAGAGGCCAAAGTATCGAACTTGTAGAACTTAGCAAACGTGTTCGAACCTGACCGAGTAGCTGCTATGCAGAGCTGTAAAGCCGAGACACCCCGGGAAGCCACCCAAGAAGAACCCACTGACCTAGTAGAGTGGGCCTGTACAAATCTTGGAGCCGGCAACCTTGCCATGGAATAAGCATGCTGAATAGTGAGCCTGATCCAGCGTGCAATGGACTGCTTCGAAGCAGGACACTCAATTTTATTGGGATCATGAAGAACAAACAGCGAGTCCGATTTCTGTGATGAGCTGTTCGCTTTACATACACCTTCAAAGCCCTCACAACATCCAAAGACTTTGAAGTAGCATAAATGTCGGTAACAACCGGAACCACAATAGGTTGGTTGAGGTGAAACGCAGACACCACCTTAGGAGTTCAGCCCTGTTTTCATGGAAAATTAAAATAGGGGCACCTGTGAGACAACAACCCCCAGCTCCGACACACGTCTTGCTGAAGCCAAGGCCAACAGTGTGACAGTCTTCCACGTAAGATATTTTACGTCTACCGCCTGTAACGGTTCAAACCAGTCCAATTGGAGGAACTGCAGCACTAAATTGAGATCCCAAGGTGCCATGGTAGGCACAAAGGGAGGTTGGATGTGCAGAACACCTTTCAAGAACGCCTGGCCCTCAGGGAGAGAAGCCAATTATTTCTGAAAGAAAAAGGACAAGGCCGAAATCTGGACTTTTATGGAGCCCAAACATAGGCCCACTTCCACACCTGACTGCAGAAAAAGCAGGAAACGTCCCAGATGAAATTCCACTGCAGAATATTTTCTGCTCTCACACCAAGAGACGTATTTCTTCCAAATACGGTGGTAATGTTTAGACGTTACCCCCTTTCTGGCTTGGATCATAGTCGGGATGATGTTGTCAGGGATCCCTCTCCGGGCTAGAATCAGCCGTTCAACTTCCATGCCATTAAATGTAGCCCAGGTAAGTCCTGATAGACAAATGGGCCCTGTTGCAGAAGATCCTCACAAAGAGGTAGAGACCACGGATCTTCGAGGAGCATCTCCAGAAGGTTCGCGTACCAGGCCCTTCTTGGCCAGTCCGGAGCAATGAGTATTGCTTGACTCTTTTCCCTTCTTATTCTTTTTTTTTGAGAATTCTTGGGATCAGAGGAAGTGGAGGAAACACGTACACCATCTGATAGACCCACGGAGTCGTCAGAGCGTCTACCGCCACTGCCTGTGGGTCTCTCGACCTGGAACAATACCACTTAAGCTTCTTGTTGAGTCGAGAGGCCTTCATGTTGATTTGTGGATATCCCCAACGACGTGTCAAGCACCCGAACACCTCCAGGTGAAGGCCCCACTCTCCCGGGTGCAGGTCGTGTCTGCTGAGGAAGTCTGCTTCCCAGTTGTCTACTCCCGGAATGAAGACCGCTGACAACGCCACAGCGTGTTTTTCTGCCCAGAGGAGAATTCTTGTCACCTCTGACATTGCTGCTCTGCTTTTCATTCTGCCCGGTTGGTTTATGTACATTACCGCCGTCACATTGTCCGACTGGACCTGAATGGTCTGATCTCAAAGATAATATGAGGCCTGCAGAAGGGCGTTGTATATAACCCTGAGTTTCAAAATGTTGGTTGGGAGGATGACTTCCTGGCTTGACCATCTTCCGTGAAACTGCACCCCCTGGGTGACTGCTCCCCAACCTCTGAGGCTTGCGTCTGTGGTTAGTAGAATCCAATTCTGAATCCGAACAGTCAACCCTTGATTAGGTGAGAAGTCTGAAGCCACCATAGAAGAGAAATCCTGGCTCTTGGTGACAGACAGATCCTCTGGTGCATGTGAAGATGCGATCCGGACCATTTGTCCAACAGATCGAGCTGGAAAGGTCTTGCGTGGAACCTTCCGTACTGAAGCGCCTCGTAAGAAGCTACCATTTTCCCCAGAAGGCAAATGCGGAGATGCATTGATATCCAGGATGGCTTCAGGACATCCCGAACCATCGACTGGATTACCAATGCCTTTTCCAACAGAAGGAACACCTTCTGAAACTCTGTGTCCAGTATCATCCCCAGGAATGGAAGCCTCCGTGTTGGCTCTAGGTGAGATTTTGGAATGTTCAGAATCCACCCGTGATCCCGGAGTAGTCGGGTTGAGAGGGCAATGCTGTCCAATAACCTCTCCCTGGACGGCGCCTTTATCAGAAGATTGCCCAGGTATGGAATTATGTTCACTCCCTGCCTGCGGAAGAGAAACATCATCTCTGCCATCACCTTGGTGAACACCCTCGGTGCCATGGAGAAACCAAATGGCAGGGCCTGGAACTGGTAGTGACAGTCCTGCAGTGCAAACTGTAGATAAGCCTGATGAGGCGGCCAGATCGGAATGTGAAGGTATGTGTAAAGTTATACTTGCCTCCTGTGAAACGGGTAAGCCTGATTTGAAGAATCTGTGAGGTGGGAGCTCCTGGAACTCCAGTCTGTAGCCCTGAGCAATAAGATTTATAACCATGGGATTCTGGCACGAATCTGTCCAGATGCAACTGAAGAATTTTAGCCCGGCTCCCACCCGCCAGTCTTTCAGGCATAGCGGTTCACAGTCATGCTGAAGGCTCTGAGGAAGCAGAGCTTGAATTTTGTTCCTGAGAACCGGTAGTTGCTGGTTTGCGTGGTTTACCTCTATCGCCTCTGGTGGCTGTAGAGGAACCGCTGATTTTGCCTTTAAATTTGGCTGTCCGAAAGGACAAATTTGAAGCTGAGTAGGCCTTCCTGGCTGGGGGAGCTGTGGAAGGAAGATATGTGGACTCACCCACTGTAGCTTTGGAGGTCCATTTATCCAGATCATCTCCAAATAAGGCCTCTCCGGTAAATGGTAGGCCTTCCACGCCTTTCCTGGAGTCCGCATCAGCAGTCCACTGGCGTAACCATAAGCCTCTGCGTGCTGACACTGCCATAGCACTGGTGCATGCATTAAGCAAGCCTATTTCTTTTATGGCTTCCACTATAAAGTTTGCAGAGTCCTGTATACGTTGCAGGAGTAAAACAATCTAACCCCTCAATTAGGTTACCTGACCATTTATCAATGGCTTTAGTGATCCACGCACATGTTATAGTGGGTCTCTGGGCCACCCCAGCAGCTGTATACAAGGATTTGAGTGTGGTCTCAATTCTACGATCAGCCGTGTCTTTCAGGGAGGCTGCACCAGGGACAGGCAATACTATTTTCCGTGACAGCCTGGACACTGATGCATCCACTATCGGTGGATTTTCCCATTTTTTCCCCTATCCTCAGGAGGAAAAGGAAAGGATGAGAATAACCTCTTAGGGATTTGAAATTTTCTATTAACCCACGGTTCTTGAAAAAGGGTATTCAGCTCCTTTGACACAGGAAAAGTGACTGAGGATTTCTTTTTTACTTTAAAATAAGATTCCTCACACTCCTGTCACCTTATCAGAAATTTGCAGAACGTCTCTGATTCTATAAGAGCCTCTATTCCCTGTGACAGAGCAGCATAGGTTAAAAAATAAGAATTTACTCACCGGTAATTCTATTTCTCGTAGTCCGTAGTGGATGCTGGGAACTCCGTAAGGACCATGGGGAATAGCGGGCTCCGAAGGAGACTGGGCACTCTAAGAAAGAATTAGGACTACCTGGTGTGCACTGGCTCCTCCCTCTATGCCCCTCCTCCAGACCTCAGTTAGGGAAACTGTGCCCGGAAGAGCTGACACAATAAGGAAGGGATTTGGAATCCCGGGTAAGACTCATACCAGCCACACCAATCACACCGTACAACTCGTGATACTATATCCAGTTAACAGTATGAACAACAACTGAGCCTCACGAACAGATGGCTCATAACAATAACCCTTTAGTTAGGCAATAACTATATACAAGTATTGCAGACAATCCGCACTTGGGATGGGCGCCCAGCATCCACTACGGACTACGAGAAATAGAATTACCGGTGAGTAAATTCTTATTTTCTCTGACGTCCTAGTGGATGCTGGGAACTCCGTAAGGACCATGGGGATTATACCAAAGCTCCCAAACGGGCGGGAGAGTGCGGATGACTCTGCAGCACCGAATGAGCAAACTCAAGGTCCTCCTCAGCCAGGGTATCAAACTTGTAGAATTTTGCAAATGTGTTTGAACCCGACCAAGTAGCAGCTCGGCAAAGTTGTAAAGCCGAGACCCCTCGGGCAGCCGCCCAAGAAGAGCCCACTTTCCTCGTGGAATGGGCTTTTATAGATTTAGGATGCGGCAGTCCAGCCGCAGAATGTGCAAGTTGAATCGTGCTACAGATCCAGCGAGCAATAGTCTGCTTAGAAGCAGGAGCACCCAGCTTGTTGGGTGCATACAGGATAAATAGCAAGTCAGTTTTCCTGACTCCAGCCGTCCTGGAAACATATATTTTCAGGGCCCTGACTACGTCCAGTAACTTGGAATCCTCCAAGTCCCGAGTAGCCGCAGGCACCACAATAGGTTGGTTCACATGAAAAGCTGAAACCACCTTAGGAAGGAATTGGGAACGAGTCCTCAATTCCGCCCTATCCATATGAAAAATCAGATAAGGGCTTTTACAAGACAAAGCCGCCAATTCTGATACACGTCTGGCCGACGCCAAAGCCAACAGCATGACCACTTTCCACGTGAGGTATTTTAGCTCCACGGTTTTAAGTGGCTCAAACCAATGTGACTTTAGGAAATCCAACACCACGTTGAGATCCCACGGTGCCACTGGAGGCACAAAAGGGGGCTGAATATGCAGCACTCCTTTAACAAAAGTCTGAACTTCAGGCAGTGGAGCCAGTTCTTTTTGGAAGAAAATCGACATAGCCGAGATCTGGACCTTAATGGAACCCAATTTGAGGCCCATAGTCACTCCTGACTGTAGGAAGTGCAGAAATCGACCGAGCTGAAATTCCTCCGTTGGGGCCTTTCTGGCCTCACACCAAGCAACATATTTTCGCCATATGCGGTGATAATGTCTTACGGTCACATCTTTCCTAGCTTTAATCAGCGTAGGAATGACTTCCTCCGGAATGCCCTTTTCTTTTAGGATCCGGTTTTCAACCGCCATGCCGTCAAACGCAGCCGCGGTAAGTCTTGGAACAGACAGGGCCCCTGCTGCAGCAGGTCCTGTCTGAGCGGCAGAGGCCATGGGTCCTCTGAGATCATTTCTTGAAGTTCTGGGTACCAAGCTCTTCTTGGCCAATCCGGAACCACAAGTATAGTTTTTACTCCTCTCCTTCCTCTTATTCTCAGTACCTTGGGTACGAGAGGCAGAGGAGGGAACACATAAACCGACTGGTACACCCACGGTGTCACCAGAGCGTCCACAGCTACCGCCTGAGGGTCCCTTGACCTGGCGCAATATCTTTTTAGCTTTTTGTTGAGGCGGGACGCCATCATGTCCACCTGTGGCCTTTCCCAACGGTGTACAATCATTTGGAAGACTTCTGGATGAAGTCCCCACTCTCCCGGGTGGAGGTCGTGCCTGCTGAGGAAGTCTGCTTCCCAGTTGTCCACTCCCGGAATGAACACTGCTGACAGTGCTAACACATGATTTTCCGCCCATCGGAGAATCCTTGTGGCTTCTGCCATCGCCATCCTGCTTCTTGTGCCGCCCTGACGGTTTACCTGGGCGACCGCTGTGATGTTGTCTGACTGGATCAGCACCGGCTGGTGTTGAAGCAGGGGTCTTGCCTGACTTAGGGCATTGTAAATGGCCCTTAGTTCCAGAATATTTATGTGTAGGGAAGTCTCCTGACTCGTCCATAGTCCTTGGAAGTTTCTTCCCTGTGTGACTGCCCCCCAACCTCGGAGGCTGGCATCCGTGGTCACCAGGACCCAGTCCTGTATGCCGAATCTGCGGCCCTCTAGAAGATGAGCACTCTGCAGCCACCACAACAGCGACACCCTGGTCCTTGGAGACAGGGTTATCAGCCGATGCATCTGAAGATGCGATCCGGACCACTTGTCCAACAGATCCCACTGAAAGATCCTTGCATGGAACCTTCCGAATGGAATTGCTTCGTAAGAAGCTACCATCTTTCCCAGGACTCGCGTGCAGTGGTGCACCGACACCTGTTTTGGTTTTAGGAGGTCTCTGACTAGAGATGACAACTCTTTGTCCTTCTCCTCCGGGAGAAACACCTTTTTCTGTTCTGTGTCCAGAACCATCCCCAGGAACAGTAGACGCGTTGTAGGAACCAGCTGCGACTTTGGAATATTCAGGATCCAGCCGTGCTGTTGTAGCACTTCCCGAGCTAGTGCTACTCCGATCAACAACTGTTCCCTGGACCTCGCCTTTATAAGGAGATCGTCCAAGTACGGGATAATTATAACTCCCTTTTTTCGAAGGAGTATCATCATTTCGGCCATTACCTTGGTAAATACCCTCGGTGCCGTGGACAGACCAAACGGCAACGTCTGGAATTGGTAATGACAGTCCTGTACCACAAATCTGAGGTACTCCTGGTGAGGAGGGTAAATGGGGACATGCAGGTAAGCATCCTTGATGTCCAGTGATACCATGTAATCCCCTTCGTCCAGGCTTGCAATAACCGCCCTGAGCGATTCCATTTTGAACTTGAACCTTCTTATATAAGTGTTCAAGGATTTCAAATTTAAAATGGGTCTCACCGAACCGTCCGGTTTCGGTACCAAAAACATTGTGGAATAGTAACCCCGTCCCTGTTGAAGGAGGGGTACTTTGGTTATCACCTGCTGGGAGGAGTACAGCTTGTGAATCGCCTCCAGCACCGCCTCCCTGTCTGGGGGAGTAGTTGGCAAGGCTGATTTGAGGAAACGGCGAGGGGGAGACGTCTCGAATTCCAGCTTGTACCCCTGAGATACCACTTGTAGAATCCAGGGATCCACCCGTGAGCGAACCCACTGGTCTCTGAAGTTCCGGAGACGGGCCCCCACCGCATATGGCTCCACCTGTGGAGCCCCAGCGTCATGCGGTGGACTTAGAGGAAGCGGGAGAGGACTTTTGTTCCTGGGAACTTGCTGTTTGGTGCAGCTTTTTCCCCCTACCTCTGCCTCTGGGCAGAAAGGACGCGCCTCTAACCCGCTTGCCTTTCTGGGGCCGAAAGGACTGTACCTGATAATACGGTGCTTTCTTTGGCTGTGAGGGAACATGGGGTAAAAATGTCGACTTCCGAGCCGTCGCTGTGGAAACGAGGTCCGAGAGACCATCCCCAAACAATTCCTCACCCTTGTAAGGCAAAACCTCCATGTGCCTTTTAGAATCCGCATCAGCTGTCCACTGCCGAGTCCATAATACTCTCCTGGCAGAAATGGACATTGCATTTATTCTAGATGCCAGTTGGCAAATATCCCTCTGTGCATCTCTCATGTATAAGACTACGTCTTTAATATGCTCTACTGTTAGCAATATAGTGTCCCTGTCAAGAGTATCAATGTTATCAGACAGGGAATCTGACCACGCAGCTGCAGCACTGCACATCCATGCTGAAGCAATAGCCGGTCTCAGTATAATACCTGAGTGTGTATATACAGACTTCAGGATAGCCTCCTGCTTTCTATCCGCAGGCTCCTTTAGGGCGGCCGTATCCAGAGACGGTAGTGCCACCTTCTTTGACAAGCGTGTGAGCGCTTTATCCACCCTAGGGGATGTCTCCCAACGTATCCTATCCTCTGGCGGGAAAGGGTACGCCCTCAGTAACTTTTTGGAAATTACCAGTTTCTTATCGGGGGAAACCCACACTTCATTTAACTCTTCAGAAGGGGGAAAAACCACAGGTTGCTTTTTCTCCCCAAACATAATACCCTTTTTTGTGGTACCAGGGTTAATGTCAGAAATGTGCAACACATTTTTCATTGCCGTAATCATGTAACGGATGGCCCTATTGGAATGTACACTAGTCTCATCGTCGTCGACACTGGAGTCAGTATCCGTGTCGACATCTGTGTCTGCCATCTGAGGTAGTGGGCGTTTTTGAGCCCCTGATGGCTTTTGAGACGCCTGGGCAGGCACGGACTGAGAAGCCGGCTGTCCCACATCTGCTATGTCATCAAACCTCTTATGTAAGGAGTCGACACGGTCACGTAATTCCTTCCACATAACCATCCACTCAGGTGTCGACCCCGCAGGGGGTGACATCACATTTATCGGCACCTGCTCCGCCTCCACATAAGCCTCCTCATCAAACATGTCGACACAGCCGTACCGACACTCCGCACACACACAGGGAATGCTCTGACTGAGGACAGGACCCCACAAAGTCCTTTGGGGAGACAGAGAGAGAGTATGCCAGCACACACCAGAGCGCTATAAATCACAGGGATGTACACTATAATGAGTGATTTTACCCTATAGCAGCTATATATATATATATATATATATATATATATGTATTTGCGCCTAAATTTAGTGCCCCCCCTCTCTTTTTTACCCTATTGAGCCTGGAAACTGCAGGGGAGAGCCTGGGGAGCGTCCTTCCAGCGGAGCTGTGAGAGGAAATGGCGCCCGTGTGCTGAGGGAGATAGCCCCGCCCCCTTCACGGCGGACTTCTCCCGCTTTTTTCATGGATATTTGGCAGGGGATTTTACACATATATAGTCTTAATGACTATATTATGTGTATTTTTGCCAATGTAAGGTAATCTTATTGCAGCCCAGGGCGCCCCCCCCCCCCCAGCGCCCTGCACCCATCAGTGACCGGAGTGTGAGGTGTGCATGGGGAGCAATGGCGCACAGCTGCAGTGCTGTGCGCTACCTTAATGAAGACCGGAGTCTTCAGCCGCCGATTTCCTGGACGTTCTTCTTGCTTCTGGCTCTGCAAGGGGGACGGCGGCGCGGCTCCGGGACCGGACGACCGAGGCTGGGCCTGTGTTCGATCCCTCTGGAGCTAATGGTGTCCAGTAGCCTAGAAGCCCAAGCTAGCTGCAAGCAGGTAGGTTCGCTTCTCTCCCCTTAGTCCCTCGTAGCAGTGAGTCTGTTGCCAGCAGATCTCACTGAAAATAAAAAACCTAAATATACTTTCTTTTCTAGAAGCTCAGGAGAGCCCCTAGTGTGCAACCAGCTCGGCCGGGCACAGAATTCTAACTGAGGTCTGGAGGAGGGGCATAGAGGGAGGAGCCAGTGCACACCAGGTAGTCCTAATTCTTTCTTAGAGTGCCCAGTCTCCTTCGGAGACCGCTATTCCCCATGGTCCTTACGGAGTTCCCAGCATCCACTAGGACGTCAGAGAAAGCAGAATTAACCCACAAAGAGCATTCCAGAGACACACTGATATTATGGAGCCAGCACACCGCGGCCTTATCGCTAATGCCAAGCTTAGCCGGGTCGCAGACTAAGTACCCAGATTAAGGACTTAGTACACTAATAACAGCTCCCCCCCTGCTATGATCCACTGGTACCGCGCTGAGGTCATGTGAAAATCACTCTGGAGGAGCTGCGCATCCATGTCAGTCAGCGTCTGTGTCCACTGCAGAGAGAAAATGGCGCCGGTGAGCTGGTGGATCCGCTCATAGTGAAGCCCCGCCCCCTCTATGGCACACGGTCTTCCCGCTTTTTTTTATACTGGCTGAGGTAAGTTAGTGCTTAAAATGGAGTCACATCCATTTTAAGTCTGTTTGCCAGTGTGGGTACTGTGTACAGTGTACCGAGACTCTGTTCGCCCCCTCAGAAGCTGTGCATCTGCACTGTGTACTGAGTCTGGAGACACAGTACGCCCCGGTGAGAAGCCGTACGTCTCCGTACCCTCATGCCGCCATAATGGCCGACGACCTGCCAACCAGGACGCTGGCTTAGTACTCACCACTCTTCTGGCTCTGTTAGGGGTGCCAGCGTGCTGCGGGAATGTACGCTTGCCGTAGTGGGGCTTCCGAATAGGTCCCTCAGGAGCTAGTGTCCTGTCAGCAGGGAACGGGACCATTAACCCTTCAAGAGGTTGGGCCGCTCCCCCCCCATAAAGTCCCACGAAGCAGGCAGGCTGGTGCCATCCAGTCCTGCCTGAAAATAACAAGCCGATAAAATAAATGCAGAAAATTTTTCAGGAGCTTCCATAAGTGTGACCGGCTCCTCCGGGCACATTTTCTAAACGGAGTCTGGTAGGAGGGGCATAGAGTGAGAAGCCAGCACACACAATCAAATTCTTAAAGTGCCCATGGCTCCTAGTGGACCCGTCTATACCTCATGGTACTAAATGGATTCCTAGTATCCTCTAGGACGTAAGAGAAATTTGGGTGTGGATAGTAGGGTAGACTACACTTAGGTGATTAGGTAGATCACTATTGGTCGACACCTGAAATAGGTCGACACGGTTATTAGGTCGACATGAACAAGGTGAACTTGGATAACAGTTGACGTAAGTTTTTAAAAAATGTTGGTGTCGTTCTCTTCGTAAAGTGACCGGGGACCCCAATTAGTGCACTGTGTCTCCTCGCAGCATCGGACAGGTTAACATTCCAAATTGTAGTCCACGTGGATCGTAAAGTATGAAAAAGTAAAAAAAAAAATGAAATTTTTTTTTGTTGAAAACTCACATTGACCTTTTTCCATCTCAACCTAATGACCATGTCGACCAATAGTGGTCGACCTAAAGACCACAGATACCAAATCATTCAGAACGGGTTTTGGGGGGGTTTAGCCATTAAATGATTTGTTCCCACTAACATTTGGAGTTACAGTACATATGTTACTTTCAAGAATTCTGCTAGCTCAGACAAACAGAAAGGAATGACCATTACCTTTTCATTCATTTATTTAGCATTGCTACTTGCTACACGCCAGCTTCAATTACACACAAGCAGATGCTGGGAACGACTTCTGGTGACTTTGCGGGATTTCTTTCGATTGGCTTTCTGCTTGCAGCCTAAAGAGGTGCAAGCAGAAACCTGGCTACAGTAGAGGGAGAGGACTATTGAATCTGCCCTATGTCTGTCTTTATGGCATGTCTCAAACTACCCCTCACCTTTTCTGGGTAACATTTTTCCATAAGGAATTATACCTACATCTTACTCTTACATATAGTGCCACTTCCCATAATAGGGGTAAACTCAATTAACTTGCCCCTGCATGCGAGAGGGAGAGTTGCCATTGCAATGGGGTAGAAACGCTGGCAGCGGAAACCGCCCCCTCGTGGCCTGATCTCATCTTAGATGTGAATTTTTGTACACAGCCCTATGCAGAACCCTCCTCCAGGTTTATCTATAAAATAATAAGAATTTACTCACCGGTAATTCTATTTCTCGTAGTCCGTAGTGGATGCTGGGACTCCGTAAGGACCATGGGGAATAGCGGCTCCGCAGGAGACTGGGCACAACTATAAAGAAAGCTTTAGACTACTGGTGTGCACTGGCTCCTCCCACTATGACCCTCCTCCAGACTTCAGTTAGGATACTGTGCCCGGAAGAGCTGACACAATAAGGAAGGATTTTGAATCCCGGGTAAGACTCATACCAGCCACACCAATCACACCGTATAACTCGTGATACAATACCCAGTTAACAGTATGATAACAACTGAGCCTCTCAACAGATGGCTCAACAATAACCCTTTAGTTAAACAATAACTATATACAAGTATTGCAGACAATCCGCACTTGGGATGGGCGCCCAGCATCCACTACGGACTACGAAAAATAGAATTACCGGTGAGTAAATTCTTATTTTCTCTGACGTCCTAAGTGGATGCTGGGACTCCGTAAGGACCATGGGGATTATACCAAAGCTCCCAAACGGGCGGGAGAGTGCGGATGACTCTGCAGCACCGAATGGGCAAACTCTAGGTCCTCCTCAGCCAGGGTGTCAAACTTGTAGAATTTTGCAAATGTGTTTGACCCGGACCAAGTAGCTGCTCGGCAAAGTTGTAAAGCCGAGACCCCTCGGGCAGCCGCCCAAGAAGAGCCCACCTTCCTCGTGGAATGGGCTTTCACTGATTTAGGATGCGGCAGTCCAGCCGCAGAATGTGCAAGCTGAATCGTATTACAGATCCAGCGAGCAATAGTCTGCTTTGAAGCAGGTGCACCCAACTTGTTGGGCGCATACAGGATAAATAGCGAGTCAGTCTTTCTGACTCCAGCTGTCCTGGAAACAGACTTTCAGGGCCCTGACTACGTCCAACAACTTGGAAGCCTCCAAGTCTTTAGTAGCCGCAGGCACCACGATAGGTTGGTTCAGATGAAAAGCCGATACCACTTTAGGGAGAAACTGGGGACGAGTCCTCAATTCTGCCCTATCCATATGGAAAATCAGATAAGGGCTTTTACATGACAAAGCCGCCAATTCTGATACACGTCTGGCCGAAGCCAAGGCCAACAACATGACCACTTTCCACGTGAGATATTTTAAATCCACGGTTTTTAGTCGCTCAAACCAATGTGACTTTAGGAAATCCAACACCACGTTGAGATCCCAAGGTGCCACTGGAGGCACAAAAGGGGGCTGAATATGCAGCACTCCCTTAACAAAAGTCTGAACTTCAGGTAGTGAAGCCAGTTCTCTCTGGAAGAAAATCGATAGAGCCGAAATCTGGACCTTAATGGAACCCAACTTTAGGCCCATAGTCACCCCTGACTGCAGGAAGTGCAGAAATCGACTTAGCTGAAATTCCTCCGTTGGGGCCTTCCTGGCCTCACATCACGCAACATATTTTCGCCAAATGCGGTGATAATGGTTTGCGGTAACTTCTTTTCTAGCTTTAATCAGCGTAGGAATGACTTCCTCCGGAATGCCCTTTTCCTTCAGGATCCGGTGTTCAACCGCCATGCCGTCAAACACAGCCGCGGTAAGTCTTGGAACAGACAGGGCCCCTGCTGTAGCAGGTCCTGTCTGAGCGGCAGAGGCCATGGGTCCTCTGAGATCATTTCTTGAAGTTCCGGGTACCAAGCTCTTCTTGGCCAATCCGGAACAATGAGTATAGTTCTCACTCCTCTTCTCCTTATTATCCTCAGTACCTTTGGTATGAGAGGAAGAGGAGGGAACACATAAACCGACCGGTACACCCACGGTGTCACTAGAGCGTCCACAGCTATCGCCTGAGGGTCTCTCGACCTGGCGCAATATCTTTCTAGCTTTCTGTTTAGGCGGGACGCCATCATGTCCACCTGTGGCCTTTCCCAACGGTTTACAATCATTTGGAAGACTTCTGGATGAAGTCCCCACTCTCCCGGGTGGAGGTCGTGCCTGCTGAGGAAGTCTGCTTCCCAGTTGTCCACTCCCGGAATGAACACTGCTGACAGTGCTAACACGTGATTTTCCGCCCATCGGAGAATCCTTGTGGCTTCTGCCATCGCCATCCTGCTTCTCGTGCCGCCCTGTCGGTTTACATGGGCGACCGCCGTGATGTTGTCTGACTGGATCAGTACCGGCTGGTTTTGAAGCAGGGGTTTTGCCTGACTTAGGGCATTGTAAATGGCCCTCAGTTCCAGAATATTTATGTGCAGGGAAGTCTCCTGACTTGATTATAGTCCTTGGAAGTTTCTTCCCTGTGTGACTGCCCCCCAGCCTCGAAGGCTGGCATCCGTGGTCACCAGGACCCAGTCCTGTATGCCGAATCTGCGGCCCTCTTGAAGATGAGCACTCTGCAGCCACCACAGCAGAGACATCCTGGTCCTTGGAGACAGGGTTATCAGCCGATGCATCTGAAGATGCGATCCGGACCACTTGTCCAATAGGTCCCACTGAAAGGTTCTTGCATGGAACCTGCCGAATGGAATTGCTTCGTAGGAAGCTACCATCTTTCCCAGGATCCGCGTGCAGTGATGCACAGACACCTGTTTTGGTTTTAGGAGGCCTCTGACTAGAGATGACAGCTCCTTGGCCTTCTCCTCCGGGAGAAACACTTTTTTCTGTTCTGTGTCCAGAACCATCCCCAGGAACAGTAGACGTGTCGTAGGGATCAGCTGTGACTTTGGAATATTTAGAACCCAGCCGTGCTGTTGTAGCACCTCCCGAGATAGTGCTACCCCGACCACCAACTGCTCCCTGGACCTCGCCTTTATCAGGAGATCGTCCAAGTACGGGATAATTAAAACTCCCTTCTTTCGAAGGAGTATCATCATTTCGGCCATTACCTTGGTAAAGACCCTCGGAGCCGTGGATAGACCGAACGGCAACGTCTGGAATTGGTAATGACAATCCTGTACCACAAATCTGAGGTACTCCTGGTGAGGATGGTAAATGGGGACATGCAGGTAAGCATCCTTGATGTCCAGTGATACCATGTAATCCCCCTCGTCCAGGCTTGCAATAATCGCCCTGAGCGATTCCATCTTGAACTTTAATTTTTTTATATATGTGTTCAAGGATTTCAAATTTAAAATGGGTCTCACCGAACCGTCCGGTTTCGGTACCACAAACATTGTGGAATAGTAACCCCGTCCTTGTTGAAGTAGGGGCACCTTTACTATCACCTGTTGTGAATAAAGCTTGTGAATTGCCTGTAACACTGCCTCCCTGCCTGAGGGAGTGGTTGGTAAGGCAGATTTGAGGAAACGGCGGGGGGGGGGGAGACGTCTCGAATTCCAGCTTGTACCCCTGAGATACTATTTGAAAGATCCAGGGATCCACCCGTGAGCGAGCCCACTGATTGCTGAAATATTTGAGACGGGCCCCCACCGTACCTGGCTCCGCCTGTGGAGCCCCAGCGTCATGCTGTGGACTTAGAGGAAGCGGGGGAGGACTTTTGCTCCTGGGAGCTGGCTGTATGCTGCAGCTTTTTCCCCCTACCTCTGCCTCTGGGCAGAAAGGACGCACCCTTAACCCGCTTGCCCCTATTGGGCCGAAAGGACTGTACCTGATAATACGGTGCTTTCTTTGGCTGTGAGGGAACATGGGGTAAAAATGTAGACTTCCCAGCTGTTGTAACGTGTGGCCCTATTGGAAGTTACATTAGTCTCATAGTCGTCGACACTGGAGTCAGTATCCGTGTTGACATCTGTGTCTGCCATCTGAGGTAGCGGGCGTTTTAGAGCCCCTGATGGCTTTTGAGACGCCTGGGCAGGCACAGGCTGAGAAGCCGGCTGTCCCATAGTAGGTATGTCGTCAACCTTTTATGCAAGGAGTCGACACTGTCGCGTAATTCCTTCCACAGAACCATCCACTCAGGTGTCGACCCCGCAGGGGGTGACATCACATTTACAGGCATTTGCTCCGCCTCCACATAAGCCTCCTCATCAAACATGTCGACATAGCCGTACCGACACACCGCATACACACAGGGAATGCTCTGACAGAGGACAGTACCCCACAAAGCCCTTTGGGGAGACAGAGAGAGAGTATGCCAGCACACACCAGAGCGCTATATAATACAGGGACTAACTGAATTATATCCCCTTATAGCTGCTATATATATATATATATATATATATATATATATATATATATATATATATATATATATATATATATATATATATATATATATATACTGCGCCTAAATTTAGCGCCCCCCCTCTCTTTTTTACCCTTCTGTAGCTTGTAGACTGCAGGGGAGAGCCAGGGAGCTTCCTTCCAGCGGAGCTGTGAGGGAAAAATGGCGCCAGTGTGCTGAGGGAGTTAGCCCCGCCCCTTTTTCGGCGGACTTCTCCCGCGTTTTTGAAACTCTGGCAGGGGTATTAATTTACACCTATATAGCCTCTGGGACTATATATGGTGTATATTTGCCAGCCAAGGTGTGTAATATTGCCCTCAGGGCGCCCCCCCAGCGCCCTGCACCCATCAGTGGCCGGAGTGTGAGGTGTACATGAGGAGCAATGGCGCACAGCTGCAGTGCTGTGCGCTACCTTGGTGAAGACCGAAGTCTTCTGCCGCCGATTTTCCGGACCTCTTCATGCTTCTTGCTCTGTAAGGGGGACGGCGGCGCGGCTCCGGGAACGAACATCAAGGTCGGGTCCTGCGGTCGATCCCTCTGGAGCTAATGGTGTCCAGTAGCCTAAGAAGCCCAAACTACCACCTGTTAGGTAGGTTCGCTTCTTCTCCCCTTAGTCCCTCGCTGCAGTGAGTCTGTTGCCAGCAGATCTCACTGTAAAATAAAATATATTTTCTTTCTAGGAGCTCAGGAGAGCCCCTAGTGTGCATCCAGCTCAGCCGGGCACAAGATTCTAACTGAAGTCTGGAGGAGGGTCATAGTGGGAGGAGCCAGTGCACACCAGTAGTCTAAAGCTTTCTTTATAGTTGTGCCCAGTCTCCTGCGGAGCCGCTATTCCCCATGGTCCTTACGGAGTCCCAGCATCCACTTAGGACGTCAGAGAAATATACAATTGTTAAGTATAAACAAATAAAAACTGAAATACTTAGCCCCTTAATCCATTTTAGGCTAAACCACTGTAGTCTCTTATCACTGATACAAAGTATCAAAAGCACATTCTTTGTCACTAAATTGCTGGTGACTTACGGAAATTAAAAAAGTTACATTTGCCTGACTTCCAGGTTAAGCTCAAGACTGATTGGGTCACACAAGGAAATAATTTCAATTGTAGTCTTCTGCATTGTTACCATTACAGCGTATACCTTCCAAGACCAAATTCACACCCAGTCTGAGCTTTTTGGAAGAGAGTATAAAGTTTTTGTCCAGGATTTGCCTGATCTGCACTTTTTTAATGAAATATTTTTTGATTTTTTTTTTCATTTTTACATACAAGAAAAAAAGAAACACGACAGACACTTAAGTCTGATACAGACATGAGTCAAAGGAACGCAAATAGGAAATAAATAACATGAGAAAATTAATAATAATACAGGACTGATGTAAACTTGATGTGAAAAGTAGACTGCAAGGTGTGAAAAATACAGAACACCATGCTCGGCAACAGAATCTAATAATAAATAGAAAAAGTGCGCAAGCAGCCCCACAGAAACTATCACACAAGGCCAATCCTGCCTCCCCCACCCTATGATCATACCGGGAAAAATACTATGGAAACCACAGTTTGTGATGCTTGCTCAATGCCTTCCTAACAATGGGGGTAATCCAGAGTTGATCGCAGCAGCAAATTTGTTAGCAGTTGGGCAAAACCATGTGCACTGCAGGTGGGGGTGGGGGGAGAGGAGGAACAAGTGCAGAGTGTGTTAGATTTGGGTGGGTTATATTGTTTATGTGCAGGGTAGATACTGGCTGCTTTATTTTTACAGTGCAATTTAGATTTCAGTTTCAACACACCCCACCCAAATCTAACTCTCTGCACATGTTACATCTGCCCCACCTGCAGTGCACTTGGTTTTGCCCATTAGCTGACAAATTTGCTGCTGCGATCAGATCTGAATTACCCCCAATGTAAAGGCACCTCTCATGATTCAGTGGGTCAATCACTAATGCTATCCATTTGTAACAATCAGGGGGAAGAGCCCCAAGCCAATGACTAGCCACAATATCCTTTATACAGTAAGTGGTAACATTAAAGGATTTTTCCAAGGAAATGACAAATAAACACACAAGAGGGTTAAGTGGAGGCATAGCAGGACTAGTGTCACATATGCGCCTGATGTGCACTTCTAATCAACTGATTTCCCATAAAATGATGCCGCTAACAATTATTATTCAGTTGGATTCTTTCATAAAGACCCTTTCGTGGAACCGTCTGTTGACCAATATGTGTTATCTGTCATCACAGCCACTAAGTCTGTAGTCAATTCATTGTCAGTGGGCCTCAATTAGGCAGTAAGACTGTAGTATCATTCTACTTCAGATTGTATACAAAGGTTACCGAGCTGTGAGGGACGACCAATAAACTTTCCCATTGCTAGTACCTGCTCTATATTTAAAATATAGTGAGACAAATGGAACGTTTGACAGTACTCACTGTTTTTGTGCAAATGTGAGCCTGCTATCAGAAGGGGAATGTATGAGTTTTAAAATGTAAATTCTGCTTCTTTAGAGTTAATTTACCATGATCAATCTAAACACATACAATCTGTATACAACTAAATAAAGCAAGGTGAATACTTACCAGAACATTAGGAATGTGCATAGGCTCCACCGAGAAGTACTTTTCATATCTAACAACAGTTTCAAAAAATTCTAATGTAACGGATGTGTGATTGTAGGCGCTCACACCAGAGCTCACAAGCTGGAAAGGGAAATGGTACGGTCTTCGATTACATTCATTCCACAACAAATGAAGCTTTATACATAAAATATCTGAAACGGTTGTTAAATCTTTACCACAACCTTGTTGTCAAACCTCCTAAACAGAACAATTGTGTCTCCTCTAAATGCCTTTAGATGCAAACATTCTAACCAAGTGCATTGTAAAACACATACTGTACACTAATATTGTTTAATTATTAGCTACCTCAAACCCCAAATTCTACTTACTCAAACTGAAGGTGAAGTGGAGGAAGTTTACAAGACACTTCTTTACTGAATATAAGAATTCTGCCAGCTTTCCCCTGGACTTACCGTTCTCATCATATCCTGCAGAGCACTTGCTTTAGCAGCATCACCACAGAAATGAGCTCCATGGGATGCCGGGATAGCCTCGCCCAACATGTACAGTAATCGGATGGCAACCTCTACATCCATGAAAGGAGCAGTCTGCCAGTTTCTTCAGGAAGGAAAAACATTCATGTGAATTAAAAACATAAAAAACACAGTATTTTACAATGTGCTTGCTGACCGCGCATAAACATCATTAATTATAGGCAGGGACTTCTGGAAAGGTAATCAATAATACCATTATAAGCTCTAAAGGTCTTTAAAACCCTAAAAATACATTTCAGAAATGCATAAATGTAATACATTATAGTAAAATAGTTATTGCATTTAGAGGTGTTCTTTCAAGTTAAAACAAAGGTTCGGTATTGCATGCTTTATTAGCAGTTTACTCCAGTTACTGATCATAATGTTAAAAGGTACAAAGAGGTACAAATGGATGTATGACTGGAGACAGACTGGGCTGGTTGAAAAGGACAAAGAGTTGAAATACACCTGCCAACATCTGTGTACAAAGCTATGAAAAAGGGCAGCTACTTCTGACCAGTGGCGTGCGGTGAGGTCAGTGGCTGGTGAGGCACTACAGCCATAATGTCCGCCACATCCTGCCGATGACCCCTACCGCCGTCGAGCCAATGCCCGCTACTGCCTCTGAGCCGATGCCCGCTGCCACCGCCAATGGCTTGCAAACTCGCCCACCATCAACTGACCCAGGCCTCCTCCACTAATTTGCATCTCAGTCCGATGTCGCCAATGCCTTCTGCCTGCCTGCTCATCATACTTGTTGTATATTGTACATTTTTATAGAAAAAAAAATAAAAATTAGTGTTTGGGACTGGGAAGGTAGTGGGGGGAGGACATGAATGCAATTTTTAGTTGTCCAGGGCTTCCATTAACTTAATGGAGAAGGGTCTGAGCCGGTCCTGGTTGTTTAAATACTGGGGAAAAAATTGGACAGGGCCTCCCCGTATTTTGACAACCAGCACCGGGCTCTTCGTCCGGTCCTGGTTCCAAAAATACGGGGGACAAAAGATGTAGGGGTCCCCCGTATTTTTGAAACCAGCACCGGGCTCCACTAGCCAGGGACATAATGCCACAGCCAGGGGACACATTTATGTAGGTCCCTGCGGCCGTGACATTACCCCCCCAACTAGTCACCCCTGGCCGGGGTTCCCTGGAGGAGTGGGGACCCCTTAAATCAAGGGGTCACCCCCCCCTCCAGGCACCCAAGGGCCAGGGGTGAAGCCCGAAGCTGTCCCCAGCACCCCTGGGCGGTGGGTGCCGGGCTGATAGCCATGTGTGTAAAAAAAAGAATATTGTTTTTTGTTGTGGAACTACAAGGCCCAGCAAGCCTCCCCCGCTTGCTGGTACTTGGAGAACCTCAAGTACCAGCATGCGGGGAAATAACGGGCCCGCAGGTACCTGTAGTTCTACAACAAAAAAAATACCCAAATAAAAACACAACTCACACACCGTGAAAGTAAAAATTTATTAAAACACACTTACACACTCACACATACTTACCTACATCCCACGCCGGTCACGTCCACTTGTCCATGTAGAATTCAATAGGGGTACCTGTAAAAATGAGAGACAGATTACTTACCTACATCCCACGCCGATCACGTCCACTTGTTCAGTAGAATCCAATAGGGTAGGGGTACCTGTCAAAATGAACATTATACTTACAAACTGAGAGCGAGAGAGAGTGTGAGGGCGGGATGTACTAAGCAGTAATATAGCGGTAAAACCTGTTACCGGCCCGATGTCTTTTCCCCGTATGTTCTATTAATCCTCAGCCTACTGCGCTGTCAGTTGCTTCCGCATGTCCTGTTACACGTGACTTCCTCGTCACTGTACCTGCTGTCATAGGTAGCCTATTATTCCACCACGGGCACTGTATGTACGAACATACAGGACCCGTCACCTCCAGGCATATGTGCCATTGTTTAATGATCGGAGGTGATGGGTCCTGTACATTGGTACATACGGTGCCCGCGGTGGACCAATAGGCTACCTATGAGAGCAGGTGTCGTGCAGAAGTCACGTGTAACAGGTGCACGTGACAGCATGGCAGGCTGGGGGTTAATTAAACACGGGGAAAAGGTGTGTGGGGGGGGGGGGTGCAGCTTGATTAAAATAAAAAATGAGTATCAGGCAACGCATGTAGGGGTACACACACACACTGCCCCCCCCCCTCTCTACACCTACCTGCTGAGAACCGCTGCCGGGGGACAGGGAGAGAGAGTAGCTCCGGTCAGCGGGAGGGTGCAGGATGGGGAGAGCCGCACAGCACAGTAGCTCCGGTCAGCGGGAGGGCGCAGGATGGGGAGAGCCGCACAGCACAGTAGCTCCGGTCAGCGGGAGGGCGCAGGATGGGGAGAGCCGCACAGCACAGTAGCTCCGGTCAGCGGGAGGGCGCAGGATGGGGAGAGCCGCACAGCACAGTAGCTCCGTTCGGGTCAGCGGGAGGACGGAGGAGAGCCGCACACACTCCAGCGGCACTGCTCCCTCCCGGCTACCTCCAGCTTCACTCACCGCCTGGCCCCGCCGCCTCCAGCGCCACGTGTGTGTGATTGGACGGCGGATCCAGCACTGGATCCGCTGTCCAATCACAGGTGCCTCGCTGACATGGGGGTGGTGTCCCTGTCAGCGAGGCACTTGTTTAAGTGCCGCTTTCCATATATTTTTTAATGGGGTTTTACAGCCCCGTGCTTGGCCCCGCCCCCCCGCTCTGTCCCGTTCCCATTATCCACGGGAGGCACTGCTATCAGTGCCTCCCAAAGTACTTGAAGGACCTACAATTATTTAAATAAAATAAAGAAGATACTTATGACACAGAATATGTGTCATAAGTATCTTCTTTATATTATTTTAATACTGAATCACAGGGGAGGCACTGCCTCCCCTGACTGCACGTCCCTGCTTCTGACACATTCCATCAGAGATTCTTTAGCAAAGATCATCACTGCTGCTTAGTGATATATAAAACATTTATTTTGAAGAGCTACTATGGAGCAATAATCACAACTCTTCCTAAAGATCATGCTCTACAACAATTATCTGCAGAATTCCGGTGAATCCCCCTCACCGATTCCCCAGATATACTATATTGAACCCAGCGAGTTAACAGTCAGAATGAATCAGCCATTGTCATCAGGAAAGAGGTGCTGCAGCAGCTTTATACACAACACAGAAGAAAGCAGTCTCAGGTGCCAGAGAAGGAGCTTATGATGGCAGTAAAAGTTGTCCTATGACTAATGCGCACCTGACTTTACAGGCGGTTGAGTACCTGGAGGCCATGTAACCCCAGTACGGGTGGTCAGTAGTGACAGGTTACTGACAGAGGGATAATATGGTTACCTCCTTCTTCCACAGATGGTACAGGCAAAGTAATCCTATTCACAATTGTAGCACACATATTTGGAAATCTAATCTGGTAGTTAACATAGGGGTACAGTAACACATGAAAAAATAAGAATTTACTTACCGATAATTCTATTTCTCGGAGTCCGTAGTGGATGCTGGGGTTCCTGAAAGGACCATGGGGAATAGCGGCTCCGCAGGAGACAGGGCACAAAAGTAAAGCTTTTACAGGTCAGGTGGTGTGTACTGGCTCCTCCCCCTATGACCCTCCTCCAGACTCCAGTTAGGTACTGTGCCCGGACGAGCGTACACAATAAGGGAGGATTTTGAATCCCGGGTAAGACTCATACCAGCCACACCAATCACACCGTACAACTTGTGATCTAAACCCAGTTAACAGTATGATAACAGAGGAGCCTCTGAAAGATGGCTTCCTAAACAATAACCCGAATTAGTTAACAATAACTATGTACAAGTATTGCAGATAATCCGCACTTGGGATGGGCGCCCAGCATCCACTACGGACTCCGAGAAATAGAATTATCGGTAAGTAAATTCTTATTTTCTCTATCGTCCTAAGTGGATGCTGGGGTTCCTGAAAGGACCATGGGGATTATACCAAAGCTCCCAAACGGGCGGGAGAGTGCGGATGACTCTGCAGCACCGAATGAGAGAACTCCAGGTCCTCCTTTGCCAGGGTATCAAATTTGTAAAAATTTACAAACGTGTTCTCCCCTGACCACGTAGCTGCTCGGCAGAGTTGTAATGCCGAGACCCCTCGGGCAGGCGCCCAAGATGAGCCCACCTTCCTTGCGGAATGGGCCTTAACAGATTTAGGCTGTGGCAGGCCTGCCACAGAATGTACAAGTTGAATTTTGTTACAAATCCAACGAGCAATCGACTGCTTAGAAGCAGGTGCACCCAACTTGTTGGGTGCATACAGTATAAACAGCGAGTCAGATTTTCTGACTCCAGCCGTCCTTTAAATGTATATTTTTAAGGCTCTGACAACGTCCAACAACTTGGAGTCCTTCAAGTCGTCTGTAGCCGCAGGCACTACAATAGGCTGGTTCAGGTGAAACGCTGATACCACCTTAGGGAGAAAATGCGGACGCGTCCGCCGCTCTGCCCTATGTCGAATGGAAAATTAAATAAGGGCTTTTATAAAACAAAGCCGCCAGTTCAGATACTCTCCCGGCCGAAGCCAGGGCCAGTAACATAGTCACTTTCCATGTGAGATATTTCAAATCCACATTCTTTAGTGGTTCAAACCAATTGGATTTGAGGAAATCTAAAACTACATTTAGATCCCACGGTGCCACCTTAGGCACCACAGGAGGCTGTATATGCAGTACTCCTTTGATAAAAATCTGGACCTCAGGGACTGAGGCCAATTCTTTTTGGAAGAATATTGATATGGCCGAAATTTGAACCTTAATAGATCCCAATTTGAGACCCATAGACAATCCTGATTGCAGGAAATGTAGGAAAACGACCCAGTTGAAATTCCTCCATCGGAGCACTCCGCTGCTCGCACCACGCAACATATTTTCGCCAAATACGGCGATAATGCTTCGCGGTGACTTCCTTCCTTGCCTTTATCAAGGTAGGAATGACTTCTTCCGGAATGCCTTTTCCTTTTAGGATCTGGCATTCAAACGCCATGCCGTCAAACGCAGCCGCGGTAAGTCTTGAAAAAGACAAGGACCCTGCTGAAGCAGGTCCCTTCTCAGAAGTAGAGGCCACGGATCGTCCGTGACCATCTCTTGAAGTTCCGGGTACCAAGTCCTTCTTGGCCAATCCGGAGCCACTAGTCTTACTCCTCTTTGCCGTATAATCCTCAATACCTTTGGTATGAGAGGCAGAGGAGGAAACACATATACCGACTGGTACACCCAAGGTGTTACCAGCGCGTCCACAGCTATTGCCTGCGGATCTCTTGACCTGGCGCAATATCTGTCCAGTGTTTTGTTGAGGCGAGACGCCATCATGTCCACCATTGGTTTTACCCAACGGTTTAATAGCATGTGGAAAACTTCTGGATGAAGTCCCCACTCTCCCGGGTGAAGGTCGTGTCTGCTGAGGAAGTCTGCTTCCCAGTTGTCCACGCCCGGGATGAATACTGCTGACAGTGCTATCACGTGATTCTCCGCCCAGCGAAGGATCCTGGCAGCTTCTGCCATTGCCCTCCTGCTTCTTGTGCCGCCCTGTCTGTTTACATGGGCGACTGCCGTGATGTTGTCCGACTGGATCAACACCGGTCTTCCTTGAAGCAGAGGTTCCGCCTGGCTTAGAGCATTGTAGATTGCTCTTAGTTCCAGAATGCTTATGTGAAGAGACTTTTTCAGGCTCGACCACACTCCCTGGAAATTTCTTCCCTGTGTGACTGCTCCCCAGCCTCTCAGGCTGGCATCCGTGGTCACCAGGATCCAATCCTGCATGCCGAATCTGCGGCCCTCCAATAGATGAGCCTCCTGCAACCACCACAGAAGGGATACCCTTGTCCTCGGCGACAGGGTTATCCGCAGGTGCATCTGAAGAT
The DNA here is from genome assembly GCF_028390025.1 of Pseudophryne corroboree. Classification (NCBI taxonomy): domain Eukaryota; kingdom Metazoa; phylum Chordata; class Amphibia; order Anura; family Myobatrachidae; genus Pseudophryne; species Pseudophryne corroboree. Next base: position 528,729,479 of record NC_086449.1, on the reverse strand, counting down.
GCGACCCTGACCATTTGTCCAACAGATCCCTTTGCATGGAATCTGCCGAAAGGGATTGCTTCGTAAGAAGCTACCATTTTTTCCCAGGACTCTTGTGCATTGATGTACAGACACCTTTCCTGGTTTTAGGAGGTTCCTGACCAGGTCAGATGACTCCTTGGCTTTTTCTTCGGGAAGAAAAACCTTTTTCTGAACTGTGTCCAGAATCATCCCCAGGAACAGCAGACGAGTTGTCGGCATTAATTGGGATTTTGGAATATTCAGAATCCATCCGTGCTGCTTTAGCACCTCTTGAGATAGTGCTAAACCCATCTCTAGCTGTTCTCTGGACCTTGCCCTTATTAGGAGATCGTCCAAGTATGGGATAATTAATACGCCTTTTCTTCGAAGAAGAAATATTATCTCGGCCATTACCTTTGTAAAGCCCCGAGGTGCCGTGGACAAACCAAACGGCAGCGTCTGAAACTGATAGTGACAGTTTTGTACAACGAACCTGAGGTACCCCTGGTGTGAGGGGTAATTGGAACGTGGAGATACGCATCCTTGATGTCCAAGGATACCATAAAGTCCCCTTCTTCCAGGTTCGCTATCACTGCTCTGAGTGACTCCATCTTGAACTTGAACTTCTTTATGTACAGGTTCAAGGACTTCAGATTTAGAATAGGCCTTACCGAGCCATCCGGCTTCGGTACCACAAAAAGAGTGGAATAATACCCCTTCCCTTGTTGTAGAAGAGGTACCTTGACTATCACCTGCTGAGAATACAGCTTGTGAATGGCTTCCAAAACCGTCTCCCTTTCTGAGGGGGACGTTGGTAAAGCAGACTTCAGGAAACGGCGAGGTGGCTCTGTCTCTAATTTCAACCTGTACCCCTGAGATATTATCTGCAGGATCCAGGGATTTACCTGCGAGGGAGCCCACTGCGCGCTGTAATTCTTGAGACGACCGCCTACCGCCCCCGAGTCCGCTTGCGAAGCCCCAGCGTCATGCTGAGGCTTTTGTAGAAGCCGGGGAGGGCTTCTGTTCCTGGGAAGGAGCTGCCTGTTGCTGTCTCTTCCCTCGTCCTCTGCCTCGTGGCAGATATGAATAGCCCTTTGCTCTCTTATTTTTAAAGGAACGAAAGGGCTGCGGTTGAAAGGTCGGTGCCTTTTTCTGTTGGGGAGTGACTTGAGGTAGAAAGGTGGATTTCCCGGCCGTAGCCGTGGCCACCAAATCCGATAGACCGACCCCAAATAACTCCTCTACGCATCGCCTGTCCACTGTCGTGTCCATAAAGCTCTTCTGGCCGAAATGGACATAGCACTTACCCGTGATGCCAGTGTGCAGATATCTCCCTGTGCATCACGCATATAAAGAAATGCATCCTTTATTTGTTCTAACGACAGTAAAATATTGTCCCTGTCCAGGGTATCAATATTTTCGATCAGGGACTCTGACCAAACTACCCCAGCACTGCACATCCAGGCAGTCGCAATAGCTGGTCGTAGTATAACACCTGCATGTGTGTATATACCTTTTTGGATATTTTCCATCCTCCTATCTGATGGATCTTTAAGTGCGGCCGTCTCAGGAGAGGGTAACGCCACTTGTTTTGATAAGCGTGTTAGCGCTTTGTCCACCCTAGGAGGTGTTTCCCAGCGCTCCCTAACCTCTGGCGGGAAAGGGTATAAAGCCAATAACTTCTTTGAAATTAGCAGTTTTTTATCGGGGCACCCCACGCTTCATCACACACGTCATTTAATTCTTCTGATTCGGTAAAAACTACTGGTAGTTTTTTCACACCCCACATAATACCCTGTTTAGTGGTACCTGTAGTATCAGCTAAATGTAACATCTCCTTTATTGCCAAAATCATATAACGTGTGGCCCTACTGGAAAATACGGTTGATTCGTCACCTTCACCACCGGAATCAGTGCCTGTGTCTGGGTCTGTGTCGACCGACTGAGGCAAGGGGCGTTTTACAGCCCCTGACGGTGTTTGAGGCGCCTGGACAGGCACTAATTGAGTGTCCGGCCGCCTCATGTCGGCAAACGACTGCTTAAGCGAGTTGACGCTATCCCGTAATTCCACAAATAAAGGCATCCATTCTGGTGTCGACCCCCTAGGAGGTGACATCCTCATATTTGGCAATTGCTCCGCCTCCACACCAATAACGTCCTCATACATGTCGACACACACGTACCGACACACAGCAGACACACAGGGAATGCTCTATACGAAGACAGGACCCACTAGCCCTTTGGGGAGACAGAGGGAGAGTCTGCCAGCACACACCAAAAAGCGCTATATATGACAGGGATAGCCTTATGATTAAGTGCTCCCTTATAGCTGCTTTTATATTAATATATATTGCCATTTATTTTGCCCCCCCTCTCTGTTATACCCTGTTTCTGTAGTGCAGTGCAGGGGAGAGACCTGGGAGCCTTCCTGACCAGCGGAGCTGTGACAGAAAATGGCGCCGTGTGCTGAGGAGATAGGCCCCGCCCCTTTTTCGGCGGGCTCGTCTCCCGCTATTTAGTACATTTAGGCAGGGGTAAATATCTCCATATAGCCTCTGGGGCTATATGTGAGGTATTTTTAGCCTTTTTAAAGGTTTTCATTTGCCTCCCAGGGCGCCCCCCTCCCAGCGCCCTGCACCCTCAGTGACTGCCGTGTGAAGTGTGCTGAGAGGAAAATGGCGCACAGCTGCAGTGCTGTGCGCTACCTTAAGAAGACTGCAGGAGTCTTCAGCCGCCGATTCTGGACCTCTTCTTGCTTCAGCATCTGTGAGGGGGCCGGCGGCGTGGCTCCGGTGACCATCCAGGCTGTACCTGTGATCGTCCCTCTGGAGCTTCATGTCCAGTAGCCAAGAAGCCAATCCATCCTGCACGCAGGTGAGTTCACTTCTTCTCCCCTCTGTCCCTCGTTGCAGTGATCCTGTTGCCAGCAGGAATCACTGTAAAATAAAAAACCTAAGCTAAACTCTCTAAGCAGCTCTTTATGAGAGCCACCTAGAATTGCACCCTTCTCGGCCGGGCACAAAAATCTAACTGGAGTCTGGAGGAGGGTCATAGGGGGAGGAGCCAGTACACACCACCTGACCTGTAAAAGCTTTACTTTTGTGCCCTGTCTCCTGCGGAGCCGCTATTCCCCATGGTCCTTTCAGGAACCCCAGCATCCACTTAGGACGATAGAGAAACATTTGAAGGTCCAGATACATAAAAATAGGTGTATGTGAACTTTTTTAATCAAATATACAATTTATGTTACATAGAAATTCTGAATGTAACTTCACTATCTGAAGGAAACACAACCATCACTCAAACAAGACAAGCAAACAATTACACTGAGTGCATGTATTTTAGAAGGACATGAGCTCTCTAATTACTTTAATATTGTAGTCAAGAAACAAGAAGTGGTTATAGCTGCATACATTGCATCCGGAAAGTATTCACAGCGCTTCACTTTTTCCACATTTTGTTACGTTACAGCCTTATTTTAAACTGGAATAAATTACTTTTTCCCCTCAAAAGTCTACACACAATACCCCATAATGACAACGTGAAAATAGTTTTTTTTAGATTTTTGCAAATGTATTAAAAATAAAAAACAAATCACATGTACGTAAGTATTCAAGCCTTTGCTCAATACTTTGTTGATGTACCTTTGGCAGCAATTTTTTCAATATGCCACAAGATTGGTACACCTATCTGTGGGCACTTTCGCCCATTCCTCTTCACAGCACCTCTCAAGCTTCATCATGTTAGATGGGAAGAGTCGGTGCAGAGCCATTTTCAGATCTCTCAAAGACGTTCAATCGGATTCAAGTCTGGGCTCTGGCTGGGCCACTCAAGGACATTCACAGAGTTATTCTGAAGCCACTCCTTCGATATCTTGGTTGTGTGCTTAGGGTCGTTGTCCTGCTGAAAGATGAACCGTCGCCCCAGTCTGAGGTCAAGAGCGCTCTGGAGCAGGTTTTCATCCAGGATGTCTCTGTACATTGCTGAATTCATCTTTCCCTCTATCCTGACTAGTCTCCCAGTTCCTGCCGCTGAAAAACAACCCCACAGCATGATGCTGCCAACACCATGCTTCACTGTAGGGATTGAATTGGCCTGGTGATGAACGGTGCCTGGTTTCCTCCAAACATGACAGCTGGCATTCACGCCAAAGAGTTCAATCTTTGTCTCATCAGACCAGAGAATTTTGTTTCTCATGGTTTGAGAGTCCTTCAGGTGCATTTTGCCAAACTCTAGGTGGGCTGCCATGTGCTTTTAACTAAGGAGTGGCTACGACCATACAGGCCTGATTGGTGGATTGCTGCAGAGATGGTTGTCCTACTGGATGGTTCTCCTCTCTCCACAGAGGAATTGCTGTAGCTCTGACAGAGTGACAATCTGGTTCTTGGTGACCTCCCTGGCTAGGGCCCTTCTCCCCTGATCGCTTGGTTTAGACGGCTGGCCAGCTCTAGGAAGAGTCCTGGTGGTTCCGAACTTCTTCCATTTCTGGATGATGGATGCCACTGTGCTTATTGTGACCTTCAAAGCAGCAGATATTTTTCTGTACCCTTCCCCAGATTTGTGCCTTAAGACAATCCTGTCTCAGAGGTCTACAGACAATTCCTTTGACTTCATGCTTGGTTTGTGCTCAGACATGCACTGTCAAGTGTGGGACCTTATATGGACAGGTGTGTGCCTTTTCAAATCATGTCCAATCAACTGAATTTACCACAGGTGGACTCCAATTAAGCTGTAGGAACATCTCAAGGATGATCAGTGGAAACAGGATGCACCTGAGCTCAATTTTGAGCTTCATGGAAAAGACTGTGAATACTTATATACATGTGACTTCTTAGTTATTTTTTTTATAAATTTGCAAAAATCTAAAAAAAACAAACCTGCACTAGAGTAGACTTACTGTAAAATGGTAGTGCGTTTAGGACCCTTTCATAACCATGGCAAATTAGTAACCAAAGGGTAAACTTTGGCAAGTAACTTACTGTAGTGTACTATTAAAAACTCTGCGAACAGAAGCCAACAATAATTCCGGAGATACTTGTGCAAGTCGGTCCAGCAACAATTTCAGCTGCTTTCTGTAGTCAACAAACATTGCTTCATCTTCACCCTGTTTTGTTTCAAGATAAAATGTTTTTATTGCAGTGCAATTCTTTGTAAATATTGTACATAATTAATATAACCACATTACATTTTCACAGATTTCCAAAAACACTGCCACAAACCATACCTCCAGACAACCTTCACCTGAAACTCAGGTTACTTAAGTAACAAAGTAGGACTAAATGGCAGAAAATCATTCCGTCACAACATGACGTTGGAGTCTTTAAAACCACCACACAAATATTCTGTAAACAGCCATACGATTTCAAAGAAAATAGGATTTGTCTTACCTTGTTAAATCCTTTTCTTTGAGTCCATAGGGGGCACCGGACCAAAGGCTTAACGTTGGGTATAGGCTGGCTGGGAGCAGACATGCACCAAAAAGTTTACTTTTAAGTACCCAGCAGGCCTTGCCTCCTTATACCCTGCCCTCGCCGCCAGGCCCGCTAGTTTATTATAACAAGCCAGAAGCAGGAGCGGCAGAAAGAGGAAGGAAGAACACCTCACACAGAAGAACACTGCGAAGAAGGATGATAGCACACAACCTACACAAGAACACAATCCTGCAGGACAGGTGCGACAGGGAGGGCACCCGGTGCCCCCTATGGACTCAAAGAAAAGGATTTAACAAGGTAAGACATAAAATAGGATTTTGATACCTACCGGTAAATCCTTTTCTCCTAGTCCGTAGATGATGCTGGGGACTCCAAAAGGACCATGGGGTATAGACGGGATCTGCAGGAGACATGGGCACACTATAAGACTTTGACTGGGTGTGAACTGGCTGCTCCCTCTATGCCCCTACTAAAGACCTCAGTTATAGGAACTGTGCCCAGGGAGACGGACATTTCGAGGAAAAGGATTTTTGTTACACTAAAGGTGGGTACACACTAATAGATATATCTGCAGATCAATTGATCTGCAGATATATCTTTGGACGAATCGGGCAGTGTGTTGTGCATACATACTGCCCGATCCGTCGGGGACTGACGTCATGAACTGGGCGGGAGTGTACACACGCCCGCCCAGTTCAGCTGTCAATCACCGCCGGCCGCCGCAGCATGTGTACGGGCGGTCGGCCGACCGCCCCGTACACACACAGCGATGCGCCAATATATCGGTAGATATATTGTCCGTTGGCTGTGCTGCGCGGCCGACGCGACACGTCTGTGAACGACGGAGTTCACAGACGTATCGGCCGTAAACACTGGCCGACGGACCCGCGATATATTGGCCGTTCAAGAGAACGGCCGATATATCGACCAGTGTGTACGGGCCTTAAGGGTGAGACACATACCAGCTCACACCACAAACACACCGTACAACTGGATTAGCAGGAATACCAGATAACAGTATGAACGAAAAACAGCAACAAGCTGAACATAACCGATACACAACCTTCACGTAACCGAAAACAAACACTAACAATACAACTGGAAGTAACAGTCCGCACTGGGATGGCCGCCCAGCATCCTCTACGGACTAGGAGAAAAGGATTTACCGGTAGGTATCAAAATCCTATTTTCTCTTACGTCCTAGAGGAGGCTGGGGACTCCAAAAGGACCATGGGGTCTATACCAAAGTTCCAGACCGGGCGGGAGAGTGCGGACGACTCTGCAGCACCGATTGAGCAAACATGAGGTCCTCATCAGCCAAGGTATCAAACTTGTAGAACTTAGCAAAAGTGTTTGAATCCGACCATGTAGATGCTCGGAAAAGTTGAAGAGCCGAGACCCCACGGGCAGCCGCCCAAGATGAGCCCACCTTCCTGGTAGAATGGGCCTTTACCGACTTCGGCAACGGCAGTCCGGCCGTAGAATGAGCGTGCTGAAACGTATTACAAATCCAGCGTGCAATAGTCTGCTTGGAAGCAGCATTTCCAATCTTGTTGGAAGCATACAGGACAAACAGAGCCTCCGTTTTCCTAACAAGAGCCGTTCTGGCGACAAATTTTCAAAGCTCTTACAACGTCGAGAGACTTTGGCACCGTCACGGCATCCGTAGCCACAGGCACCACAATAGGTTGATTTATGTGAAACAAAGAAACCACCTTCGGCAGAAATTGTTGCCGAGTCCTCAATTCCGCTCTATCCACAAGGAAAATCAAATATGGGCTATTGTGAGACAGAGCCACCAATTCCGACACCCATCTAGCGGACGTCAAGGCCAAAAGCATGACCACTTTCCAAGTGAGAAATTTCAACTTCACCTTCCGCAAAGGTTCAAACCAGTGAGACATAAGAAATTGTAACACTACGTCAAGATCCCACGGTGCCACGGGTGACACAAACGGAGGATGGATAATGCAGCACTCCCTTCACGAAAGTCTGAACTTCAGGAAGGGCGGCCAATTCTTTTTGAAAGAAAATAGATAAAGCCGAAATCTGCACTTTGATGGAACCCAATTTCAGGCCTGCATCCACGCCTGCCTACAAAAAATAGAGGAAACGACCCAGCTGAGACTCCTCTGTAGGAGCTTTCTAGGCTTCACACCACGACACATTTTCTCCAAATACGGTGATAATGCTTCGCCGTGACCTCCTTTCTAGCCTTAAGGAGAGTGGGGATGACTTCCCCAGGAATACCCTTTCGAGCTAGGATTTGGCATTCAACCTCCACGCCGTCAAACGCAGCCGCGGTAAGTCTTGAAATACGCACGGCCCCTGCAGTAACAGGTCCTCTCTTAGAGGAAGCGGCCAAGGATCTTCTATGAGCAATTCCTGAAGATCCGGATACCAGGCCCTCCGTGGCCAATCTGGAACGACGAGTACTGCCAGAACCCTCGTTCGTCTTATGATCCTCAACAATTTTGGAATGAGAGGAAGTGGAGGGAACACATACACCGACTGAAACACCCACGGAGTTACCAGGGCGTCCACTGCACTGGCCTGGGGGTCCATTGACCTGGAACAATACCTCGGAAGCTTCTTGTTGAGGCGAGACGCCATCATGTCTATTTGAGGAATCCCCCAACGCCTTGTCACGTCTGCAAATACCTCTTGATGAAGAGCCCACTCTCCTGGGTGGAGATCGTGTCTGCTGAGGAAGTCTGCTTCCCAGTTGTCCACGCCCGGAAGGAAAACTGCTGACAAGGCGCTCACGTGCATTTCCGCCCTGCGGAGAACTCGTGGCCTCCGCCATTGCCGCTCTGCTCTTTGTTCCACCCTGGCGGTTTACGTACGCAACCGCTGTTTTTTGTCCGACTGAATCAGGACAGGTAGACCTCGTAGAAGGTTTTCCGCTTGCAGAAGGCCGTTGTAAATGGCTCTTAACTCCAGAACATTTATGTGGTGACAAGATTCCTGGCTTGACCATTTTCCCTGGAAACGTCTTCCTTGTGTGATTGCTCCCCAGCCTCGGAGACTTGCATCCGTGGTCAGCAGGACCCAATCCTGGATCTCGAACCTGCATCCCTCTAGAAGGTGAACTCTGCAGCCACCACAGGAGAGAAATTCTGGACCTGAAAGATAGACTTATTTTCCGGTGCATGTGTAGGGGAGACCCGGACCATTTGTCCAGCAGGTCCCACTGAAACACCCGGGCATGAAACCTGCCAAACGGAATGGCTTCGTACGCCGCAACCATCTTCCCTAGCACTCGAGTGCATTGATGAATCGACACTCTTGCCGGTTTCAGAATCTCTTTGACCATGCCCTGGATTTCCAGAGCTTTTTCCGCCAGACGAAACACTCTCTGCAGTTCCGTGTCCAAGATCATGCCCAAGAAAGACAGCCGAGTTGTCGGAATCAACTGGGACTTTGGCAAATTTAGAATCCAACCATGATGTTGCAGAACAGTCAGGGAGAGCTCCACATTTCTTAGCAACTGCTCCATCGATCTCGCCTTTATCAGGAGATCGTCCAAGTACGGGATAATTGTGACACCCTGCTTGCGTAGGAGTACCATCATTTCCGCCATGACTTTGGTGAAGACCCTCGGGGCCGTGGAAAGCCCAAAGAGCAACGTCTGAAATTGGTAATGAGAATCCTGCACCACAAATCTCAGGAAAGCTTGATGTGGAGGATAAAATAAGAATTTACTTACCGATAATTCTATTTCTCATAGTCCGTAGTGGATGCTGGGGACTCCGAAAGGACCATGGGGAATAGCGGCTCCGCAGGAGACTGGGCACAAAAGTAAAAAGCTTTAGGACTACCTGGTGTGCACTGGCTCCTCCCCCTATGACCCTCCTCCAAGCCTCAGTTAGGATACTGTGCCCGGACGAGCATACACAATAAGGAAGGATTTTGAATCCCGGGTAAGACTCATACCAGCCACACCAATCACACCGTACAACTTGTGATCTGAACCCAGTTAACAGCATGATAACAGAAGGAGCCTCTGAAAAGATGGCTCACAACAACAATAACCCGATTTTTGTAACAATAACTATGTACAAGTAATGCAGACAATCCGCACTTGGGATGGGCGCCCAGCATCCACTACGGACTATGAGAAATAGAATTATCGGTAAGTAAATTCTTATTTTCTCTAACGTCCTAGTGGATGCTGGGGACTCCGAAAGGACCATGGGGATTATACCAAAGCTCCCAAACGGGCGGGAGAGTGCGGATGACTCTGCAGCACCGAATGAGAGAACTCCAGGTCCTCCTCAGCCAGGGTATCAAATTTGTAGAATTTAGCAAACGTGTTTGCCCCTGACCAAGTAGCTGCTCGGCAAAGTTGTAAAGCCGAGACCCCTCGGGCAGCCGCCCAAGATGAGCCCACTTTCCGTGTGGAATGGGCTTTAACAGATTTTGGCTGTGGCAGGCCTGCCACAGAATGTGCAAGCTGAATTGTACTACAAATCCAACGAGCAATCGTCTGCTTAGAAGCAGAAGCACCCAGCTTGTTGGGTGCATACAGGATAAACAGCGAGTCAGATTTTCTGACTCCAGCCGTCCTGGAAACATATATTTTCAGGGCCCTGACTACGTCCAGCAACTTGGAATCCTTCAAGTCCCTAGTAGCCGCAGGCACCACAATAGGCTGGTTTAAGTGAAATGCTGAAACCACCTTAGGGAGAAATTGAGGACGAGTCCTCAATTCTGCCCTGTCCGTATGAAAAATTAGGTAAGGGCTTTTATAGGATAAAGCCGCCAATTCTGATACACGCCTGGCTGAAGCCAGGGCTAACAGCATTACCACTTTCCATGTGAGATATTTTAAGTCCACAGTGGTGAGTGGTTCAAACCAATGTGATTTTAGGAATCCCAAAACTACATTGAGATCCCAAGGTGCCACTGGAGGCACAAAGCCTCCTTTTGTGCCTCCAGTGGCACCTTGGGATCACAATGTAGTTTTGGGATTCCTAAAATCACATTGGTTTGAACCACTCACCACTGTGGAGGTACTATGCAGTACTCCCTTGACAAACGTCTGAACTTCAGGAACAGAAGCTAGTTCTTTTTGGAAGAATATTGACAGGGCCGAAATTTGAACCTTAATGGACCCTAATTTGAGGCCCATAGACAGTCCTGTTTGCAGGAAATGCAGGAATCGACCCAGTTGAAATTCCTCTGTAGGGGCCTTCCTGGCCTCGCACCACTCAACATATTTACGCCAAATACGGTGATAATGTTGTACGGTTACATCCTTCCTGGCTTTGATCAGGGTAGGGATGACTTCATCCGGAATGCCTTTTTCCTTCAGGATCCGGCGTTCAACCGCCATGCCGTCAAACGCAGCCGCGGTAAGTCTTGGAACAGACATGGTCCCTGCTGGAGCAGGTCCTTTCTTAGAGGTAGAGGCCACGGGTCTTCCGTGAGCATCTCTTGAATTTCCGGGTACCAAGTCCTTCTTGGCCAATCCGGAGCCACGAGTATAGTCTTTACTCCTCTCCTTCTTATGATTCTCAGTACTTTTGGTATGAGAGGAAGAGGAGGGAACACATACACTGACTGGTACACCCACGGTGTTACCAGAGCGTCCACAGCTATTGCCTGAGGGTCCCTTGACCTGGCGCAATATCTGTCCAGTTTTTTGTTGAGGCGGGACGCCATCATGTCCACCTTTGGTTTTTCCCAACGGTTCACAATCATGTGGAAGACTTCTGGGTGAAGTCCCCACTCCCCCGGGTGAAGATCGTGTCTGCTGAGGAAGTCTGCTTCCCAGTTGTCCACTCCCGGAATGAACACTGCTGACAGTGCTATCACATGATTTTCCGCCCAGCGAAAAATCCTTGCCACTTCCGTCATTGCCCTCCTGCTTCTTGTGCCGCCCTGTCTGTTTACGTGGGCGACTGCCGTGTTGTCCGACTGGATCAACACCGGCTGACCCTGAAGCAGAGGTCTTGCCTGACTTAGGGCATTGTAAATGGCCCTTAGTTCCAGGATATTTATGCTTGACCACAAGCCCTGGAAATTTCTTCCCTGTGTGACTGCTCCCCAGCCTCTCAGGCTGGCATCCGTGGTCACCAGGACCCAATCCTGAATGCCGAATCTGCGGCCCTCTAGGAGATGAGCCCTCTGTAACCACCACAGGAGAGACACCCTTGTCCTTGGAGACAGGGTTATCCGCTGATGCATTTGAAGATGCAATCCGGACCATTTGTCCAGCAGATCCCACTGAAAAGTTCTTGCGTGGAATCTGCCGAATGGAATCGCTTCGTAAGAAGCCACCATCTTTCCCAGGACCCTTGTGCATTGATGTACTGTCACTTGGCCTGGTCTTAGGAGGTTCCTGACTAGGTCGGATAACTCCCTGGCTTTCTCTTCCGGGAGAAACACCTTTTTCTGTACTGTGTCCAGAATCATTCCTAGGAACAGCAGACGTGTCGTCGGAATCAGCTGCGATTTTGGAATATTTAGAATCCATCCGTGCTGTCGTAGTACTACTTGAGATAGTGCTACTCCGACCTCTAACTGTTCTCTGGACCTCGCCCTTATCAGGAGATCGTCCAAGTAAGGGATAATTAAGACGCCTTTTCTTCGAAGAAGAATCATCATTTCGGCCATTACCTTGGTAAAGACCCGGGGTGCCGTGGACAATCCAAACGGCAGCGTCTGAAACTGATAGTGACAGTTCTGTACCACAAACCTGAGGTACCCTTGGTGAGAATGGCAAATTGGGACATGGAGGTAAGCATCCTTGATGTCCAGAGACACCATATAGTCCCCTTCTTCCAGGTTCGCTATCACTGCTCTGAGTGACTCCATCTTGAACTTGAACCTTTTTATGTAAGTGTTCAAGGATTTCAGATTTAAAATGGGTCTCACCGAGCCGTCCGGCTTCGGTACCACAAACAGCGTGGAATAATACCCCTTTCCCTGTTGTAGGAAGGGTACCTTGATTATCACTTGCTGGGAATACAGCTTGTGAATGGCTTCCAATACCGCCTCCCTGTCGGGGGGGAGACGTTGGTAAAGCAGACTTCAGGAACCGGCGAGGGGGAGACGTCTCGAATTCCAATTTGTACCCCTGAGATACTACCTGCAGGATCCAGGGGTCCACTTGCGAGTGAGCCCACTGCGCACTGAAATTCCTGAGACGGGCCCCCACCGTGCATGAGTCCGCTTGTAAGGCCCCAGCGTCATGCTGAGGACTTGGCAGAAGCGGGGGAGGGCTTCTATTCGTGGGAAGAGGCTGTCTGCTGCAGTCTTTTTCCCCTTCCTCTGCCCCGGGGCAGATATGAGTGGCCTTTTGCCCGCTTGCCCTTATGGGGACGAAAGGACTGAGCCTGAAAAGACGGTATCTTTTTCTGCTGCGAGGTGACTTGGGGTAAAAAGGTGAATTTCCCAGCCGTTGCCGTGGCCACCAGGTCCGATAGACCAACCCCAAATAACTCCTCCCCTTTATACGGCAATACTTCCATATGCCGTTTGGAATCCGCATCCCCTGACCACTGTCGCGTCCATAATCCTCTTCTGGCAGAAATGGACATCGCACTTACTCTTGATGCCAGAGTGCAAATATCTCTCTGTGCATCTCGCATATATAGAAATGCATCCTTTAAATGCTCTATAGTCAATAATATATTGTCCCTGTCCAGGGTATCAATATTTTCAGTCAGGGAATCCTACCAAGCCACCCCAGCACTGCACATCCAGGCTGAGGCGATTGCTGGTCGCAGTATAATACCAGTATGTGTGTATATACTTTTTAGGATATTTTCCAGCTTCCTATCAGCTGGTTCCTTGAGGGCGGCCGTATCAGGAGACGGTAACGCCACTTGTTTTGATAAGCGTGTGAGCGCCTTATCTACCCTAGGGGGTGTTTCCCAACGCGCCCTAACCTCTGGCGGGAAAGGGTATAATGCCAATAATTTTTTAGAAATTAGCAGTTTTTTATCGGGGGAAACCCACGCTTCATCACACACCTCATTTAATTCATCTGATTCGGGAAAAAATAAGATTTTACTTACCGATAAATCTATTTCTCGTAGTCCGTAGTGGATGCTGGGGACTCCGTCAGGACCATGGTGATATAGCGGCTCCGCAGGAGACAGGGCACAATAATAAAAGCTTTAGGATCAGGTGGTGTGCACTGGCTCCTCCCCCTATGACCCTCCTCCAAGCCTCAGTTAGGATACTGTGCCCGGACGAGCGTGCATAATAAGGAAGGATATTGAATCCCGGGTAAGACTCATACCAGCCACACCAATCACACCGTACAACCTGTGATCTGAACCCAGTTAACAGTATGATAACAACGAAGGAGCCTCTGAAAAGATGGCTCACAACAAGAATAACCCGATTTTTGTAACAATAACTATGTACAAGTATTGCAGACAATCCGCACTTGGGATGGGCGCCCAGCATCCACTACGGACTACGAGAAATAGATTTATCGGTAAGTAAAATCTTATTTTCTCTGACGTCCTAGTGGATGCTGGGGACTCCGTCAGGACCATGGGGATTATACCAAAGCTCCCAAACGGGCGGGAGAGTGCGGATGACCCTGCAGCACCGAATGAGAGAACTCCATGTCCTCCTCAGCCAGGGTATCAAATTTGTAGAATTTAGCAAACGTGTTTTCCCCTGACCAAGTAACTGCTCGGCAAAGTTGTAAAGCCGAGACCCCTCGGGCAGTCGCCCAAGATGAGCCCCCTTCCTTTTGGAATGGGCTTTTACCGATTTTGGCTGTGGCAGGCCTGCCACAGAATGTGTAAACTGAATTGTATTACAAATCCAGCGAGCAATCGTCTGCTTAGAAGCAGGAGCACCCATCTTGTTGGGTGCATACAGGCTAAACAGCGAGTCAGATTTTCTGACTCCAGCCTTCCTGGAAACATTTTTCAGGGCCCTGACAACGTCAAGTAACTTGGAGTCCTCCAAGTCCCTAGTACCCGCAGGTACCACAATAGGTTGGTTCATGTGAAAAACAGAAAACACCTTAAGGAGAAATTGAGGACGAGTCCTCAATTCTGCCCTGTCAGAATGAAAAATTAATTAAGGGCTTTATATATGATAAAGCCGCCAATTCTGACACACGCCTGGCTGAAGCCAGGGCTAATAAAATATCTCACATGGAAGGTGACGATGCTAAGTCCACAGTGGTGAGTGGTTCAAACCAATGTGACTTTAGGAAACTCAAAACAACATTGAGATCCCAAGGTGCCACTGGGGCACAAAAGGAGGCTGTATATGCAGTACCCCTTTTACAAACATCTGAACGTCAGGCACTAAAGCCAGTTCTTTCTGGAAGAAATTCGACAGGGCCGAAATTTGAACCTTAATGGACCCTAATTTTAGGCCCATAGACAGTCCTGTTTTCAGGAAATGTAGGAAACGACCCAGTTGGAATTCCTCTGTAGGGGCCTTCTTGGCCTCACACCACGCAACATATCTTCGCCAAATGCGGTGAAAATGTTTTGCGGTTACATCCTTCCTGTCTTCGACCAGGGTAGGGATGACTTCATCTGGAATGCCCTTTCAGGATCCGGCGTTCAACCGCCATGCCGTCAAACGCGGCCGCGGTAAGTCTTGGAACAGACAAGGCCCCTGCTGGAGCAGGTCCTTTCTTAAAGGTAGAGGCCACGGGTCTTCCGTGAACATCTCTTGAAGTTTCGGGTACCAAGTCCTTCTTGGCCAATCCGGAACCACGAGTATCATTCTTACTCATCTCCCTCTTATGATTCTCAGTACTTTTTGTATGAGAGGCATAGGAGGGAACACATACTCTGACTGGTACATCCACAGTGTTACCAGAGCGTCCACCGCTATTGCCTGAGGGTCCCTAGACCTGGCGCAATATCTAGTTTTTTGTTCAGGCGGGACGCCATCATGTCCACCTTTGGTTTTTCCCAACGGTTTACAATCATGTGGAAGACTTCCCGATGAAGTCCCCACTCTCCCAGTTTTCCACTCCCGGAATGAACACTGCTGAGAGTGTTATCACATGATTTTTCGCCCAGCGAAGAATCCTTGCAGTTTCTGCCATTTCCCTCCTGCTTCTTGTGCCGCCCTGTCTGTTTACGTGGGCGACTGCCGTGATGTTGTCCCACTGGATCAATACCGGCTGACCTTGAAGCAGAGGTCTTGCTAAGCTTAGAGCATTGTAAATTTCCCTTAGCTCCAGTATATTTATGTGGAGAGAAGTCTCAAGACTCGATCAAACTCTCTGGAAATTTTTTCCTTGTGTGACTGCTCCCCAGCCACTCAGGCTGGCATCCGTGGTCACCAGGACCCAGTCCTGAATGCCGAATCTGCGGCCCTTTCATAGATGAGCACTCTGCAGCCACCGCAGAAGAAACACCCTTGTCCTTGGAGACAGGGTTATCCGCTGATGCATCTGAAGATGCGATCCAGACCATTTTTCCAGCAGATCCCACGTAAAGGTTCTTGCGTGAAATCTACCGAATGGGATCGCTTTGTAAGAAACCACCATTTTTCACAGGATCCTTGTGCAATGATGCACTGATACTTTTCCTGGTTTTAGGAGGTTCCTGACTAGCTCGGATAACTCCCTGGCTTTCTTCTCCGGGAGAAAACATCCTTTTCTGGACTGTGTCCAGAATCATCCCTAGGAACAGTAGACGTGTCGTCGGAAAAAACTGCGATTTTGGAATATTTAGAATCCACTCGTGCTGTCGTAGAACTACTTAAGATAGTGCTACTCCGACCTCCAACTGTTCTCTGGACCTTGCCCTTATCAGGAAAGCGTCCATATTTCTTTTAAGAAGAATCATCATTTCGGCCATTACCTTGGTAAAGACCCGGGGTGCCGTGGACAATCCAAACGGCAGCGTCTGAACTGATAGTGACAGTTCTGTACCACGAACCTGAGGTACCCTTGGTGAGAAGGGCAAATTTGGACATGTAGGTAAGCGTCCCTGATATCCAGTGACACCATATCGTCCCCTTCTTCCTGGTTCGCTATCACTGCTCTGAGTGACTCCATCTTGATTTGAACGCTTGTATGTAAGTGTTCAAATATTTCAGATCTCACCTAGCCGTCTGGCTTCAGTACCACAATATAGTGTGGAATAATACCCCTTCCCTTGTTGTAGAAGGGGTACTTTGATTATCACCTGCTGGGAATACAGCCTGTGAATTGTTCCCAATACTGCCTCCCTGTCGGAGGGAGACGTTGGTAAAGCAGACTTCAGGAACTTGTGAGGGGGAGACGTCTCGAATTTCCAATGTACACCTGGGATACTACGTGTAGGATCCAGGAGTCCACTTGTGAGTGAGCCCACTGCGTGCTGAAACTCTTGAGATGACCCCCTACCGCACCTGAGTCCGCTTGTACGGCCCCAGCGTCATGCTGCGGACTTGGCAGAAGCTGTGGAGGGCTTCTGTTCCTGGGAATGGGCTGCCTGCTGCAGTCTTCTTCCCTTTCCTCTACCCCTGGGCAGATATGACTGGCCCTTTTGCCCGCCTGCCCTTATGGGGACGAAAGGACTGAGACTGAAAAGACTGTGTCCTTTTCTGCTGAGATGTGACTTGGGGTAACAAAAGGTGGATTTTTCAGCTGTTGCCATGGCCACCAGGTCCGATGGACCGCCCCTTTATACGGCAATACTTCCATGTGCCGTCTGGAATCTGCATCACCTGACCACTGTCGTCTGGCAGATATGGACATCACATTTACTCTTGATGCCAGAATGCAAATATCCCTCTGCACATCTCGCATATATAGAAATGCATCCTTAAAATGCTCTATAGTCAATAAAATCTTGTCCCTGTCAAGGGTATCAATATTTTCAGTCAGGAAATCCGACCAAGCCCCCTCAGCGCTGCACATCCAGGCTGAGGCGATTGCTGGTCGTAGTATAACACCAGTATATGTGTATATACTTTTAGGATATTTTTCAGCTTCCTATCAGCTGGCTCCTTGAGGGCTGCCGTATCTGGAGACGGTAACGCCACTTGTTTTTATAAGCGTGTGAGCGCCTTATTCACCCTAAGGTGTGTTTCCCAACTCGCCCTAACTTCTGGCGGGAAAGGGTATACCGCCAATAATTTTCTATCGGAGGAAACCCACGTATCATCACACACTTCATTTAATTTATCTGATTCAGGAAAAACTACAAGTAGTTTATTCACACCCTACATAATACCCTTATTTGTGGTACTTGTAGTATCAGAAATATGTAACACCTCCTTCACTGCCTTTAACATGAAACGTGTGGCCCTAAAGGAAAATACGTTTGTTTCTTCACCGTCGACACTGGAGTCAGTGTCCGTGTCTGTGTCTGTGTCGACCGACTGAGGTAAATGGGCGTTTTTACAAGCCCCTGACGGTGTCTGAGACGCCTGGACAGGTACTAATTTGTTTGCCGGCCGTCTCATGTCGTCAACCGACCTTACAGCGTGTTGACATTATCACGAAATTCCTAAATAAGCCATCCATTCCAGTGTCGACTCCCTAGAGAGTGACATCACCAATACAGGCAATTTGCTCCGCCTCCTCACCAACATCGTCCTCCTACATGTCGACACACACGTACCGACACACAGCACACACACAGGGAATGCTCTGACAGAGGACAGGACCCCACTAGCCCTTTGGGGAGACAGAGGGAGAGTTTGCCAGCACACACCAAAAACGCTATAATTATACAGGGACAACCCCTTATACAAGTGTTTTCCCTTATAGCATTTTTATATATGTAATCATATCGCCAAATAAGTGCCCCCCCTCTCTGTTTTAACCCTGTTTCTGTAGTGCAGTGCAGGGGAGAGCCTGGGAGCCTTCCTCACAGCAGAGCTGAGCA
This sequence comes from Pseudophryne corroboree, assembly GCF_028390025.1. Classification (NCBI taxonomy): domain Eukaryota; kingdom Metazoa; phylum Chordata; class Amphibia; order Anura; family Myobatrachidae; genus Pseudophryne; species Pseudophryne corroboree. Next base: position 528,711,223 of record NC_086449.1, on the reverse strand, counting down.
GGAAAATGGCGCCGTGTGCTGAGGAGAATAGGCCCCGCCCCCTTTTCGGCGGGCTCTTCTCCCGGAGTTTGTGAGATCTGGCAGGGGTTAAATACATCCATATAGCCTCAAGGGCTATATGTGATGTATTTTAGCCATAAAAAGGTATTATACATTGCTGCCCAGGGCGCCCCCCCCAGCGCCCTGCACCCTCAGTGACAGTTGGTGACTGTTGGTGAAGTGTGCTGACAACAATGGCGCACAGCTGCAGTGCTGTGCGCTACCTTATGAAGACTGAAAGTCTTCTGCCGCCTGTTTCTGGCCTTTTTCAACTTCGGCATCTGCAAGGGGGGTCGGCGGCACGGCTCCGGGACGAACCCCAGGGTGAGACCTGTGTTCCGACTCCCTCTGGAGCTAATGGTGTCCAGTAGCCTAAGAAGCAAATCCATCCTGCACGCAGGTGAGTTTTCTTCTCTCCCCTAAGTCCCTCGTAGCAGTGAGCCTGTTGCCAGCAGGACTCACTGAAAATAAAAAACCTAACTTAAACTTTTATTCTAAGCAGCTCAGGAGAGCCACCTAGATTGCACCCTTCTCGTCGGGCACAAAAATCTAACTGAGGCTTGGAGGAGGGTCATAGGGGGAGGAGCCAGTGCACACCACCTGATCCTAAAGCTTTTATTATTGTGCCCTGTCTCCTGCGGAGCCGCTATATCCCCATGGTCCTGACGGAGTCCCCAGCATCCACTAGGACGTCAGAGAAACTACGGGTAGTTTTTTCACACCCCACATAATACCCTTTTTTGTGGTACTTGTAGTATCAGAAATGTTCAAAACCTCCTTCATTGCCGTGATCATGTAACGTGTGGCCCTACTGGAAAATACGTTTGTTTCCTCACTGTCGACACTGGAGTCAGTGTCCGTGTCGACCTGAGGTAACGGGCGCTTTAGAGCCCCTGACGGTGTTTGAGACGCCTGTACAGGTATTAACTGATTTGCCGGCTGTCTCATGTCGTCAACAGTCTTTTGTAAAGTGCTGACACTATCACGTAAATCTTTCCATAAGACCATCCAGTCAGGTGTCGACTCCCTAGGGGGTGACATCACTAACACAGGCAATTGCTCCACCTCCACACCATTTTCCTCCTCATACATGTCGACACAACGTACCGACACACAGCACACACACAGGGAATGCTCTGATAGAGGACAGGACCCCACTAGCCCTTTGGGGAGACAGAGGGAGAGTTTGCCAGCACACACCAGAGCGCTATATATATATATATATAGGGATAACCTTATATAAGTGTTTTTCCCTAATATAGCTGCTGTATATATGTATATGCCAATTTAGTGCCCCCCTCTCTTGTTTTACCCTGTTTCTGTAGTGCAGGACTGCAGGGGAGAGTCAGGGAGCCTTCCTCCAACGGAGCTGTGAGGAAAAAATGGCGCCAGTGTGCTGAGGAGATAGGCTCCGCCCCCTTCTCGGCGGCCTTTCTCCCGCTTTTATATGGAAAAATTGGCAGGGGTTAAATGCATCCATATAGCCCAGGAGCTATATGTGATGTATTTTTTTTGCCAAAAAAAGGTGTTTTATTGCGTCTCAGGGCGCCCCCCCCCAGCGCCCTGCACCCTCAGTGACCGGAGTGTGAAGTGTGCTGAGAGCAATGGCGCACAGCTGCAGTGCTGTGAGCTACCTTATTGAAGACAGGACGTCTTCTGCCGCCGATTTTCCGGACCTCTTCAGTCTTCTGGCTCTGTAAGGGGGCCGGCGGCGCGGCTCTGGGACCCATCCATGGCTGGGCCTGTGATCGTCCCTCTGGAGCTAATGTCCAGTAGCCTAAGAAGCCCAATCCACTCTGCACGCAGGTGAGTTCGCTTCTTCTCCCCTTAGTCCCTCGGTGCAGTGAGCCTGTTGCCAGCAGGTCTCACTGAAAATAAAAAACCTACTTTAAACTTTTACACTAAGCAGCTCAGGAGAGCCCCTTAGCCTGCACCCGTCTCGTTCGGGCACAAAAATCTAACTGAGGCTTGGAGGAGGGTCATAGGGGGAGGAGCCAGTGCACACCAGGTAGTCCTAAAGCTTTTTACTTTTGTGCCCAGTCTCCTGCGGAGCCGCTATTCCCCATGGTCCTTTCGGAGTCCCCAGCATCCACTAGGACGTTCGAGAAATCGGGACGTGTAAGTAGGCATCTTTTAGGTCGACTGACGCCATAAAATCCCCCCCTTCTAGACTGGAAATCACAGCTCGAAGAGATTCCATCTTGAACTTGAAAGTTTTCAAATATAGATTGAGGGATTTTAGGTTCAGGATCGGTCTGACCGAGCCGTCCAGCTTTGGCACGACAAAGAGGCTCGAATAGAACCCTTCTCCCCGTTGGGACGGGGGAACCGGGACAATGACACGCTGTTGACACAGCTTTTGTATCGCAGCAATTACTACTTCCCTTTCTGGGATAGAAACTGGCAAGGCTGATTTGAAAAATCGGTGGGGGGGGGGGGGGGGAAGCATCTCCTGAAACTCCAGCTTGTACCCTTGAGACATTATGTCTAAGACCCAAGGATCTAGGCCCGATTGAAACCAGACCTGACTGAAGATTCGGAGACGGGCCTAAACCGGCACGGAATCCCGTAGGGGAGCCCCAGCGTCATGCGGTGGACTTGGCAGAGGCGGGGGAGGACTTTTGGTCCTGGGCGCCAGACACAGCAGGCAACCTTTTTCCCCTTCCTCTACCTTTTGAAGCGAGGAAGGACGAGCCCTTCCTTTTTTGTATTTATTAGGCCGAAAGGACTGCATCTGATAATGGGGCGCCTTTTTCTGTTGTGCAGGAACATAAGGAAGAAAAGATGACTTACCCGCTGTAGCGGTAGACACCAGGTCAGCGAGGCCGTGACCTCTCAAGACACTACCTTTTATAAGGGAGAGCTTCCATAGCTTTCTTGGAGTCGGCATCAGCATTCCATTGATGAATCCACAGCGCTCTCCTGGCCGAAACTGCCATGGCATTGGCCCTTGATCCCAAGAGGCCAATATCTCTCGCTGCATCCTTTAGGTAAGCTGCAGCGTCCCTGATATAACCGAGACACAAAAGAATGTTATCCTTATTAAGGGTATCTATGTCAGATGCCAAATTATCAGCCCACTTAGCAATAGCACTACTCACCCATGCCGACGCCACGGCAGGTCTGAGGAGTGCACCTGTAGCGACATAAATGGCCTTTAATGTCGTTTCCTGCTTACGATCCGCAGGATCCTTGAGGGCAGCCATGTCAGGAGACGGAAGCGCCACTTTCTTGGACAGCCGGGACAGAGACTTGTCCACATTGGGAGATGACTCCCACTTTTCCCTGTCGTCAGAGGGGAAAGGATATGCCATAAAAATTCTCTTGGGAATCTGCCACCTTTTATCAGGTGACTCCCAAGCCTTTTCACAAAGAGCGTTCAGCTCATGAGAGGGGGGAAACTTCACCTCAGGATTTTTCCCTTTAAATAAACAAACCCTTGTATCTGGAACAAGAGGTTCCTCAGAAATATGTAAAACATCTTTAATTGCCACAATCATGTACTAAATACTCTACCAATTTTGGATGTAAACTGGCTTCATTAAAGTCGACACTGTAATCAGAGTCCGTGTCAGTATCCGTATCTGCCATCTGGGTAAATTAATGTTTCTGTGACCCTGAGGGGGCCTGTACCTGAGACCAGGCGTCCTCCATGGATTTTCTCCACGTTTGTGTCTGAGAATCAGATTTATCCAGCCTCTTAGACAATAACGCCACATTTGCATTCAATGTACTCAACATATTCACCCAATCAGCAGTCGGCGGTGCCGACAGAGTCACTCCCAAATCCTTCTCTGCACCCCCAGTAACCTCCTCCGGGGAGGAGCACTCAGCCTCAGACATGTCGACACACTGTACCGACACACACTCACACTGGCAATAGGTGACAGACCCACAGGGAAGCCTGTTAGAGAGAACACAGAGGGACTATACCAGCTCACACCCCAGCGCCCATATACTACTAAAAAAATAATATATGATCACTGCGCTGTTTTATATACATATATATAGCACCAATTGACTGTGCACCCGTTTTGCTCCCTGTACTTGTTAAGAAAAGTGGAGGTCCGGGCCAGCGTCTCTGCATGCTCTGTGAAGAGAGAAAATAGCGCTGGTAAGCTGTGTGGGCTAAGCCACGCCCCCACCCGGCGCGCTGTAGTCCCGCTCAAATTCAAATTATTATACTGGCGGGGGTCTTATATTTAGTGCCTAGGCACAGATAATATGCTTTTTGCCAGTGAAAAACTCCAGTAACCTGCTGCCCAGGGCGCCCCCCCCCCCTGCACCCTGTGAGTGCCGTTGGTGTGTGTGTGGGAGCATGGAGCGCAGCGCGACCGCTGCGCTGTACCTTCGTTACTGAAGTCTTCTGCTGTCACTGAAGTCTTCTGCCTTCTGTATACTCAGCCGGCTTCTTTCTTCTGGCTTCTGTGAAGGGGTTGACGGCGCGGCTCCGGGAACAAGCAGCTAGGCACCAAGTGATCGAACCCTCTGGAGCTAATGGTGTCCAGTAGCCAAAGAAGCAGAGCCCTTAACTCAGAAGAAGTAGGTCTGACTTCTCTCCCCTCACTCCCACGAAGCAGAGAGCCTGTAGCCAGCAGGTCTCTCTGAAAATAAAAAACCTAACCTAGTCTTTTCAGAGAAACTCAGGAGAGCTCCCCTAGTGAGTGTCCAGTCTCTCTGGGCACAGAATCTAACTGAGGTCTGGAGGAGGGGCATAGAGGGAGGAGCCAGTTCACACCCAGTCAAAGTCTTATAGTGTGCCCATGTCTCCTGCGGATCCCGTCTATACCCCATGGTCCTTTTGGAGTCCCCAGCATCCTCTAGGACGTAAGAGAAATCCTATTTTCTTTTTTGTCCACCAGACCAAAGGCTTAACACTGGGACGTCCTAAAGCTGTCCCCACCCGGGTGGGAACGCTCCTGGACTGCATTCAGGACCCTTCGCCCGAAGGCTGCGTCCTCAGACGCAAAAGGTGTCGAAAGCATAAAATTTGATGCAAGTCTGGACAAAGCTGCCCAGGAGGCTCCCATAGCCAGTGTGGAATGAGCCTTAACCCCCAAAGGGGTAGGAAGGTTGGCCATGGAATAGACATGGTGAATAGTCAACTGCTGCCATCTGGCTACGGTCTGTTTGGATGTAGGACAACCTCTTCTGCGAGCATCCAACAAGACGAACAGGGAGTCCGAACATCTGAGATCCTTGGTCTTGTTCACGTAGATGTGAAGCGCTCGGACAACGGCCAAAGAGGCCTCCTCTGGAGAAGCCGCTGATCATGCTGGTACCACAATTTCCTGATTGAGGTGACATTTGGTAACCACTTTAGGCAGAAACCCTGCTCGAGTACGAAGAACTGCTCTATCAAGTGAAACACCAGAAAAGGTGACCGCCAGGATAAAGCACTGAGATCTGACACCCTGCGGGCTGTAGATACGGCCAATAGTAACCAGGTTTTCCAAGTGATCCACTTAAGGTCCGTCGTTTCTAAAGGTTCAAAAGGATGCTTCTGTAGAGCCATGAGGACCAGTGACAGACCCCAAGGGGCCACCGGAGCCACAAACGGTGGTTGAACGTGTAGCACACCCTGGAGGAATGTCTTGACATCCGGCCTCAGAACCAGTTGTCGCTGGAACAGCACTGATAGTGCTGAAACCTGGACTTTGAGTGACGATAACCTGAGGCCTAAGTCCAGGCCAGACTGAAGAAACGATAAGCGAGACAGCCGGTAAAAGCGCGACTTAAAACCACGACTGGTACACCAGGAGAAGTACGTTTTCCAAACCCGGTGGTAAATCCTAGCCGATGAAGGTTTCCTGGCATTAAACATAGTCTGGATGACTTGCTGGGAAAATCCTTTAGACTACAGGATGGATGTCTCAATAGCCAGGCTGTCAAACTGAGACACCGAGGATCTGGGTGTACACAAGGACCCTGAGACAGAAGGTCAGGGCATAGAGTGAGGCGCCACGGTTTGTCTATAGACAGACTTAGCAGTTCCGCGTACCATGGGCGACGTGGCCAGTCTGAAACCACCAGCATCATCTCGCCGCCTTCCTGTTTGAATTTCCTGAGTAGTCTGAGATTCATGGAGATCGGTAGAAAGACATATCAGGTGAAACGACCAATGAGCCGTGAGGGTGTCTACAAGACATGCCTTTTGGTCAAGAGCCGAACTTGCTTATTTGGTTGTTGTGTCGGGATGCCATGAGGTCTATGTCCGGCATCCCCCACTTGGACACCAATTGTTCGAACACTTCTGGGTAGAGCATCCACTCCCCTGAGTGCACGTCTTGTCGACTTAGGAAATCCGCTTCCCAGTTGAGCACTCCTGGGATGAAGATAGCTGACAGTGCTGGAAGGTTTTGTTCTGACCATTGGAATATCTTGGACACCTCTTCTCGCATGGCTCCTCGACTGCAGAAGCCCCCTTGTCGATTTAGGTAAGCTACCGCTGTCGCGTTGTCCGACTCGACTTTGACTGGGCGACCCCTGAGCAGAGATTGTGCTGATCGCAGCGTGTTGAGGATTGCCCTCAATTCCAGTACACTGATGGGGAGTGAACTTTGAGGAGTCCAGCAACCCTGGAACGTGTGGGATTCCGATACCGCTCCCCAGCCTCGAAGATTGGCATCTGTGGTTACCACTTTACAGTGCTGAATCCAAAAGGGGCGACCTTTGTATAGGTTGTCCCGAATGAGCCACCATGTTAAGAACAGTCGAACCTCTAAAGACAGTGTTATGGTCTGTGAACGGATGTGGAAATGGAAACCGTTCCATTTGCAAAGAACTTCTAATTGTAGAGGACGAGAATGGAACTGCCCGTACTCCACCATATCGAATGTTGCTACCATCGAGCCCAGGATTCTCATGCAAGCATGGACTGAAACCGCGCACTGATGGAGGAGTGACCGAATTCAGGACTGAATGACCATGAGTTTCTCGAGTGGCAGAAAGACGCGCTGTATTCTGTGGAATTGAGGAGCGCCTTTAAGTGAAGGATTGTTCGAGAAGGCGTCAACAATGATTTTTTCCAATTTATCTTTCAGCCATGAGATTGTAACATCTCTAATGTTGACTGAATGTGGAGTGTTAGCGTTTGTTGCGATTGTCCTAGTAGTAGGAGATCGTCCAGGTAGGGCAGGATTCAGATTCCGCTGCGTCTGAGATGCACTGGGATGACTGCCATGACTTTCGTAAAGACTCTTGGAGCCATGGAGAGACCGAATAGTAAGGCTCGGAATTGCAAACCGGAGAAACTTTTGAGGACTTGTACGAATTGGGACATGTAAATATGCATCCTGTATGTCCAGGGATGCCATATAGTCTCCCAGTTCCAGCGCCAGGATGATCGTTCTGAGGGATTCCACGTGAAACTTGGGGACTCGCAGGTATAGGTTCAGCGTCTTGAGGTTGAGAATAGGGCGGTGGGAACAGTCTGGTTTTTGGACCAGAAAGAGCAACGTGTAAAACCCCGTCCTCTCTGGTCCCGGGGTACCGGAACAAGGACGTTGGAGCCGAGTAGAGAGCCGACCGAGTTGTGTAGAGTCTCTGCCTCTCCGAGATCCCTCGGAATTCCCGTGGTGCAGAACATGTTTGGGGGACAGCTCCAAAACGTCAAGGCATAACCTTGTGTCACGACGTCCCTAACCCAGGCGTCCGTCGTGATGTCCCACCACTTTGGAGCAAAAGACAGAAGTCTGCCCCCCACTATGGGATCCCCCAGAGGAGGGCCCGCCTTTTCACGCTGCAGGTTTGTCGGCTTATTTGGCAGCTGTGCATCTTGTAGCCCAAGGTTGTTTTGTGCGTGGCTTGGTGATCTTTTCTTGGGCCTGGTAACGGGAGGAGGCCTGGCCCTTTGCTCGTCCCTGGACACGAAAGGGACGAAAGGCAGTTTTGGGTTTGGGGGCTGATGCTGAGGGTAGAAAAGCAGTCTTAGCAGTAGCGAGTTGAGTGACAAGATCGCTCAGCTCTTTCCCGAATAGGGTATCTGCTGTATGTGGCAGAGCTTCCAGAGTTTTTTTGGAGAAAGCGTCCGCTCTCCAAGAACGCAACCATAAGGATCGCCTTGCTGCCACTGTAAAAGCAGAGACTTTAGATGTAAGAACACCGTGTCTAGGGCTGCTTCCGACAGATATGCGGTTGCTGTTTGAATATGAGCTACCAGTGTCAGTAGTAGTTTCCTACTAACTGAGGAGGATAGGCCCTGTTGAAGTTGGTCAACCCAACAGGAAACGGCTTTAGTTACCCGTGCCGAAGCTAATGCCGGTCTGGTTATAGCTCCCGCATGAGAATATGCTGTCTTAAGAAGGGTAACCAATTTGCGATCTGTGGAATCTTTGAGATATAAAGAATCCAGGCTCGGGAGAATCGAGGAACGCTCTATGCTCGCTACATGCGTGTCCACTGGTGGGGGAGTTTCCCACTTGGACCTCTCCTTAGCCGAGAACGAATAGAATGATTGATACCGCTTACATAGCTGATACCGTTTATCCGGTTTAGCCCACGCTGCCTCTAGTAAATATTCCAACTGCACAGAGGAAGGAAACTGTGCTGAATTTAGGTTTCTTAAAAACTGGAGTCTTAGAGGCTGGAACAAGATCTATTTGCTCAATATCCAGTACTAACCTCACTTGTTTGACTACAGCCTCTACTTCAGCTATAGAAAGAGAATCTCTTAGATCTGAAGCTGCGTCCAGAACAGACTCCCCTGATCAGCTTTCTTGGTCAGAATCTGGGGTGTCCGAGTCCGAAGCCCCTACTGAACGTGGGGTAGCAGTTCCACTAGAAGTGTGTGTCAGCCAGGGACGCTTCCCTCTATCCAAAAATTGTTGCATGGAAGCAGAGACCTGAGATAATCCCTGGACAGATTGTGCTAGAGTGTTAACCCAAGTGGGATCCACCTGTGGGGGCGGATATATATATGAATGACCATGTGCCAAAGTTGACGGCAGTGCCATTTGTGGAGTCACCTGCTGCGTATTCAAACGGTCCACTAGTTGCGTCATAACCTGCGTCTCTGTGGTTGTCCACGCTGGATCCTGAAGAAACGGTGGAGGTGGGGGATCCTATTGCGGTGGTACTACTACGCAGGCTCTGCATCTGCCAATGTCCTGGGGATCCTGAGGAGAAAAAATAGCATAACATGCAGCACAAGTGGGAGGCTCAGGTGTGACCACCTTTTTTCCCCTGGATGACATTGCACAATTTACTGGAAAACAGCACTGTATAGTCTAAAAGTGCCCCTTAATTAGCAGCGGCCTGTCCCTGAGGAGCCTATGCTGAAACAAGTCCTTGTGCAAGAATCGTGCGATCAAGCTCCACACAGTGTTAAAACACTCACATACACACAGTTACATAGCCACTCACATGCTAGAACAAGAGGAGCCAAGCTACTCAACTGCCCTGTGATATCAGCAGGCAGGAGAAAATTACTGAACCCGGCTGCTGAAGCAGGGTACAGGGGAGACAGTGGCCATACACTCCTCTCTCATCAACTCCCAGTCAGCATGTGCTCTAAAATGGCTGCCAAGCGTTGAAGGGTAGGGATTGAGAGAGGAGAGATAGCCCAGGGGCAGGCCTTGAGCAAGCTACTGGTCTGTCCTGGGTCGGGGGAGGGGCTGCAGGCTGGCACCCTACCCCCTCAGATGCTATACCCCAGGGCTATGCCCACCTAACCTGCTGGCTGATGCCCTGGTGGTCTAGTGGAAAACAGGCGCAGCGCACTGGGCCCCCACTCATCTACTCCCCTGCTGACTCCCTTCAGCGGGAGGGGATCGCCGCAGGGAACCAGTCTACTCACACTATGGAACCTGTCGCGGTTGTGAGGGAGGCAACTGAGCATGTTGTTAGCCTCTCCCGGTGGAAGACCCCGGCCCCATTATCGACGTTGCCACCGGAGTCCGGGTGCTGGAGCAGTCATGCTGGGCTCTAAGTGCGCCAGCATTCCGCTCTGAGCGCTGCAGTGCTGGATAAAGTAGAAGGAGGATGTTTAAATACATTCTCTTCATTTTTCTGAAAGCCTCAAAAGGGACAGAAAATAGGATTTTTCTCGTAGTCCGTTGAGGATGCTGGGGTCCACATTAGTACCATGGGGTATAGACGGGTCCACCAGGAGCCATTGGCACTTTAAGAGTTTGAGCTAGCTCCTCCCTCTATGCCCCTCCTACCAGACTCAGTCTAGAAACTGTGCCCGAGGAGATTGACATCTTCGAGAGAAGGATTATACACAGATAGTGGTGAGATTCATACCAGCTCACACATACAAGGCACGTCAGGCCAACGAAGCTTGAACACTCAGCAACTGCTGAAACATTACTTACCAAGTAACAATGCAGTACTCAACTAAACAAAGTTGTACTGAACCAAATAACATCTGCAGGAAAACGAAGCGCTGGGCGGGCGCCCAGCATCCTCTACGGACTACGAGAAAAGGATTTACCGGTAGGCACCAAAATCCTATTTTCTCTTATGTCCTAGAGGATGCTGGGGTCCACATTAGTACCATGGGGATGTACCAAAGCTCCCAGAACGGGAGGGAGAGCTCAGAGGCTCCTGCAGAACGGATTGACTGAACTTCAGATCATCAGAGGCCAAAGTATGGAACTTGTAAAACTTTGCAAACGTGTTCGACCCAGACAAAGTTGCAGCTCGGCAAAGTTGCACTGCCGAGACACCCCGGGCAGCCGCCCAGGAAGACCACACCTTACGAGTAGAGTGGGCCTTAACAGATTTTGGACACGGCAGACCTGCCGTAGAATAAGCGTGCTGGATAGTGAACTTAATCCAGAGAGAAATAGCCTGCTTAGAAGCAGGACACACAATTTTCTTGGGATCATATAGGACAAACAGAGAGTCCGACTTTCTGTGACGAGAAGTTTTCTTCACATATATATTCAGAGCCCTTACAACATCCAAGGACTTTGATGTAATTGAGTCAGTAGCCACTGGCACCACAATAGGTTGGTTGATATGAAATGTCGACACAACCTTCGGAAGAAACTGCTGACGTGTCCTGAGCTCAGCTCTATCTTCGTGAAAAATCAAGTAAGGGCTTTTACAGGATAAAGCCCCCAATTCGGACACGCGTCTAGCAGAAGCTAAGGCCAACAACGTGACCGCCTTCCATGTAAGAAACTTGACCTCAACCTCCTGTAGAGGCTCAAACCAATCCGACTGGAGGAACTGCAACACCACGTTAAGGTCCCAGGGCGCAGTAGGCGGTACAAAAGGGAGGTTGGATGTGCAGAACTCCCTTCAAAAAAGTCTGAACCTCAGGGAGGGAAGCCAACTGTTTCTGAAAGAAAAAGATAGGGCCGAAATCTGGGCCTTCACAGATCCTAACCTCAGGCCCATATCCACTCCTGCTTGCAGGAAGAGGAGAAAACGTCCGAGTTCAAACTCCACCGCAGGAAACTTCTTGGATTCACACCAAGAGAAATATTTCTTCCAAATACGATGGTAATGTTTAGACGCTACTCCTTTCCTAGCCTGTATCAGGGTAGGAATGATCTTCTTCAGTATGCCCTTCCGAGCAAGTATCAGGCGCTCAACTTCCATGCCGTCAAACGTAGCCGCGGTAAGTCTTGATAGGCGAACGGCCCCTACTGCAGCAGGTCCTCCCGAAGAGGAAGAGGCCGTGGTTCTTCTTGCAGTAGATTCAGAAGATCCACATACCAAGCCCTTCTTGGCCAGTCTGGGGCAATGAGGATCGCTTGAACCCTTGTTCTCCTTATGAGCTTTAGGATTCTTGGGATGAGTGGGAGTGGTGGAAACACGTAAACTGACTGGAACACCCACGGAGACACCCGTGGTTAGAAGAACCCAGTCCTGAATCCCGAACCTGCGGCCCTCCAGTAGGTGAGGCATTTGGAGCCACCAGAGGAGTGAGATCCTGGCCTTTGGCGACAGACAAATTCAATGGTGCATGTGGAGATGAGATCCCGACCACTTGTCCAGAAGATCCAGCTGGAAGGTCCGAGCGTGGAACCTTCCGTACTGGAGAGCCTCATAAGAGGCCACCATCTTTCCCAATAGGCGAATGCATTGATGAACCGACACCCGGGCAGGCTTCAGGACATCCCGGAACATAATTTGTATCACCAACGCCTTTTCCTGCAGAAGAAACACCTTTTGCACTTCCGTATTCAGGATCATTCCCAGAAAGGACAACCTCTGGGTTGGTTCCAAATGTGACTTTGGAAGGTTCAGAATCCAGCCATGACTCCTGAGGAGGCGTGTTGTGAGAACAATGGATTGCAGCAGGTTCTCCTTGGATGATGCTTTTATAAGCAGATCGTCCAGATATGGAGTGATGTTCACTCCTAGTTTGCGGAGGAGAATCATCATCTCTGCCATCACCTTGGTGAACACCCTTGGTGCTGTGAAGAGGCCGAATGGCAGGGCCTGGAACTGGAAATGACTGTCCAGCAATGCGAAACGGAGATAAGCTTGATGCGGCAGCCATATTGGAATGTGGAGGTACGCATCCTTGATATCCAGGGATACCAGGAATCCCCCCCTCTTCCAGACCTGATATCACCACCCTGAGAGACTCCATCTTGAACTCCTTTAGAAAGGGGTTCAATGATTTTAGGTTCAGAATGGGCCTGACCGAACCATTCGGTTTCAGTACCACGAAAAGGTTCGAATAGTAACCTTTGTTCTGCATGTGAGGTGGTGCTGGCACAATGACCTGTGCCTCCACCAATTTTTGGACAGCGTCCTGTAGTACACTGCTGTCTGCCAACAGAGTTGGTAAGCCTGATTTGAAAAAACGATGAGGGAGACTTTGAAATTGCAGCCTGTATCCCTGGGACACCATATCTATCACCCAGGGATCCAGGCCGGACAATACCCAGACGTGACTGAAATGTCTGAGTCTGGCTCCCACTGGCCCCATCTCTAGGCCGCGCAGTCCACCGTCATGCGGAGGACTTTGACGTACCTGAAGGTATTGGACGCTCTGGCCTTTCTAGACCTGTTAGGCCGAAAGGACTGCGATGCAGATGAAAAGAAGGATTTCTTCGGAGCAGATGTAGCTGAGGGAAGAAAAGGAGACTTACCCCCTGTAGTTGTGGATATCCACGCATCAAGAGCATCCCCAAAGAGAGCCTGACATGTATAGGGTAGGGCCTCCATACTTTTCCTGGATTCCGCGTCGGCCGACCACTGGTGCAGCCACAGTCCCGGAAGATATTCCCGCAGCAATGGAGCCCGGGTCTTTCATGGATTCTACCATAAAACCATAAGGAAGCTGAGTTGTGAGTGCTATGGACCGCATCAGCTTCTCCATGGACGATGCCTCTATCAGCAGATTGTCCAGATACAGAATTATGTTCACACCCTGTCTGCGGAGGAGAATCATAATTTTCGCCATCATCTTGGTGAATACCCTCGGCGCTGTGGAGAGGCCGAATGGCAGGGCCTGGAACTGAAAGTGACAGTCCAGCAGTGCGAATCGAAGATACACTTGATGCGGCAGCCAAATCGGAATGTGGAGGTACGCATCCTTGATATCCAGGGATACTAAGAATTCCCCCTCCTCCAGACCTGATATCACTGCCCTTAGAGACTCCATCTTGAACTTGAACTCCCTCAGAAAGGGGTTTAGTGATTTTAAGTTCAGAATGGGCCTGACCGACCCATCCGGCTTCGGTACCACAAAAAGGTTTGAATAGTAACCTTTGTTTTGCATATGAGGAGGTACTGGTACAATAACCTGTGCCTCCACCAACTTCTGGACGGCCTCTTGCTGGACAGTCCTGTCTGCCAACAGAGCTGGCAAGCCTGATCTGAAAAATCGGTGAGGGGGAGATTTGTAATTCCAGCCTGTACTCCTGGAAAACAAGATTTTGCACCCAGGGGTCCAGGCCGGAGGACACAAAGACATGACTAAAATGTCTGAGTCTCGCTCCCACCGGACGCACCTCCGGGGCGTGCAGTCCACTGTCATGCAGAGGACTTTGGTGTACCTGAAGCAGGTTTCTGTTCCTGGGAACCTGCAGCCGCAGGTTTCTTGAACTTGGGCAGACTACCCCGAAAGAAGGTCTTGGACGGCTTGGCCTTTCTGGGCTTGGTAGAAGCTGTGATGTAACTGAAGAAAAGGGTTCCTTCAGAGTAGGTGTAGCTGAGGGAAGAAAGGGTGACTTACCAGCCGTATCCGTGGAGATCCACATATCTAACACTTCCCCAAAGAGAGCCTGACCTGTGTAGGGTAAGGTCTCCACACTTCTTCTGGATTCTGCATCGGCAGACCACTGGCGCAACCATAGTCCTTGACGAGCTGATACTGACAGAGGAAATTCCCGCCGCCATGGAACCCAGGTCTTTCATGGATTCTATCAGAAATCCTGAATGTTACGTAAAAACAATTCAACATCACATTTCTCCATAGTATCCAAGTCCTCAAGTAACGTGCCTGACCACTTTACTATAGCTTTGGCAATCCAAGCACTGGCAATAGTGGGACGTAGTATTGCACCAGAAGCCGTGTACATGGATTTGAGCGTATTATCAATTTTACGATCAGCCGGCTCTTTGAAGGGGGTAGATCCTGGAACAGGTAAAACCAACTTTTTTGAGAGTCTAGATACTGACGCATCAACAATAGGCGGGTTTTCCCATTTTTTTCTATCCTCTACCGGGAAAGGAAACGCTACCAGGACCCTCTTGGGTATCTGTAATTTTTTTATCCGGGTTTTCCCAAGCCTTTTCAAATATAGCATTTAATTCCTTTGACGCAGGGAAGGTTAGCGAGGCTTTCTTATTTTCCGTGAAGTAAGCCTCCTCAACCTGCTTGGGTGTTGTATCAGCAATATTTAACATCTCTAATAGCCTCTATCATCAACTGCACCACTTTTGCATGAGATGCTGCCCACCGCAACACATCCCCGTCACCGTCTGCAGTATCAGAATCGGTATCATCCTGCATGATCTGTGCAAGAGCACGTTTATGTGAATATACAGCGGGAAGCCCTGATGTACCAGAACTGGGCTGGACTGCCATAGAGTTGTGTAAAGACTGAGTTGCAGATTCATTTTGTGCAACCCTGTTAGAAATCTGAGAAATCATAGATTTAATAGAGGATAACCACTCAGGCTCCCTTGCTGGTATCTGTGCTAAACCAGTGCAAGCCTGATTACATGGAATTGGATCATCCTGAGAGGACATATCCTCTGCAGCATATGACACAGAGTCCCTGGACATTGCTTAATGGAGACCACAGACACTCCACACACACAGGGGAGTACAGACAGAGTTTCCCCCCCCCCCCCAAGAATGTCAAGAGAGAAACAGAGATTGGAGCCAACCCACACACAGCACTTTTAATACGAAGGGAGAGCCCCTATCAGCGCTGACTGTGCACCTTAATAGGTTACAATGTCGTCTTGCAGCCTCCCCCCCGCTTCTACAACCACCTGGTACCGTGAGAGATAGCTGGAGTTGCTGTGGAGGGACTTGCTCTTCACTGACAGCGTTGAGCAGGCAGGAAAATGGCACTGAACACTGCTGGGTCCGCTCTCAGAAGCTCCGACCCCAAAATGGCGCCGTCTTCCTGCTGTTCATAGGATTATACTGGCCTGAGGATTTGTGCTGGCTGAGATCCCGGGAGGGACCCAGACAGGCTGTGTGACCAGTGTAGGCGCTGGCTCAGGGCGCCCCTCACAGCTCCGCACTATGTACCGCTGAGCCTCCGGAGCGCAGTTAATACTGCGCTTCTACCCTAATGCCGCCATCTTCACAATGGCCCCCCGCTTGCTAGGGGGGGTCGGTGACTCACTCGCCACCAATCTTCAGCTCTGAAAGGGGGTGGGGGCATGCTGCTGGGGTGAACGATCCCCTGTGGTGGGGAACGATCTATCTCCTCTGGAGCTCAGTGTCCTGTCAGCTGAGATAGTGGCTCAGACCCCGCAGGGCAGACACTACTCCCCCCCCCCCCCCCCCCCCCCCCTTAGCCCCACGAAGCAGGGAGGCTGTTGCCAGCAGCCTCCCTGTAAAATAATAAACTCTAAAATAAACTTTACTAGAGAAACTCTGGAGAGCTCCCCTAGCTGTGACCGGCTCCTCAGGGCACATTTTCTAAACCGAGTCTGGTAGGAGGGGCATAGAGGGTGGAGCCAGCCCACACTCTCAAACCCTTAAAGTGCCAATGGCTCCTGGTGGACCAGTCTATACCCCGTGGTACTAATGTGGACCCCAGCATTCTCTAGGACGTAAGAGAAAAAACATATTACGCGATATTAGCCAGTTAAGTGGTTAACGAATGCACTAATGCAGTCTCTAGACAGATTGTCTGTTCTAATGCAGGCAGTTCTTGTAAAACACATTGAGATAAATAGCACCGTAATGTTGCAAATAGCAAAAATGCTTACAGTCGGCAAGTCAATTAATTGTAAATGGAATAAAGGTTGGTTCAGTATTCCAGAAGTTTAGGATCCACCTTTAACTCATCTGAAACTTTCCCTTAGGGAAGGTGATAGTTTTGTTGAATGTGCTGCCAAGAAAATGCTACTTCCTAGCCAGGCCACTAACCACTGTCTCCTGCCTGGAAAAAATAGGAATTTAATACCTACCGGTAATTCCTTTTCTCGTAGTCCGTAGGGGATACGGGGATGGTATTACATAGTAACATAGTATTTGAGGTTGAATAGAGGCAAATTGCCCATCGTGTTTAACCTGTTTTAAGTTGTGAGGATTCTACATACTTGCTAAATAATGTTTTATGACTAGTTAGCTACTATAACTCATGTTACCCCCGGATTAACCATGTTGATATTTTAAGTATAACCTTGGATAGCTTTTTCATTCAGAAATTTATCCATTCCTTTTTTAAATCCAATTACAGAGTCCGCCATTACCACCTTCCCTGGCAGGGAATTCCACATCCTGATTGCCCTAACAGTGAAGAGCCCTTTCCTCTGTTGCGTTCAGAACTTTCTCTCCTCCAGTCGCAGCGAGTGCCCACGTGTCCTAAACTGTGTTCTTTAAATAAATAATTCCTCTGACAACTCTTTGTGATGTCCCTTTACATATTTGAAGATATTAATAATATCTCCTCTTAGGCGCCTCTTTTCTAGTGTATACATATTCAGCCTAGTAAGTCTTTCCATATAGTCCAGTCCTTCTAAGCCTTTAATCAATTTAGTAGCTCACCTTTGAACACTTTCAAGTTCACTGATGTCTTTTTTATACAATGGTGCCCAAACCTGAACACAATATTCCAGGTGCGGACGTACCAATGCCTTATACAGCGGCATGATTACATCAGAGTCCCTTGTCTCAATTCCCCTTTTTATGCACGCTAGCACCTTACTTGCCTTCTTTACTGCGTTTTGACATTGGGTACGGTTATTAAGCCTATTATCAATGAATACCCCCAAAACTTATTCCAACTCTGTTTCCCCTAGGCGTTCCCCATTTAATAATATGTAGAATGCAAGTTTGTTTTTAGTCCCAAAATGCATAACCTTGCATTTGTCTGTATTGAACCTCATTTTTCATTTAGATGCCCAGAGTTCAAGTTTAGATAGATCATTCTGCAAGGACTGCACATCCAATTTTGAATTAATTACCTTACAGTTTAGTATCATCTGCAATTATTAGTACCATGGGGTATAGATAGGATCCATTGGAGCCTGGCACTTTAAGAAATCTTCAGTGTGTGCTGGCTCCGCCCCTCTATGCCCCTCCTGCAGACTCAGTCTAGGAAAACTGTGCCTGAGAAGACGGGCATACTTTGAGAGAAGGAAAATAGACAAGAATAACGGTGAGGCAACGAACCAACACATAACAGTGACAAAGGATAGCAACGCTAACCAGAACAGTAACAGTGACCGCAACAGCAGACCACCCCCCCCCCTCCGAAAAAAAAAAAAAAAAAAAAAAAACACTTACAACAAGGCAAGCAGAAAACACGAAGCACTGAGGCTGGCGCCCAGTATCCCCTATGGACTACCAGAAAAGGAATTACTGGTAGGTATTAAATTCCTATTTTCTCTAACGTTCTAGGGGATACTGGGATGGTATTAGTACCATGGGGAAGTCCCAAAGGTCCTAGAACGGGTGGGAGAGTGCTGAGACCCCTGCAAAACTGGTTGACCAAACTGAAGGTCCTCACTGGCCAAGGTATCGAACTTATAGAAATTCACAAACGTGTTTGAACCAGACCAAATAGCTGTTCGGCACAACTGTAAGGACGAGACACCACGGGCAGCAGCCCAGGAAGAACCCACCGACCTAGTGGAGTGGGCCTGAATAGAACTTGACAGTGGCAATGCTGCCGAAGAATAAGCCTGTTGGATAGTCATACTGATCCAACGAGCAATGGACTGCTTGGAAGCAGTACATCCAATCTTGGTAGCGTCGTAAAGGACAAAGAGTGAGTCAGTCTTCAAAGCCTGAACTACGTCCAGGGACTTTGGAGCAACCGACATGTCAGACTTCACCGGAACCACTATCGGTTGATTTATGTGAGAAGCCGACACCACGTTCGGCAAAAAGTGTGGGTGAGTCCTGAGCTCCGCCCTATCCTCGTGGAATATCAAATAAGGGCTCTTACAGGATAAGGTCCCCAATTCCGACACACGTCTCGCAGAAGCCAGTGCCAGCAACATGACAGTCTTCCAAGTAAGATATTTCAAGTCCACCCTGTGTAAAAGGTTCAAACCAGTCCGATTGGAGAAAGGTCAGGACCACATTGATATCCCATGGAGCCGTGGGAGGGACAAAGGGCGGTTGAATGCGAAGGACACACTTTAAGAACGTCTGTACCTCCGGAATCACAGACAACTGCCTCTGGAAGAATATGGACAAAGCCGAAATCTGAACTTTGATGGAGCCTAACCGTAGGCCAAAATCCACGCCTGCTTGCAGAAAGAGCAGGAAACGGCCAAGTTGAAATTCCACAGTAGAATATTTTCTACCCTCACACCAAGAAACATATTTCTTCCAGATACGGTGGTAATGCTTTGACGTGACCACCTTACGGGCTTGGACCATAGTCGAGACAACCCTGGAGGGAAGACTTATCCTGCTAGAATCTCCCTTTCAACTTCCATGCCGTCAAAAGCAGCTGCAGTAAGTCTGGATAGACAAACGGCCCTTGTTGAAGATCTTTGAGAAGAGGTAGAGGCCAGGGCTCTTTGAGACACATGGTTAGGAGGTCCACATAACCAGGCCCGGCGAGGCCAATCCGGGGCAATTAGAATTGCGTGAAAGCATTCCCGTTTGAGTCTTTTTAGAAATCTGGGTATATGAGGAATTGGAGGGAACAGATAGATGAACTGGTGAGTCCACGGCGCCGTTAGAGCATCCACCGCGGCAGCCTGCGGATCCCTCTTCCTGGAACAGTAGTGACGCAGCTTCTTGTTGAGACGAGAAGTCATCATGTCCATCAGCCGGCGGCCCCACCATTGAACTAGCTGTTGAAACACCTGAGGGTGAAGACCCCATTCCCCTGGATGGAGGTTGTGTCTGCTGAGGAAGTCTGCTTCCCAGTTGTCCGCTCCCGGAATGAATATGGCCGAAATAGCCCTTGCGTTAGCTTCCACCCAGAGGAGTATCCTTGACATCTCTCACAGTGCGGCCCTGCTTTTTGTTCCTCCATGTCGGTTTATGTGCACCACCGCCATGGCGTTGTCCGACTGGACCTGTATGGCCTGATGTTGGAGGAGAGAGGAGGCTTGTAGAAAGGCATTGCAAATAGCCCTGAGTTTCAGAACGTTTATCGGAAGAGAAGACTCCTGACTTGACCACCTGCCTTGAAACTAAGCCCCTTGGGTCACAGCACCCCAACCGCGGAGGCTCGCATCCGTTGTCAACAGAGTCCAAGATTGGATTCCGAGACGTCGACCCTCCACTAGGTGAGAGATTTGTAGCCATCATAACAGGGAAATCCTCACTTTCAGCAAAAGGGATATTCTCTGGTAAATGTGTAGGTGAGACCCCGACCACATGTCCAGTAGATCCAGTTGGAATGGACAGGCATGGAACCTGCTGTACTGAACTGCCTAGTAGGACGACACCATTTTGCCTAGTAGGCGGATGCAAAGGTGCACAGAGCTCTTGTGGGGCATGGAGCGGACCATAGCCTGAATTGTCAAGGCTTTGTCCATAGGGAGAAATACTTTGAGACACAGCGTCCAGTATCATCCCCAGGAACTGAAGTCTCTGCAACGGTTCCAGGTGTGATTATTGTAAATTTAGGATCCACCAATGATAAATAAGATGACGCGCAGTCAGGTTGATGCATTGCAACAGCCGCTCCCTGGATACCGCTTTTACGAGGCGATCGTCCAAGTAAGGGACTATGTTCACTCCCATCATGCAGAGTTGCAGCATAATTTCCGCCATAACTTTTGTGAACACCCTCGGGGGGCCGTGGAGAGGCCAAAAGGCAAGGACTGGAACTGGAAGTAGCGGTCCTGTAACGCGAATCTGATATAAGCCTGATGAGGGGGTCATATCTGAATGTGCAGGTATGCATCTTTGATATCCAGGGATATCAGGAATTCCCCTTCTTCCAGGCCAGAAAACACAGCTTTAAGAGGCTCCATCTTGAACACACGCAGATATGGGTTCAGAGATTTGAGGTTCAAGACTGGCCGTACCAAACCGTCCAGTTTCAGTACCACGAATAAACTTGTATAAAATCCCTTGCCTCTGAGTAGAGGAGGGACTGGAACAATCACCTGTGTGTGGAGTAGTTTTTGAATGGCGTCCTGCAAGGTAACTCTTGCTACAGGTGAAGCTGGTAAGCCCGACCTGAAGAATCTGTGAGGAGGGTGTCTCTGAAATTCCAACCAGTAGCCCTGGGATATGAGGTCTCTCACCAAAGGGTCTTTGCATGACTCCGCCCAAACCTGGGCAAAATATTGCAGTCGAGCACCCACCTGAAAGTCCCCCTGCAACTGGGGCCAACCGTCACGCGTAGGGATTCGTGGAGCAAGATCCGGAAACCTGGTCCATTGATCCAGCTGCCGCTGGTCTGAGATTTACCTCGATTTCCTCTAGCTGCATTTGAGGCATCCCTGACCCTGCCTCTAAATCTGGCCACACAAAAGTACTGTAGAGAGGGACCGGTGTAGGGATGTCTTGCCGGAGGAGCTGCAGATGGCAGATAGGTGGACTTAACTGCCGCTGCTTGAGAAATCCACTTATTTAGCTCCTCCTCAAACATGGCATCCCCCGTGAAGGGAAGATTCTCCACGCCCCTTTTTGGAATCAGCATCCGCTGTCCATTGTCGCAGCTATACAGCTCTTCGAGCGGAGACCGCTATAGCCATGGAACGGGCATTAATGAGGCCCATCTCCTTGATTGCCTCACTCAAGAAGTTAGCAGAATCCTGGAAATGTTGCAGTAGAGTCAGGATCTCATCCTGAGGCATAGCGTCAAACCCATCAATTATATTACCAGACCATTTGGGCATGGCCCTTGTGATCCAACCACAAGCAATGGTGGGTCTCTGTGCGACACCTACTGCAGTGTAAATGGATTTGAGTGTAGTCTCAATTTTACGGTCAACAGGGTGTTTTAGGGAGATAGCACCAGGTACAGGCAGCACAATCTTACGTGACAGCCTGGACACTGAGGTATCCACAATCTGAGGATTCTCCCACACCTTCCTATCCTCAGGGGGGAAAGGAAAGGAATTCAGAAACCGGGGTTTGAAATTTCTTGTCAGGATTAACCCACGCCTCTTTAAAAAGTGTGTTTAATTCCTTGGAGACAGGAAATGTGGCAGTAGATTTTGGTTTTACATTAAAAAACAACTCTTCATCAGGTTCTGCCTCTTTATCTGGGATGTTGAAGACTTCCCTAATAGAAAATATTAGAGCCTCCACACCATGAGACATTGTTACCTGTGTCTAAGTCTACCTCTCCCTCTTCCAAATCTGGTATGTCATTTTCAGAGTCAAATTGGAGTGCATGTGGGAGTGTGCGTTTATGCGAGACCAGCAGGGGGGGCTGAGGAGCATATATGTGGTCAGCAGTATGAACTAAAAAACCATCCACAGAATTTTAAGCATTTGTCATTCCTGCCTGGCAGTAGCCAATTCAGAGTTAATGTTAGAGAGTTAATGTTAGATATTCCCTTAAATGAATCCAGCCATTCTGGTTCCTGTGTGCTTCTTCCCTGAGAAGGCAGAGTGTATTGAGTATATAACAGAGATCCCCCTGGAAAAGGAGAAAACTGTTTTACAGGATGGACGCATAGCCTTTTTGCCAGTCATGCTGATACAGCAGAACACACACACACACACACACACACTAGCAGTGAAATAACAGACCCCAGACAGCCTGTACGGAGTGATATAGAGAGGGATGAGACCAGTACACAATGCCACAACAGCTAAAGCAGTGCTTTGCCGGGCATAAACTAGAGCCTTAGATAATCTAACTAGTTTTCTGACAATACATATGCTCCCCCTGTTCTACAAATACCCCTGGTACCAGTACAAGGTGACTAGAAGATTTTTGGAGGAGCAGCGCTTCCCTGCATGCAGCCTGGAGTCTGATGCAGCAGGAAATGCCACCACTGAGCCGCTGGTCCCACTGTCCGGGAAGCCCCGCCCCTTTAATGGCATGCGGTCCTTATGCATAATTATACTTGCAGTTATCTCCAAAATGCAGAAAACGTGGTTAAAACCCCTTTATGCGCCAGCCAAGTGCCATCCGCGCCCTTATGCCGCCAATGTAACCAGGGGCCCGCTAACCGGGACCGCGGTTTCTATACTCACTGCACCAGCGTCTTAAGCTCTGTTAGGGGTGGCGGCATGTTGTCGGCGTGAACGCACACCCTGGGGGTAATGCGAAAGAGCACCTCAGGAGCTTTGTCCTGTCAGCGGGGATCCGGACCATTAACCCTATAAGAGGTTGCTTCGGTCCCCCCATGAGTCCCATGACGCAGGCAGACTGGTGCCAGCCAGTGCTGCCTTAAAAAAAAAAAAAAAACTTAAATAAAGTTTTGAAGAAAACACTCTGGAGTTCCAGAGAATGCACCCGGCTTCTCTGGCACATTTTTCTAAACTGAGTCTGCAGGAGGGGCATAGAGGGGAGAAGCCAGCACACACGAAGATTTCTTAAAGTGCCAGGCTCCAATGGACCCAATCTATACCCCATGGTACCAATACCATCCCAGTATCCCTTAGGACGTTAGAGTCATGTCATGCAACTCTGATGACCAGGTAATTGCTGCGACACAGATCAGGTGAAGCAGAGAGTCTAGCATTTAGCACAGTTTAAACTTTGTACCCCCATGGTACTTAGAGCCCTCCTCCTCTTAGGGGTATTCAGCCAGACTGTCAACAGTCACATTGAGTAAATAGCCATTAAAAAAAAACAAAAAACGAGTTTTATGGTAAGAACTTACCTTTGTTAAAACTCTTTCTGCGAGGTACACTGGGCTCCACAAGGATTGGACAATGGGGTGTAGAGTAGGATCTTGATCCGAGGCACCAACAGGCTCAAAGCTTTGACTGTTCCCAGAATGCGCAGCGCCGCCTCCTATATCACCCCGCCTCCCAGCACAGCAGCTCAGTTTTTAGTTAACCAGCCCAATGCAGTAGCAGGAAAAGAGACGACAACGGTTAGTAGCCACATACACCACACTCTCACGACAGGACAAGAGTCAGCTGCTAATGCCAAACCAACCCAAAGAAGCTAAGTGCATCAGGGTGGGCGCCTTGTGGAGCCCAGTGTACCTCGCAGAAAGTTTTAACAAAGGTAAGTTCTTACCATAAAACTCGTTTTCTGCTGCGGGGTACACTGGGCTCCACAAGGATTGAACAATGGGGATGTCCTAAAGCAGTTCTTATTGGAGGGGACGCACTGTAGTTAGTGGGCACAAGAACCCGGCGTCCAAAAGGAAGCATCCTGGGAAGCGGCAGTATCAAAGGCATAGAACCTTATGAACGTGTTCCCTGAGGACCATGTAGCCGCCTTGCACAATTGATCAAGGGTCGCACCACGTTGGGCCGCCCAAGAAGGTCCAACAGACCGAGTAGAATGGGCCGTAATGTGAGCAGGAGCTGACAGACCAGCCCTCACATAAGCATGTGCAATCACCATTCTAATCCATCTGGCCAGAGTTTGCTTATGAGCAGGCCAGCCACGTTTGTGAAATCCAAACAAAACAAAGAGAATCAGATTTTCGAATAGAAGCAGTTCTCTTCACATAGATACGGAGAGCCCGTACCACATCCAAAGACCGCTCTTTGGGAGACAAGTCAGGAGAGACAAAGGCCGGAACCACAATCTCCTGATTAAGGTGGAATGAAGAAACCACCTTAGGTAAATATCCGGGACGAGTCCTAAGAACCGCCCTGTCACGGTGAAAAATCAGATATGGGGAACTACAAGACAAGGCACCCAGATCCGACACTCTTCTAGCAGAGGCAATAGCCAGCAAGACCACCACCTTAAGGGAAAGCCACTTAAGGTCAGCTGAACCAAGAGGTTCAAATGGAGGCTCCTGCAACGCCTACAAAACCACCGACAAGTCCCAAGGAGCCACAGGCGGGACATAGGGAGGTTGGATACGCAACACACCCTGAGTGAAAGTATGATCAGGTAAAGTCGCAATTTTTCTCTGAAACCACACCGACAAGGCAGAAATATGAACCTTGAGGGAGGTCAGACGCAGGCCTAAATCTAGGCCTTGCTGCAGAAAAGCCAAAAGTTTGGCTGCACTAAACTTGGAAGCATCATAATTGTTAGATGCGCAACAAACAAAGTAGGAATGCCAGACCCTATGATAAACCAGAGAAGAAGCCGGTTTCCGGGCCAGAAAATAGTTTTAATGACCCCTTCAGAAAACCCCTTAGCCCCTGCAGGTCTGAGAATCAGTGCCGCCTGGGTCACGCTGGAGCTACGAGAAGCAGATTTCCTTTTTCTTGCTTGAACTTCCAAACTACCCTGGGCAGGAGCGACACCGGAGGCAACACATACGGCAGCCGAAACCTCCACGGCACCGCCAGCGCATCCACAAATGCTGCTTGAGGATCCCTTGTCCTTGCTCCGAAGACCGGAACCTTGTGATTGTGTCGAGACGCCACCAGATCCACGTCTAGAAGACCCCACTTTTCCACGAGGAGTTGAAACACTTCTGGATGGAGGCCCCACTCGCCGGCATGCACGTCCTGACGACTGAGAAAGTCCGCTTCCCAATTCAGGACTCCCGGAATGAATATTGCCGATATGGCCGGTAGATGGCGTTCCGCCCAACGTAGAATCCGTGAGACTTCCTTCATTGCCAAACGGCTTCGAGTGCCGCCTTGATGATTTATGTAAGCCACTGTGGTGGCATTGTCCGACTGTACTTGAACAGGACGGTTCTGAATTAAATGCTGGGCCAGGTTCAACGCATTGAAGACCAACATTCTGGAATTGCGGGCGATCAAGAGGAGAGATTCCTCCTTGGTCCACCAACCCTGAAGGGAGTGTTGCTCCAGCACCGCGCCCCAACCTCTTAGACTGGCATCTGTCGTCAACAGGACCCAGTTGGATATCCAGAAGGGACGACCCCTGCACCAGTGTTGGTCCCGGAGCCACCAGTGTAGCGACAGACGGACCTCCGGAATCAAGAGGATCATTTGAGATCTGATCCGGTGAGACAGGCAGTCCCGCTTGGCTAGAATCAGCCTCTGGAGGGGGCGAGAATGGAATTGAGCATACTCCACCATGTCGAATGCTGATACCATTAGGCCCAGCACCTGCATTGCCGAATGTACCGACACTTGCGGACGAGAAAGGAAGCAACGAATCCTGTCCTGAATCTTCAGGACTTTCTCCTGAGACAAGAACAACCTCTGCTTGTGAGTGTCCAACAACGCTCCCAGGTGCACCATGCTCTGTGCAGGGACCAGGTAGGATTTCTTCCAGTTGATGAGCCACCCGTGGGCTTGTAGAAACCGGACCACCATATCCAGATGACGCAGGAGAAGATCTGGGGAATTTGCCAGGATTAACAAGTCGTCCAGATACGGTAGTATCCTGACCCCTTGACGGCGGAGTACCACCGTCGTAACTTTGGTGAAGACTCGCGGAGCCGTTGTTAAACCAAAAGGTAACGCCCGAAACTGGTAATGTAGGTTGCCAATAGCGAACCTCAGGTATTGTTGATGTGACACTGCTATAGGAATATGCAGGTAAGCATCCTGCATGTCCAGGGAGACCATGTAGTCCCCAGGTTCCAAGGCCAGAACTATAGGGCGAAGGGTTTCCATACGGAACTTGGAAACCTTCACAAACCTGTTCAATGCCTTGAGGTTGAGAATGGGCCGGGAGGACCCATTCGGATTCGGGACTAGAAACAGCGGAGAATAGTACCCCGGCCCCTCTGAGCAAGAGGCACCTGTACTACGACTCCTGTATCCAGGAGGGTCTGTACCACCGAATGTAGAGTTTTTGCCTTTGTCTGGTCCAAAGGGACGTCTGTCTGGCAAAATCGATGAGGAGGTCGGTATTTGAAGGCTATGGCGTAACCTCGAGTGACGACTTCCCGTACCCAGGCATCTGAAGTGGTCTTCAACCATTCCTGGGTATACCCTAGAAGCTGGCCCCCCACCCTGGGATCCCCCAGGGGGAGGCCCGCCCCGTCATGCGGCAGGCTTATCGGTCTTGGCAGCTGGCTGACGGGCAGCCCAGGCTCTTTTGGGCTTCGGCTTCCCAGGTTTGGAAGTGCGGGCCTGCTTATGGTACGCCTGACCTTTTGCTTTACCTGAAGGACGAAAGGACGTACCTTTAGCCTTCGACACAGAAGGAGCGGTATTAGGCAGACAGGCAGTTTTGGCAGTAGCCAAGTCAGCCACAATCTTATTTAAGTCCTCCCCAAACAGAATATCTCCCTTGAAAGGGAGTACCTCCAAGGTTTTTCTAGAGTCCAGACCCACAGACCAGGATCTCAGCCACAATATCCGCCGAGCCAGGACTGACGTAGTAGAGGCATTGGCTGCTAGGATACCGGCATCAGAAGCCGCCTCTTTAATATATCGAGAAGCTGTGACAATACATGACAAGCATTGTCTAGCATGGTCAGAAGAGATTTCAGCTTCTAACTCCAAGGCCCATGCTTCAAAAGCCTCTGCAGCCCATGTAGTGACAGGTAGAGCTGAGGAAACCACCATCCTAGCCACATGCGAGTCTACTGGAGGAGGCTTTTCCCAATTTTTAGACAGCTCTGGCGCGAGGGGATAGCGAGCCAGCATCTTCTTTTGAGGCACAAACTTCGTACCCGGGTTTTCCCAGGGTTCCTGACGTATATCCACTAGGTGGTCAGAGTGAGGTAAAACTTGCTTAATCACCTTCTGACGCTTGAACCTATCTGGTTTCTTAGGAGGGACGGATGGCTCGGGATCATCCGTAATCTGTAGAATTAACTTAATAGCCTCCAAAAGATCAGGAACATCCACATGTGAACTACCCTCCCCATCAGCCTTATCTGAGTCAGAACCTGAGGGGTCAGTAAATGTGCCGTCTTCATCAGACGAGGTGTCAGTCACAGCAGTGGATTGTGAGGAGATAAGCGCTCGCTTAGAGGACCTCTTGGACTTAGGCGAGCGTTGGTCAGACTTTTTAGTAGTCAAGGACTGGTTCAACTTCCTTAATTGAGCAGATAAATCGTCCGCCCACGGCGGGTTAGCTGCAGGGACCACATACGGTTGTACCGGCATTGGGGGTCCCATAGGGGGTGTTAGTTTATGAACTAGCGTATGCAGAAGCGTGGAAAAAGCGGCCCACGGTGGGTCAGTATGTGCCTCTGTTGCCACAGTCCCACTGGGGGGCAAGGAGCCCCCAGAACCAGAGCCCACAGCTGCTATATTCTCCTCATATGGCCCCGTGGCGTCAGCAACACTGGCAGTGTGTTCAGCCCCAGAACCGTTACCCTCAGAAGCAGACATGATATAACTTGCAGTATGAGGTTAACACAGTACAATTATCAGCAGCACTATACCTCTGAACCCAAACCCCTGCGCAGTGTAGTCAGCACTAGCAGAGATAAAGGAGAGATATGGTGACTAAATCACAGAGAAAAATACGTAATACAGTATATCTTTGTGAAAATCCTATATTAGATAACACCTGACGCACCAAGCCCCCTCAGGTTATGGAATATAGGGATAGCAGGTTGAGTGAAAGACACGAAATGGACACCACTCAGCTATCAAATGCACACACAGAAAGTTATAGTTTGTACAATGCAGAGGTTATTACTGACAATAATACTGCACTGGACTAGCTTACACAGCTATATAACAATAGATATAACAGTACACAGTAAGAACTGGATGTATATCACAGGGTAATTGTACTATAAAACCCTGACTAAGTGCACTCTTTCTTAACTATCACTGTCTAAAAAGGCAGGTAGAATACTTAAGTGTCATGTAGAGGCACAGCGCTGACAACCAGGCGGCTTTACATAGGAGGATTTGCCCAAGCAGTCCCAGGAACAGTGAGCTGAGGGATAATGGCGTCGCAGACAATGACAGGGAGTGAGGAAAAGACAGATATGCAGCTCCAGGGCGGGAACACTTGCTAGAAATGGCGCCCTGGGGCTGGGGGAGGGGCTTCAGGTCTAAGCCTTATCCCCTCTGCTGGCAAAACCACCGGGTACTGTGGGCGATATAAGAATTGGTTTAGAGAGAAAACCTGACCTGCGCCCATGCCCTGGTGATCTAGTGGGATCACCTGTATCCACAGTGTCCACCGCCAGCGCGCGCGGCCCGCCTCCCACTAACCGTGCCGGATCGCGATAAAGACCGGGTCCCGCTTGCGGGACCCACTTACCACCTCCCGAAGCGCGTCACGCGATCCTGGAGAGCCCCAGCCGTGTGTGTCTAACGTGAAGAAACCCGGAGCTTCCGCTGTAGGTACCCGGCAACAAGGGCTCGGGAGTGTACAGCACCGCTGGGGAGAGCTGGAGCTGCAGCAGTGAATGTCACAAGACATTTACCACCGCTGCTGCCCTTGAAGTCTTCACTTTTTACCTCTTAAAAAGCTTTTCTTAGGGCTGCTTGGAGCAGCCCCTCTGTTAAGTGCCTGCTTACTGCAGCACCAACTAACAAAACTGAGCTCCTGTGCTGGGAGGCGGGGTGATATAGGAGGCGGCGCTGTGCATTCTGGGAACAGTCAAAGCTTTGAGCCTGTTGGTGCCTCGGATCAAGATCCTACTCTACACCCCATTGTCCAATCCTTGTGGAGCCCAGTGGAGCCCGCAGCAGAAATTAAAATAAAGGTGCTAGAATTCATGGGCCAGTGCTTCACAAGTACCCCCAAACACCCAGTGTGGAGTGTGTATGTTCTCCCTCTGGTGCCACAAGATATTTCCACGCTTAATGTAATAACATTCCAATTTCTAAAAACAAACTAGGTCATCAGTCAATACACTTGCCTCATTTTCAAAGTTGTATTCTTCGTCATATGTTAATTTCTTCATCACCGCGAGCATTATAGCCTACGGGAGGGAAGAATAACACTAGTCTAAGAGCAAAGGAACTGAAAATATGCTTACATATATACACCATATTTATTATTGTGGATTTAACATCACAATAATAACATAAAAGGCTAAACTGCATAGACGAATACAGAGGTACGAATCAAGGAGGACAATTATTAAAATTGGCTACAGCATCAATAACAAATAAAAATATGTATGTAAAAGGGAAGACTTCTATATAAATTTTATTTAATTTAATACAAATTAATAATTTCATTCTCACTGGAAATGGAAAAATCTCTTGTAAAACAAATGGAATAAACAGTGCACATACTAAAAACAGAAGCTGAAGGCTCAGTCGCATAAGTCTGGAATCAAATTCCAGAGCCAGTGTTATGTGGTGTGGCTATGTGGATGGAGTAAATCAGTGACTCATGAACTTTTATGGGCATGTGCCTCCAAAATTTTAACAAACAGTAGCCCTCTCAATGGCCTTAAATGATGATAGATTTACCTCTGGTCGCTCGAGAAATAAGGAGTTTTTTTTTTTTGCAGATGCAGAAAACTACTATTCCCAACATCTGCTTCTGGATTATCTGCTGGGACTTGCAGTTCCACCACAAGCGCGGAAGTCACAGCAATATTGGTATTAGAGAGCTGCTTTTGCTGTACCATAACCCTTATTCTAAGTATTCTCTACACACCCCTCCTCTAATCTTTTACCACCTCCTGTCCCTACCAAGATAAATTTATGCTGGTTTCTCCATTCTTTCACTCACTTCCGCTCTGCTTATGTCATCATATCTACCCATGTATTGTCTATTCTCCCAGGATGTAGTTGGTATCCCAATATACGGAATGCCGGCAGTCAAAAGACCGATGCTGGAATCCCGAAACCTGTCAGGATGCAGACGCCGGAATCCCTACAGCCAGAAACCCGAACAAGTATGCTGGAGAGTGTTAGGGTTAGGCTTCGGGGTGGGGGAAGGATAGAAGATGGTAAGTTTTAGTTTAGTTGCTTGTTTTTTGTCAGGATCGTGGCAGTCGAGATGCCGGTGTCAGTATTCCGACTGCCAGCATCCATTTTGCCCACAGGTAACTGCCCTAACTTATGTTGACTGGTGTAATAAAGAGGAACAGTGTACTTAAGGGTTGTCGTCTCACAGCAAGGCTTGCAGTTTAAGGGAAAAGGTTGTCCTGGTGTGGACTGTGATAAGACAGGAGCCGTCAGTGAGGAGGGGCAGAAGCCATGACTGCAGCCGAAGGCTACCCACCAGGCTATTTGCCAGCTAGGGTAATCACGGGGTGATACTTTCAGCATTAGGAATTACTGAAATAATATATGATCAAGAGTATTGAAGACATTAAAAAGGAAACTTTACCAAAAGCAATTCCCAGTAAAAGAATACATTATACACATCTCACATGCAGGAGTGAGGACTGCTTACCTCCACATTAGCCTTTTGTTGCTCTGAAAGCAAAACCAACTGTAAAATGACAAAAGGTAGCACATTATTACACCAATGCAGATTCAGTACCTAGGTAATCTATTTAAAAAACATACTTCCATAACCTAGAAAAAAATGTTGTACCATATCGCCCTTTGATGTCACAGAGTTAAGAGGGGTACTGACGGGAGAGATGTGTGCTGAGCGATCTTAATACAGACCGCTCAGCACACATCTCTCCCCCCGCTCAGCACAGCGCAATGTGCAACAATGCTCTTCTGTGTACCAACCTGTTTCAGGATGTGCAAATACTCGTAACAAAATCCAATGATATTAGAAGAGATATCATCATCTTCATGGACTAGCAACTGCAACATCAGAGGCACTTTCGATTCAATAGACAGCAGTGTGTCTTGGGCACTCTTCATATCACAAGTTTTCACTAATTTAGTCCAGCTAATGATCAGAGACTGTCCCATTCCATTCACTAGCTTTGAGAATCTGGCCAGGAAATCCACATCTTCCTCCTAGAGCAAAACATTCAGTAAATCATTACTTGTGGAAGATCAGGAAGCACACTGTACATACGTAAATCAAGGCACCATCTCACTGGCAGGAAATACTAATCTATAAATTGGCTAAAAATGTGCAGTGCAGAAAAAAAAATGCTCTCAGCATCTGCTACTCTTGTTAAGAGCAAAAACTACAATAAAAAAAAAAAAAAGACTAATTTACACACACGATTTGAAGTGAACATTAAACAATTAAATACAAAGAAAGAGTATACTAAAGGGTCTGTTTGCACTGAAACACTTGTCTATGAGCAACAATGAGTGGGTCCTTTCACATGAAAAACAGGTGTGAAATGCATAGCTTAACGGTATATAATGCATGTTATTATGTGAATGGAAAAACAAGTGGTTGCCATAAGATTCAATGATCCCTAAAGACAAATGACTTTTACAACTAGTAACATTATTCGAAACTGATATAATTTAAACGCACAATGGGGGCAGATTCAATAAATTTGGGGGAACCCAAAGTAATGGGACTTTGTTGGAGCAATTCAGTTGTTGCTCCGATTGGGTGACCATTACTTCTGACACACAGCCGCTGATAATCAGTGAACGGGCTGATGGGGATTTTTTTATTTTATAAGTTAGGTTTGGAAATATATGAACATTCAAAAAAGGCTCGACACAAAAAAGAAACAAAAAAACAAACAAACAGAAAAAAAGATTATGTTCTCACCCGTTATATACTTTTCTTGGCGTCCACAGGGATGACACTGGATATAGATGGTGAGGTGGAGTCTGGGCACTAAACGGTTAAGTTTCTTTCCCCAGCAGCCCAAGCTCCCTCTTCTCTATACCTCTCCCCCAGCCTACAGGTTCAGTTAAGTTAATAAGACTAAGGCTCTTACAGCAAGAGAAAAAAAAAGAGAAGGAAGACCGGCACACACTCAATTCAAACACACAGTGGGAGGAGAAAGGGGGAACCGGCAACAGTGCCAAACCCCACAAGCCAGGTGCTGTAGAGTGGGCACCCGGACATCTGATAGACCAGGACTGTTTACATCAGGACTTTAAGCCATTGGTGGAAAAACTCTGGAACCTGGAGAAAGACTGACCCTTGCCTTTCTCCTGCGGACAAAAGCAGTGAAAATCAGACACCTGGGGGCTGCCACAGAAAGCAGTCTTGGGACACAGTTACCGTAGCCACGACCATGTCCAATTCTGTACTAAGAAGAAACTCTCAAAAAAAAACTCTCAAAAAAAAAAAAAAGGTAGGGCCTCAAAGGCCTACTTAAGAGTCTGCATCGGCGCACCAGGTAAGAAGCCAGAGACTCTGGCAGCCAGGAGAGGCTGCCAGAGCAAAAAGCAGACACTTTAGAGGTTAGGATGCCTGTGTCAATGTACACCTCACAGATAGGAGCCTGCATCCATGATATGCTCCACCAAAGACAACAACTCTGTTATGCGAGTACCAGAAAAGGGACCATCCTCCATGGCGTCTGCCCAACGTCTAATGACCTTAACCACTCAAGTGGACAATAGCTCCCGCATTAGAGTAAATTGCCTTAAGAAAGTTCTCTAACTCCTATCTATCTGATCCTTAAGGGAGGCCATGTTATAGTTATAGGAAGCATAGTAGATTTGACCGGGATACGGTGATTAGGTCGACGACTATTGGTCGACATGGAAAAGGTCGACAAGAGTTTTTTAAAAAAAAAATCAAATCTTTTTTTAACCTTTTCATACTTTACTATCCACGTGGAGTACGATTGGGAATAGTAACCTGGCGCGCAAAGCGAGCCATGCGAGGGGACACGATGCACTACTTGGGGTTCCCAGTCACTTTACGCAGAAAACTACACCAAAAATGGTTTAAAAAAAAAATAAAAAATCACATGTCAACCTTTTTTCCATGTCGACCAATAGTGGTCGACCTAATGACTGTTGACCTAAGTGTGGCTGACTTAATGACCCATACCCATTTGACCAGTCAGGCGATATGAGCATCTACCATAGGAGGGGACTCCCATTTGGCCAGATCTGCATATGAGAGCTAACAGAAAGCAGCAATGCACTAAGACTTGGAGCACTTGCTAGGGTGAGCCCATTCCTCCGCTAGGAGGTCTTCAACCTGAGCAGAAGAATGGAACTCAGCAGAAGAAGGGACACCGGTGCCAAACCCTGCACCAACTGGACAAATAGTGCTCAACAATCCAAACTCCGCAAGTGAGGAAGTAGCTAAATGTATAACCTGACTACAGAGAGTGAGGTAAATCTCTCTGGGGAGATGTTGAGGCATGCAATGTGCTAAAATGGCCACCCAGCATCTAATGAAGGGAGGAGAGAGAGGAGTATACTTAGTGGCAGGATGCCTGCAAAAGGGAACGCTCCAATGGGGTAGAGGAGGGGCCAACATCTGGCAGGACACCAGGGCAATGGCCGCTATGAAGGATAGTGTCCTGGTACCATAAATATTGCCCTGGTGGTCTAGTGGGGTGCGTAGACAATCTGGTCCCCACTGCCAGCACTGCTGGTGTTGGTCCAACGGCGTGCTGCCCACGAAGGACCTACAGAACAAGTACAATGAGCTGTCACTCATTCTGGAAGGGGAAGATCAGCCTGTGTGTATGCCTGTGATATGGTCCTGGAACTCCATCTAGCTAGCGTCTGCTTATTTACAGGTGAGCCCTTCTTATAAAATCCATAAAGTATGAAAAGAGAATCCGTCTTCCTGATGGAGTCCTTGTGTTACATGTATATTAAGTATATTAAGGCCCGGACCATATCCAGCAAAGCTTCACCTACTGAAAGGTCCGATGATTGGACAGCTGGGACTAAAAAAAATTCTCATTCAGATGGAAACTGGATACCACCTTAGGCAAATATCTGGCTTTTGTTCGAAGAACAGCTCTATCTGAATGAAAAACCAAAATTGGGGAACGGCATAAAAATGCCCCCAAGTCTGATACGCTACGTGCAGAGGCAATAGCCAACAGAAACAATGTCTTCGCTGTGACCCATTTAAGGTCTGCCAAATCCAAAGGTTCAAAAGGGTACTTTTGTAAGGCCCTTAGAACTAAAGACAAATCTCATGGAGTCACCAGAGGGACAAAGAGGATGAATCCGAATAACTCCCTGTAGAAATGCCCGAACATCAGACAATGGTGCTAACAGTCTCTGAAACCACACTGACAGGGCAGAAAAGAGGATTTTGGTACTTACCGATAAATCCATTTCTCTGAATCCTCTAGGGGACACAGGAGCATCCATTTACATTAGGGGTGTGAAGCTTGCAACCGGAGGTGCGGCACAATCTAAAATTAGCATTGTGTGCACAGCCGGCTCCTCCCCCTTCACATCCCTCCTCCCTCAGTTTGGAAAATTTGACTGAGAGAATAGGACATGATACTATAGCACCTGGCGAGGAACCGAACCGTACATGTCAAACAGTATCCAAGAAACGGTTAACCGAAAAACGAACGCTGTTTGTACGAACTGTTTAAACGAGAACTTCGAACACAGCAGGCTGACAGCACCGAGGCGGGTGTCCAGTGTCCCCAGGAGGATTCAGAGAAATAGATTTATCGGTAAGTTATAAAATCCTCTTTTCTTTTTCATCCACTAGGGGACACTGGAGCATCCATTTACATTAGGGGACGTCCCAAAGTTATCGCCAAGGGAGGGAGTGCTGTCGGTGGCCTGCAAAACTAAACGTCCGAACTTAGAGTCTCCAGACGCAAAGTTATCAAACCTGTAATATTTCGTGAACGTGTGGGCTAAAGACCACGTTGCCACTCTGCAAAGCTGAGTAGTGGAAACACCTTGGGCATCCGCCCATGAGGCCCCCACTGATCGGGTGGTAGAAGCACCCGCCTGAACCGAAACCTGTGTTACAGGAAATATAAGCTTGCCGAATGGCAAGTCAAATCCGTCTAGACAAAAGACTGCATAGGTGCAGGCCAAAACTTCTTTGGCCCATCTAAAAACAAAACAAATGGTCCGACCTTCGGAAAAGTCGATGTAACCTACACGTATACCCCTAAAAGCTCGGACAACATGCAAAGACACGTCCCTATTTGCAAGACCCATCTGCAAGACCCTAGGAAGAGGGGACCATGCATGGCTGGTTTACGTGAACCCCCGAAACAAACTCTGGAAGGAAATCTGTTCCTGTACGGAATTCCGTCCTATCCGCCTGAAAAATGAAAAAAGGACGTCTACCCTATAGGGCTCCCAACTCATGAACCCGCCTGGCCGAAATCAAAGCAAGCAATAATGTGATCTCCCAAGAGAGATATTTCAGGTCTTTCTTGCAAACAGCTCAAAAGTTTGAGTTCTCAAAAACTCAAACTCCAAAGTTTAGTCCTCCGGCGCAGTGGGAGGACGAAAAGGGGAACGTATGCTCAGAACCCCCAGTAAAAAGGTTTGACCTCTGGCAAGGATGCCGTATGGAGAGAGCCGAAAGTTGAACCTTCAGAACGCCCAGTATCAGTTCTACCTCTAGACCGGCCTGAAGGAAAATTACAAGTCTGGATAAGTGGAAGTTCGTCGAATTCCACCCACGTACCTGACACCAGGCCATATATCTCTTCCAATCTATGTAGTAGTACCTAGCGACAACCATCGTAGAAATGGCCGTTCTTGGTATCCCTCTGTCTCTTAAGATCCGGGTTTCAAGAGCCACGCCGTTAAACGCGACCTGTGCAGGACTGGTGATGAAACGGTCCCGGAGATAACAGGTCCTCCCTCCGAGGCCACCGCCAAGGATCTTCCCCTAGTAATCCTAGCAGTTCTGAGTACAACTCCTGCGGGATCAGTCTGGTGCGATCAGGATCGCCCACATTCGTACTCTTTTCAACCCTTTCAGAAACCTGGGTATGAGTGGGAAAGGAGGAAAAATGTAAACCCTCCTGCAACACCAAGGAAGCGTTAATGCGTCCACTGCGTCTGCTGCTGGATCCCTTGTCCTGGACACCTCTCTGGGCAGCTGATGTTTTTGTCCAGACGTCATTAGGTCCACTTGAGGTAGACCCCATCTCCATACCACAATGTCGAACAACCGTGTAGGCACCACTCTCCCGGATACATGTCCTGGTGACATGAGAGAATCTGCTTTCCCAGTATTCATCCCCTGGAATGAACACTGCCGAGGATGATGCGTCGCCTTTCTGCCGACAACAAGAACCTTGTGTCACCCCTTGGCGCCTTCCTGCTCATTGTTCCTCCTTGACGGTTTAAGCAAGCCGTCGTCATGACATTGTCCGATCGTATCCTGACGTGTTGACCCATGACTAGGTCTTCGGCTAAGTACACCGCTCTCAGTTCGAGAATGTTTATGGGCAGGTTGCTCTCCAGTAACATCCATCTGTCCTGAAACTGATGTTTTTCTAAGACGACACCCAAACCTCTGAAACGGTCGTCTGTTGTCAGGATCCTCTAATCCCAAATGCTGAATCTCTTGCCAGCTGCGAGATTCCTATGTAACAACCACCAATTTAAGGAGGTTCGTATGCGCGGTGGAAACCGGATTCTTCGATATAGAAACCAGTGCGAACTTGCTCCCTAAGCAATGAGGTTTATCTGGAATAGTCGAAAATGAAGTCTGCCGTATTGGATAGCGTAGAACAACGGCCTCTTCCCGAGAAGTTGCACACAGAGGTGTAGAGAAAACGTTTGTGTCTCAGTACCTGAGCAACTAATCTTTGTAGGACCTGGACCTTATGCTCTGGTAAGAATACTCTCAATGGTACCGCGGCCAAGATGAAATCCAAGAATTGAATCCACGGAGTTGGCATGAGGTCGGATTACTGTAACATCACAATCCACTCATGTTGAATGAGAAAATGATGCAACGTCTGAACCTCTTTGATGAGCAGTTCCTGAGATATTGCTTTATTCCTTAGATCGTCTAGATAAGGTATAATCATAACTGCCCTGATTTTCGTAAAGATTCTTGGAGCTGATAGACCGAACTGTAACACCCTGAATTGGGAGTGATCCGTCACCAGTGTGAAACTTAAGTAAGCCTGGTGTCCAGACTGGGATATGCAGATATGCCTACTTTATGTCCATGGATACCATGCACTGGCCTTGTTCTAAGCCTGCCATGACCAACTGGAATGATTCCATCCGGAATTCATAGACCCTGAGAAATTGGTTTAAAACCCTTAAATTGAGTATCGGTCTGACCGTTCTGTCTGGCTTTCGGCGCGACAAAAAGATCGGAATAGAAAACCCGTTCCTCTCTGAGAGACGGGAACTGGAGTATGACCCCTGACCGTAGCAAATCTGGAATTGCTGTCAGTAAAGCTTTTGCTTTCTGAAAGCCCGAAAAAAAACCCCAAAAAACTGGTAGTCAGGCCTCTGTTGAAAATCCAGTTTGTACCCCCTGGGCGATATGGTTGGTTATTCAAAGTTCAGGTGTGGTTTTGGCCTAGATGTCCCGAAAACCTTTCAGACGTGTGCTCACCCAGGGGGGACCCTAGGTGAGTTGGTAGGTCGTCATGCCACGGTTTTGTCAGGTGTAGCCTGTTTTCTGCTTGCTGCCTATGAGCGGTCTCTACCTCTGCTGGAAAGGACAGCGATTTCAATTTATTAAACGCTGGTCCCGAATAACCACTCTCCACATGTGGAATGGTTCTTGTATAAGGAGTAGGCAGAAATGTGGACTTTGTAGCATGTGAAATGAACTTGTCCAACTGTGGACCGAAAGGTATCTCACCCCCAAATGGGCATGGATTCTACCGCCTTCTAGGCATCAGAGGCTCCTTGTGCTAATATCCTTAGAGGCTTGACCAAGTATGAAACAGATACCCGAATGTCATCCGCCAGTTGGGAATCTCTTCCAAGCTATATTCCAGACCATGCTCCCATAGCCTTGTTTACCCAAACACAGACGATCGTAGTTCTCTGTGTTGCACACCTTGTTATAAAAATCGACTTCAAAGCTGTGTCAACCTTATGATCTGAAGCATCCTTTAAAGTCGTTACCTTAGGAATTGGTAAGCTTGTATTCTTTGACACCTTCCTAGGTAAACATCCACTACTGATGGAGTCTCCCACTTATTCATTACACCCTTAGGTAAGGGGTAAGTAAACCGCTGCGGAAATTGAAAACATTTATCAGGGTTCGTCCTTAAACCTCCTCAATTTGAGATAGAAGAGGTTTAGGAATGGGAAATCCTGCTGAAAGCGGTGTTCGAGAGCCGAATCACTCGAAATCCTCTGGATCCGTAACGTCTTCTACCTGAAAGTTTAGTATCTCTTTCACTGCGTCAATTAAGGGATCCAAACCAGAGATTTCAGTGTCCTCTTTCGGAAAATCGGCGTCCAGGTGAGATTTAATTAACTCACCCTCTGTATTAATGAGAAGACCCTCCTCCTCTTTCCGCATAATAGGAAGAGGTCTTTTAACTGCCTTGCGCACATTTTTTTTTTTTTTGTGTGCGGGCGGTGTCAATTTGATGAGAAATTCTTCCATCTTTTTTGAGAATCCCGCAGCCCATCCGATTGCCGCTTGCGTGATTCTGTCATCACCTTGGAGAATCTATCTGCAAGGTTGTCTTCTCATGACCCAGACGGAGCACTGCTCCCAGGTGGAGCGTCCATGTTTAATCAGAAATCGCACACACCGGAGCTGCCAACCCGTCTTTGGCATGTTGACTAAACCCTGTACCAGACTGTGTCGCAGCGCTTTCACCCTTTAAACTAGGAAGAGAAAGACTGTGATAGAAGACGGAAGCAAGGGTATCGGACTTGCAACCCTCACACACCCAACTGTAGGTCAGTTACGATGGTAGAGTTGGAATCCACTTGCTTCCTCGTATTTTCGTCAGGATCTTTGCAATAGAAATCCATTGAAAATATTGATAAGACTCATGTTTCAGGTTAGATCCTCATAGGATTTATATAAATTTCCCCAGCAGAGGGAGTTAATATCTAGTTTCGCCAGCAGAGGGAGTTGGAACTACACAAACATCCCTCGTTTATCCCTTTCTTTTAAAGAGGGGGAGGGCTCATCCATGCCCAGTATATTTGGCGCCTGACTGGAAATAAAAAGATGGCCGCCTTTAAAAAATTCTATACACCTCATTTCCCTTTCTAAACACTAACTCTGGGCCGCTGACCAAAGGGAAGTTGACAGAGCGCACTGCACTCTCGATCCCCGATGTCCGCCCCCGCCCGAAGGAATCACCCCCGCCGTGCGGCACTCACTCTGGCCGCCGCGCTCCGGGACCGCTTTCCTCCTGGT
The DNA here is from genome assembly GCF_028390025.1 of Pseudophryne corroboree. Lineage (NCBI taxonomy): Eukaryota > Metazoa > Chordata > Amphibia > Anura > Myobatrachidae > Pseudophryne > Pseudophryne corroboree. The sequence continues at coordinate 528,671,534 of NC_086449.1, read as the reverse complement.
CCCGTAGCGGCTGCTGACAGGGGATACAGTGCGATACCACTGGCCGGCGGCGCCTGACTAACGGATACTGGCCCGCTCCGGGACAGATGACAGGGGACGCCCCACACTGCGTTACCGCTGGCTCCTTCAGTCCCGTAGCGGCGCGTGCTGACTAAAGGATACCGGCCCGCTCTACACAGCGTGACCGCAGGTCAGCGCGCTCCGGGGTTGATCTTCTCTAAGCCCCGTAGTGGCGCCTGCTGACAGGGGACGCCCCACACTATGTGACTGCTGGCCTCTGTGCTGGGAAAGTGAAATATGTTTAGCCCCTTATGTTAAACGCAGCCTCTAACAACATGTACTCACAGTTGGCGTCTTCAGAGAGATGCAGATTCCTTTAGCAGGAACCATTGTCCCTCAATGTTTAACTTAGTCCCCCTTTTATTAGGGGGACGCAGCCTTTTTTCTTTTGTAAAGCCTACACCCTTTTTCATTAGGTGGGATCGGGCATTTTGTCTTTGAAAGCCTGCACCCTCCCTTTAGTTAGGAGGGATTGGACCAGTATAAATAAAAAATAATAAATAAAAAAAAATAAAATAAAAAATAAATAAATAAATCTTCAAGGAGCAAGAGCTCCCTTCTTGTGCTTGTACCTCCTTGGCACAATTTTCCAAACTGAGGGAGGAGGGATGTGAAGGGGGAGGAGCCAGCTGTGCACACAATGCTAATTTTAGATTGTGCCACACCTCCAGTTGCAAGCTTCACACCCCTAATGTAAATGGATGCTTCAGTGTCCCCTAGTGGATGAAAGAGAAATATTAATAATCTTCAGAGAGGTCAGACGAAGTCCCACATCCAATCCGGCTTGAAGAAAGGCCAGGATTCAAGACTCTTTGAATACCTTAGGGTTATAACGTTTGACAGCACACCACTGGAAGTATGCCAGGCTCTATAATATATTGAGCAGGGCCTGTCTCAATGACAGGCCCTGAGAAATCCTTGGATCTCAGCAGGGGTGACTAAAGAGCCACGCCGTCAAAGACAGGCGAGACAAGTTCGGGTGCTGACAAGGACCCTGAGACAACAGATCTGGTTGCAAAAGGAAGTGGTTGAGGATAGTCTATTGACAGACTCTGGAGGTCGGCGAGGTAATGATCTGGGCCCTGTCAGAGCAATCAGTAGTATTGTACCTCCTTCCTGTTTGAATTTGCGAATTACCCTGGGAAAGAGCGAGACTAGGAGGGAAGAGGTACGCTAGATGTAAGGACCTATTCACTGTAAGGGCGTCCACAAATGTTGGTTCGGGTCTCTTGTTCTGGACCCATACACTACACTGTAAGCTTGTGATTGCGATATGAGGCCATCAGATCCCCATCCAGTGTGCCCAATCTTTCTACCAGAATCTGGAATACCTCTGAGTGGAGCACCACCACTCTCCTGGGTGAACATCATGCTTAATGAGGAAGTCCGCTTCCCAGTTTATAAATCCAGGAATGAACACTGCAGATATTGTTGGAATTTGTAACTCGGCCCATTCGAGGATGTTCTTTACCTCTTGCATTGCCATCCGACTGCGTGTACCTCCTTGGGGATTCAGGTAGGCTTCCGCAGTGGCGTTGTCTGACTAAACCTGTACCGGTTCTCCCAGAGTAGCTTCCCGAGCTAGAATGAGGGCCCTGCGAACTGACCGAAGTTCCAGGACATTGAATGGTAGAACTCTTTGTTAGAGTCCAACATCCTTGGGAGTACTGGTCAACTACTGCGCCCTCCACCCAGAGGGTGTTGGTCCCTGAACCTGTAACAACTGTTGAAGAGCAGTAGACGATGCAGCTAGGCTATGTGCTGAACTGTTCAGTGTATCCACCCATGGGGGGAGGGGGGGCATAGCTGTGACTGGTATGGTCGGCATTAGTAAAAAAGTAGCCCAAGAAGGTTCCTGGTTCACAGTTAGAGGGGTAGACAGAGGCACAAAACGAGGCAAGTGAGGGAGCAGCAGGCTGCTTGTTGCCCTTGCTTCTGCTAGACATAGCTGCAGGGACTTGTATTACACACAGTAAAAACAGTGAACAATGTGCAGCCCAGGCAGCATGCGATTTTTGTGGGTAGTAGGGTTTTAGCGCTGTATAACCTGACTCCGGAGAGGTATACAGGTAGACTGGACCCAGAGTTCCCAGAGACTTCCAAGCCTGCAAAGATGGCTGCTGTTAAGTCTCCGAGGGGTAGAGGAGAAGCTCAGAGGCAAACGAGCATTTTCTCCTATCCAGTTTTATACAAAGGTATCATGCAGGCACATTGCACTTTTGCTAATTCATTGTGTTTTTATCAACTTGTATGATTTTATACTAGTGAAACAGCTTGATTTATTACTTATTATATTGTTTATGTAACGCTCTGGAAACCTTTATTTAAAATAAGATTTTACTTACCGGTAAATCTATTTCTCGTAGTCCGTAGTGGATGCTGGGAACTTCGTACGGACCATGGGGATAGACGGGCTACGCAGGAGACATGGGCACTTTAAGAAAGAATTTAGTTCCTGGTGTGCACTGGCTCCTCCCTCTATGCCTCTCCTCCAGACCTCAGTTAGAGAAACTGTGCCAGAAGAGCTGACAGTACAAGGAAAGGATTTTGGTAATCCAGGGCAAGATACATACCAGCCACACCAATCACACCGTATAACTTGTGATAAACTTACCCAGTTAACAGTATGAACAACAACAGAGCATCAGATCCACCCTGATGCAACTATAACATAACCCTTATTTAAGCAATAACTATATATAAGTATTGCAGAAGAAGTCCACACTTGGGATGGGCGCCCAGCATCCACTACGGACTACGAGAAATAGATTTACCGGTAAGTAAAATCTTATTTTCTCTAACGTCCTAATGGATGCTGGGGACTCCGTAAGGACCATGGGGATTATACCAAAGCTCCCAAACGGGTGGGAGAGTGCGGATGACTCTGCAGCACCGATTGAGCAAACAAGAGGTCCTCCTCAGCCAGGGTATCAAACTTGTAGAACTTTGCAAAAGTGTTCGAACCCGACCAAGTAGCTGCTCGGCAAAGCTGTAATGCCGAGACCCCTCGGGCAGCCGCCCAAGAAGAGCCCACCTTCCTTGTGGAGTGGGCCTTAACTGATTTTGGCAGCGGCAATCCAGCCGCAGAATGAGCCTGCTGAATCGTGTTACAGATCCAGCGAGCAATAGTTTGCTTTGAAGCAGGGTCACCCAGCTTGTTGGATGCATACAGGATAAACAGCGACTCAGTTTTCCTGACTCTAGCCGTTCTGGCTACATAAATCTTCAAAGCCCTGACCACATCTAGTAACTCGGAATCCTCCAAGTCACGAGTAGCCACAGGCACCACAATAGGTTGGTTCATATGAAAAGATGATACCACTTTTGGCAGAAATTGTGGACGGGTCCGCAATTCTGCCCTATCCATATGGAAAACCAGATAGGGGCTTTTATGTGACAAAGCCGCTAATTCTGACACACGCCTAGCCGAAGCCAAGGCTAACAGCATGACCACCTTCCACGTGAGATATTTTAACTCCACGGTTTGAAGTGGCTCAAACCAGTGTGACTTCAAGAAAATCAACACCACGTTAAGATCCCAAGGTGCCACTGGAGGCACAAAAGGGGGATAAATATGCAGCACTCCCTTTACAAACGTCTGAACTTCAGGCAGAGAAGCCAGTTCTCTTTGAAAGAAAATAGACAGGGCCGAAATCTGGACCTTAATGGAACCCAATTTTAGGCCCAAAGCCACTCCCGACTGTAGGAAGTGAAGGAAACGGCCCAGCTGGAATTCCTCCGTAGGGGCATTCCTGGCCTCACACAGAGCCACATATTTTCGCCATATACGGTGATAATGTTTAGCAGTCACGTCCTTCCTAGCCTTTATCAGCGTAGGAATAACCTCATCCGGAATGCCTTTTTCTGCTAGGATCCGGCGTTCAACCGCCATGCCGTCAAGCGCAGCCGCGGTAAGTCTTGGAACAGACAGGGCCCCTGTTGCAACAAGTCCTGTCTTAGAGGCAGAGGCCATGGGTCCTCTGTGAGCATTTCTTGCAGATCTGGATACCAAGTCCTTCTTGGCCAATCCGGAACAATGAGTATTGTTCTCACTCCTCTTTTTCTTATGATTCTCAGCACCTTGGGTATGAGAGGAAGAGGAGGAAATACATAAACCGACTGGAACACCCACGGTGTCACTAGTGCGTCTACAGCTATCGCCTGAGGGTCTCTTGACCTGGCGCAATACCTCTGTAGCTTTTTGTTGAGGCGGGATGCCATCATGTCCACCTGTGGCAGTTCCCACCGACTTGCAATCTGCTTGAAGACTTCTTGATGAAGTCCCCACTCTCCCAGGTGGAGGTCGTGCCTGCTGAGGAAGTCTGCTTCCCAGTTGTCCACTCCCGGAATGAACACTGCTGACAGTGCGCTTACGTGATTCTCCGCCCAGCGAAGAATTCTGGTGGCTTCCGCCATCGCCACTCTGCTCCTTGTTCCCCCTTGGCGGTTTACATGAGCCACTGCGGTGACATTGTCTGACTGGATCAGAACCGGTTGGTCGCGAAGCAAGGTCTCCGCTTGACGTAGGGCGTTGTATATGGCCCTTAGTTCCAGGATGTTGATGTGAAGGCAAGTCTCTTGACTTGACCACAGACCTTGGAAATTTCTTCCCTGTGTGACTGCTCCCCAACCTCGGAGGCTTGCGTCCGTGGTCACCAGGACCCAGTCCTGAATGCCGAATCTGCAGCCTTCGAGAAGGTGAGAACTCTGCAGCCACCATAGCAGTGACACCTTGGCCCTGGGGGACTGGGTGATTAACCGATGCATCTGAAGATGTGACCCGGACCACTTGTCCAGTAAGTCCTATTGGAAAGTCCTCGTATGGAACCTGCTGAAGGGAATGGCCTCGTATGATGCCACCATCTTTCCCAGGACTCGAGTGCAGTGATGCACAGACACCTGTTTTGGTTTCAATAGGTTCCTGACCAGGGTCATGAGTTCCTGGGCTTTTTCTATCGGGAGATAAACCCTTTTCTGGTCTGTGTCCAGAATCATGCCCAAGAAAGGCAAGCGAGTCGTAGGAACCAACTGCGACTTTGGAATATTGAGAATCCAGCCGTGTTGCCGTAACACTTCCCGTGAAAGTGATACGCTGATCAGCAACTGCTCTCTTGATCTCTCTTTTATGAGGAGATCGTCCAAGTACGGGATAATTGTGACACCTTGCTTCCGCAGGAGCACCATCATTTCCACCATTACCTTGGTGAATATTCTCGGTGCCGTGGAGAGACCAAACGGCAACGTCTGAAATTGGTAATGACAATCCTGTACCGCAAATCTCAGGTACGCCTGATGAGGTGGATAAATGGGGACATGAAGGTATGCATCCTTTATGTCCAGAGACACCATAAAATCCCCCCCTTCCAGGCTTGCAATGACCGCTCTTAGCGATTCCATCTTGAACTTGAACCTTTTGAGGTATAGGTTCAGGGATTTTAAATTCAATATGGGTCTGACCGAACCGTCCGGTTTCGGGACTGCAAACATGGTCGATTAATAACCCCTTCCCTGTTGAAGGAGGGGAACCTTGACCACCACCTGTTGAAGATACAATTTTTGAATTGCTTTTAACACTATTTCCCTCTCTTGGGGGGAAGCTGGTAGAGCCGATTTGAAATATCGATGAGGCATCTCTTCGAATTCCAGCTTGTATCCCTGAGACACCATTTCTATTGCCCAGGGATCAACCTGGGAGTGACCCCACATGTGGCTGAAACTTCGAAGACGTGCCCCCACCAGGCCCAGCTTCGCCATTAGAGCCCCAGCGTCATGCGGTGGATTTCGTAGAGGGCGGGGAGGACTTCTGTTCTTGGGAACTAGCTGTGTTGTGCAGCTTCTTTCCTCTGCCTCTACCTCTGGCAAGAAAGGACGCACCTCGCACTTTCTTGTTTCTGTGATCGAAAGGACTGCATTTGATAATGCGGTGCTCTCTTAGGCTGTGAGGGAATATAAGGCAAAAAACTTTACTTTCCAGCTGTAACTGTGGAGACCAGGTCCGGGAGACCCTCCCCGAACAATTCCTCACCCCTGTAAGGTAAAACCTCCATATGCCTTTTTGAGTCGGCATCACCTGTCCATTGCCGAGTCCACAGGACCCTTCTGGCCGAAATCGACATAGCGCTTATTCTAGAACCGAAAAGACTAATGTCTCTTTGAGCATCTCTCATATATAGGACAGCGTCTTTAATATGCCCCAGGGTCAATAATACAGTATCCTTATCTAGGGCACCAATCTCCTCAGATAAGGTATCCGTCCATGCTGGTACAGCACTACATACCCAGGCCGACGCGATTGCCGGTCTTAGTAAGGTACCCGAATGTGTATAAATGGACTTCAGGGTAACCTCCTGCTTGCGATCAGCAGCATCTTTGAGGGTAGCCATATCCTGTGACGGCAGGGCTACCCTCTTGGATAAGCGTGGTAAAGCTTTGTCCACCCTAGGGGAGGATTCCCATCGTAACCTGTCCGTTGGCGGGAAAGGATGCGCCATAAGAATCCGTTTGGAAATCTGCAGTTTTTTATCTGGAGATTCCCAAGCCTTTTCACATAACTCATTCAGTTCGTGTGAGGGGGGGAAAGGTTACCTCAGGCTTCTTTCCCTTATACATATGCACCCTCTTGTCCGGGACAGGGGTTTCCTCCGTGATGTGCAAAACGTCTTTTATTGCTATAAATCATATATCGAAGAGACTTAGCTAATTTTGGCTGTAACTTTGCATCATCGTAATCGACACTGGAGTCAGAATCCGTGTCGGTATCTGTGTCAACAATCTGTGATAGTGGACGCTTTTGAGACCCTGACGGTCCCTGCAACATAGGGTCAGGCACGGGTTGAGACCCTGACTGCCCCAATGCCTCAGCCTTGTCAAATCTTTTATGCAAGGAATTAACATTATCATTCAAAACCTTCCACATATCCATCCAATCAGGTGTCGGCGGAGACACTTCATTCATTTGCTCCCGCTCCTCTCCCACATAGCCTTCCTCCTCAGACATGTCGACACAAGCGTACCGACACACCACATACACAGGGAATGTTCTTTCTGGAGACAGTTCCCCCACCAGGCCCTTTGGAGAGACAGAGAGAGTATGCCAGCACACACCCCAGCGCTATATATCCAAAGAATAACACAGTAACTTAATGTTAACCCAGTAGCTGCTGTAAGTATAGTTTTGGCGCCTAATTATGTGCCCCCCCTCTCTTTCCAACCCTCTTCTACCGTGTATCAGCAGGGGAGAGCCTGGGGAGCTTCCTCTCAGCAGTGCTGTGGAGAAAAAATGGCGCTGGTGAGTGCTGAGGGAGAAGCCCCGCCCCCTCGGTGGTGGGCTTCTGTCCCGCTTAAAATGTAATTCCGGCGGGGGCTCTTACATATATACAGTGCCCAGCTGCATATATGCTTATTTTGCCATATGAGGTCCCAAATGCTGCCCAGGGCGCGCCCCCCCCTGCGCCCTGCACCCTAACAGTGACCGGAGTATGTGTAGGTGTGTGTGGAACAATGGCGCACAGCTGCAGTGCTGTGCGTTACCTCATGTGAAGAACACGAAGTCTTCTGCCGCCTGAAGTCTTCTTTGCTTCTCATACTCACCCGGCTTCTGTCTTCCGGCTCTGCGAGGGGGACGGCGGCGCGGCTCTGGGACCGGACGGCGAGGGTGAGATCCTGCGTAACGATCCCTCTGGAGCTAATGGTGTCCAGTAGCCTAAGAAGCAGGACCTAGCTTCAGAGAGTAGGGCTGCTTCTCTCCCCTCTGTCCCACGATGCAGGGAGTCTGTTGCCAGCAGATCTTCCGGAAAATAAAAAACCTAACAAAATACTACTTTCTCTCAGCAAAGCTCAGGAGAGCTCACTGAAAAGCACCCAGCTCGTCTGGGCACAGTATCAAACTGAGGTCTGGAGGAGAGGCATAGAGGGAGGAGCCAGTGCACACCAGGAACTAAATTCTTTCTTAAAGTGCCCATGTCTCCTGCGGAGCCCGTCTATCCCCATGGTCCTTACGGAGTCCCCGGCATCCACTAGGACGTTAGAGAAAATAAGATTTTACTCACCGGTAAATCTATTTCTCGTAGTCCGTAGTGGATGCTGGGGACTCCGTAAGGACCATGGGGAATAGACGGGCTCCGCAGGAGACTGGGCACTCTAAGAAAGATTTAGTACTACTGGTGTGCACTGGCTCCTACCTCTATGCCCCTCCTCCAGACCTCAGTTAAGGAAACTGTGCCTGGAAGAGCTGACATTACAAGGAAAGGATTTTGGAATCCAGGGTAAGACTCATACCAGCCACACCAATCACACCGTATAACTTGTGATAAACTTACCCAGTCAACAGTATGAACAACAGAGCATCAACAATGGATGCCAACATAACATAACCCTTTATTAAGCAATAACTATATACACGTATTGCAGAAAGTCCGCACTTGGGACGGGCGCCCAGCATCCACTACGGACTACGAGAAACAAATTTACCGGTGAGTAAAATCTTATTTTCTCTAACGTCCTAGTGGATGCTGGGGACTCCGTAAGGACCATGGGGATTATACCAAAGCTCCCAAACGGGCGGGAGAGTGCGGATGACTCTGCAGCACCGAATGGGCAAACACAGGGTCCTCCTCAGCCAGGGTATCAAACTTGTAGAACTTAGCAAATGTGTTTGAACCCGACCAAGTAGCTGCTCGGCAAAGCTGTAATGCCGAGACCCCTCGGGCAGCCGCCCAAGAAGAGCCCACTTTCTTTGTGGAATGGGCTTTCACTGATTTTGGATGCGGCAATCCAGCCGCAGAATGAGCCTGCTGAATCGTGCTACAGATCCAGCGAGCAATAGTTTGCTTTGAAGCAGGAGCACCCAGCTTGTTGGATGCATACAGGATAAACAGCGAGTCAGTCTTCCTGACTCCAGCCGTCCTGGCTACATAGAGCTTCAAAGCCTTGACTACATCAAGCAAACCTGGAATCTTCCAAGTCACGAGTAGCCGCAGGCACCACAATAGGTTGGTTCAAATGAAAAGATGACACCACCTTCGGCAGAAATTGCGGACGAGTCCGTAATTCTGCCCTGTCCATATGGAAAACCAGATAGGGGCTTTTACATGACAAAGCCGCCAATTCTGACACACGCCTAGCCGAAGCTAAGGCCAATAGCATGACCACCTTCCACATGAGATACTTTAGCTCCACGGTCTTAAGTGGCTCAAACCAGTGGGATTTCAGGAAACCCAACACCACGTTGAGATCCCAAAGTGCCACTGGTGGCACAAAAGGGGGCTGCATATGCAGCACTCCCTTAACAAACGTCTGAACTTCAGGAAGAGAAGCCAGTTCCTTTTGAAAGAAAATTGATAGGGCCGAAATCTGGACCTTTATGGACCCCAATCTTCAGGCCCATAGTCACTCCAGACTGTAGGAAGTGCAGGAACCGGCCCAGCTGGAATTCCTCTGTCGGGGCCTTCCTGGCCTCACACCAGGCAACATATTTTCGCCATATACGGTGATAATGTTTTGCGGTCACGTCCTTCAAGCTCAGGAGAGCTCACTAAAATGCACCAAGCTCTGTCCGGGCACAGATTCTAACTGAGGTCTGCAGGAGGGGCATAGAGGGAGGAGCCATTGCACACCAGTAGTACTAAATCTTTCTTAGAGTGCCCAGTCTCCTGCGGAGCCCGTCTATTCCCCATGGTCCTTACGGAGTCCCCAGCATCCACTAGGACGTTAGAGAAATGTATTTACCCTCACACGGTATATATCATTTCCCACATACTCAATTTAGAAACAGGTTAGCATCTACATGTATCATACCATTACACACACAGTGTGACCTACCTTGGGTTTGTGATAACCCTTTTTGATACAGCGAGGCTTGCACATACCTGAATTGCGCCCAGGAGCTATATCAACCCACCTTTTTCAAAGTTGTTCCAACAGTTTAAAGGCAAAGAGGAAATAGATCGGGCAGTAGCTAGAGAGGCAGAAAGCTGGGCATACACTATACAATTATCTGTCAAATAATCTGACAGATCTGGCTGGTATGAATGAAAATCTGGTAATGGATGAGGGCAAATGACAAATCGGCCATTTGCACCGAAACACTGGAAAATAGACAAAAACGGTTGTTCATACAAATTGGTTAAATAACGGACAAGTTTTGTCAATTTTCCAGTATTTGGTAGCAAATGGTTGATTGTCATTTGTTCTCATCAATTACCAGATTTTCATTCCAACCAGCCAGATCTGGTAGATTATCGGTGAGATAATTGTATAATGTATGCCCAGTTTAAGGATATCAAGAAACAATATATAGGCAGCAAATCAAATAGTGTCACTAACCTGATCAATGCTGAAGAATCCTGCAGACTGTAACACTTGACACAACGATTCCACCAATTTGGTTTTGTCAATTGGATCCATTCCCTTATTTACAATTTCAAACAAGCAGTCACATGCTTCCTCCCTGAGGACTTCCACTGACATGTGACCTAGCAGCATATTAATGAATCTGAAAGATCAGTACAGAAGGATGTGAGGCAACCAACTTGTAGCACAAAGCTTGGGTGAGCACATATAATAGTTCTAAACAGTGTATAAAATAAACAACTTAAAAGAGCAGGCAATGTTACAATAAACAATTTCTGATTAGTGTCACCAAGGCCTTTCAGATTTGTGCCTAAGCTTGCAGTTATAGACAATGGACAGTTTTCTATTTAAACTTAGGCTAGCAACAAAAAAAGCAAAACCAACCACCAACACACAAAGATATTGTGTCACTGTACATCTTATATCTGAACCCTTCCTCTAAGCCAGGCTTTTTCAAACAGTGTGCCGTGGCACACTAGTGTGCCTAACCAGTTGCAAGGTGTGCCACGGAGCCAGAGCAGCTTCCTGCACCTTCAGAGTGAACTGTTGGCCTGGGCTCTTTTTAGAGGATCAGTTGTGCTCTGACCGTGACCTATGCCTTGAAGACGCGGCAGTGTGATATCATAGGTCACGGACGCTGCGTCTCACCACCCAGCCAGTCCACCAGTCTGCATACACATCTTCCAGTTCCTGCCTGCATACACAGCTTTCCTTGCCCACCCACATCCACACCTGCCAGACCGCCCGATACTCAGTATTCGCAGCACTCCACTATGAACCCCCGCCACTGAGGGACAGGGAGGAGGACTGCTGACCGGTAGGGGCTAATATTTGTTATTTTATTTCTCCTGTGGGGAACAAATAAGATTTTACTCTATTTCTATTTCTCGTAGTCCGTAGTGGATGCTGGGAACTCCGTAAGGACCATGGGGAATAGACGGGCTCCGCAGGAGACTGGGCACTCTAAAAGAAAGATTAAGTACTATCTGGTGTGCACTGGCTCCTCCCACTATGACCCTCCTCCAGACCTCAGTTAGGATACTGTGCCCGGAAGAGCTGACACAATAAGGAAGGATTTTGAATCCCGGGTAAGACTCATACCAGCCACACCAATCACACCGTATAACTCGTGATACTATACCCAGTTAACAGTATGAAATATAACTGAGCCTCTCAACAGATGGCTCAACAATAACCCTTAGTTAGGCAATAACTACATACAAGTATTGCAGACAATCCGCACTTGGGATGGGCGCCCAGCATCCACTACGGACTACGAGAAATAGATTTACCGGTGAGTAAAATCTTATTTTCTCTGACGTCCTAGTGGATGCTGGGAACTCCGTAAGGACCATGGGGATTATACCAAAGCTCCCAAACGGGCGGGAGAGTGCGGATGACTCTGCAGCACAGAATGAGAGAACTCAAGGTCCTCCTCAGCCAGGGTACCCTGACCAAGTTGCAGCTCGGCAAAGTTGTAAAGCCGAGACCCCTCGGGCAGCCGCCCAAGATGAGCCCACTTTCCTCGTGGAATGGGCTTTTACTGATTTAGGATGCGGCAATCCAGCCGCAGAATGGTCCAGCTGAATTGTGCTACAAATTCAGCGAGCAATAGTCTGCTTAGAAGCAGGAGCACCTATTTTGTTGGGTGCCTACAGGATAAAAAGCGAGTCAGTTTTCTTGACTCCAGCCGTCCTGGAAATATAAATTTTTAAGGCCCTGACTACGTCCAGGTTCTTGGAATCTTCCAAGTCCCTAGTAGCCGCAGGCACTACAATAGGTTGGTTCAAGTGAAAAGCTGATACCACCTTAGGGAGAAACTGGGGACGAGTCCTCAATTCTGCCCTATCCATATGTCTTTCCTGGCTTTTATCAGCGTAGGAATGACTTCCTCCGGAATGCCCTTTTCCTTTAGGATCCGGAATTCAACCGCCATGCCGTCAAACGCAGCCGCGGTAAGTCTTGGAACAGACAGGGCCCCTGCTGTAGCAGATCCTGTCTGAGCGGTAGAGGCCATGGGTCCTCTGATATCATTTCTTGAAGTTCTGGGTACCAAGCTCTTCTTGGCCAATCCGGAACCACGAGTATCGTTCTTACTCCTCGTTTTCTTATTATTCTCAGTACCTTTGGTATGAGAGGCAGAGGAGGGAATACATAAACCGACTGGTACACCCACGGTGTCACTAGAGCGTCCACAGCTATTGCCTGAGGGTCCCTTGACCTGGCAATATCTACTTTTTTGTTTAGGCGGGACGCCATCATGTCCACCTGTGGCCTTTCCCAACGGTTTACCAACAGTTGGAAGACTTCTGGATGAAGTCCCCACTCTCCCGGGTGTAGGTCGTGTCTGCTGAGGAAGTCTGCTTCCCAGTTGTCCACTCCCGGAATGAACACTGCTGACAGTGCTAAGACGTGATTTTCCGCCCATCGGAGAATCCTTGTGGCTTCTGCCATCGCCATCCTGCTTCTTGTGCCGCCCTGTCGGTTTACATGGGCGACTGCCGTGATGTTGTCTGATTGGATCAGTACCGGCTGGTTTTGAAGCAGAGGCCTTGCCAGACTTAGGGCATTGTAAATGGCCCTCAGTTCCAGAATATTTATGTGTAGGGACGACTCCTGACTTGACCAAAGTCCTTGGAAATTTCTTCCCTGTGTGACTGCCCCCCAGCCTCGAAGGCTGGCATCCGTGGTTACCAGGACCCAGTCCTGTATGCCGAATCTGCGGCCCTCTTGAAGATGAGCACTCTGCAGCCACCACAGTAGAGATACCCTGGTCCTTGGAGACAGGGTTATCAGCCGATGCATCTGAAGATGCGATCCCGACCACTTGTCCAAGAGGTCCCACTGAAAGGTTCTTGCATGGAACCTGCCGAATGGAATTTACTTCGTAAGAAGCTACCATTTTTCCCAGGACTCGTGTGCAGTGATGCACCGATACCTGTTTTGGTTTCAGGAGGTCTCTGACTAGAGATGACAGCTCCTTGGCTTTCTCCTGCGGGAGAAACACTTTTTTTCTGTTCTGTGTCCAGAACCATCCCCAGGAACAGTAGGCGTGTGGTAGGAACCAGCTGTGACTTTGGAATGTTTAGAATCCATCCGTGCTGTTGTAGCACTTCCCGAGATAGTGCTACTCCGACCAACAACTGCTCCTTGGACCTCGCCTTATAAGGAGATCGTCCAAGTACGGGATAATTAAAACTCCCTTTTTTCGAAGGAGTATCATCATTTCTGCCATTACCTTGGTAAAGACCCTCGGTGCCGTGGACAGTCCAAACGGCAGTGTTTGGAATTGGTAATGGCAATCCTGTACCACAAATCTGAGGTACTCCTGGTGAGGATGGTAAATGGGGACATGTAGGTAAGCATCCTTGATGTCCAGGGATACCATGTAATCTCCCTCCTCCAGGCTTGCAATAACCGCCCTGAGCGATTCCATCTTGAACTTGAATTTTTTTTTATTTTATTTTTGTATGTGTTCAAGGATTTCAAATTTAAAATGGGTCTCACCGAACCGTCCGGTTCGGTACCACAAACAGTGTGGAATAGTAACCCCGTACTTGTTGAAGTAGGGGCACCTTGACTATCACCTGCTGGGAATACAGCTTTTATTTCTCCTGTGGGGAACAAATAAGATTTTACTCTATTTCTATTTCTCGTAGTCCGTAGAGGATGCTGGGAACTCCGTAAGGACCATGGGGAATAGACGGGCTCCGCAGGAGACTGGGCACTCTAAAAGAAAGATTAGGTACTATCTGGTGTGCACTGGCTCCTCCCACTATGACCCTCCTCCAGACCTCAGTTAGGATACTGTGCCCGGAAGAGCTGACACAATAAGGAAGGATTTTGAATCCCGGGTAAGACTCATACCAGCCACACCAATCACACCGTATAACTCGTGATACTATACCCAGTTAACAGTATGAAATATAACTGAGCCTCTCAACAGATGGCTCAACAATAACCCTTAGTTAGGCAATAACTACATACAAGTATTGCAGACAATCCGCACTTGGGATGGGCGCCCAGCATCCACTACGGACTACGAGAAATAGATTTACCGGTGAGTAAAATCTTATTTTCTCTGACGTCCTAGTGGATGCTGGGAACTCCGTAAGGACCATGGGGATTATACCAAAGCTCCCAAACGGGCGGGAGAGTGCGGATGACTCTGCAGCACAGAATGAGAGAACTCAAGGTCCTCCTCAGCCAGGGTACCCTGACCAAGTTGCAGCTCGGCAAAGTTGTAAAGCCGAGACCCCTCGGGCAGCCGCCCAAGATGAGCCCACTTTCCTCGTGGAATGGGCTTTTACTGATTTAGGATGCGGCAATCCAGCCGCAGAATGGTCCAGCTGAATTGTGCTACAAATTCAGCGAGCAATAGTCTGCTTAGAAGCAGGAGCACCTATTTTGTTGGGTGCCTACAGGATAAAAAGCGAGTCAGTTTTCTTGACTCCAGCCGTCCTGGAAATATAAATTTTTAAGGCCCTGACTACGTCCAGGTTCTTGGAATCTTCCAAGTCCTGAGTGCCCGGAAGAGCTGACATTCCCTGACTACGTCCAGGTTCTTGGAATCTTCCAAGTCCTGAGTGCCCGGAAGAGCTGACATTCCCTGCTGGGAATACAGAATACAGCCTCCCTGCCTGAGAGAGTTGTCGGGAAGGCAGATTTGAGGAAACGGCGGGGGGGAGACGCCTCGAAATCCAGCTTGTACCCCTGAGATACTACTTGAAGGATCCAGGGATCCACCTGTGAGCGAGCCCACTGATCGCTGAAATTTTTGAGGCGGCCCCCCACCGTACCTGGCTACGCCTGTGGAGCCCTCGCGTCATGCGGTGGACTCGGAGGAAGCGGGGGGAGAATTTTGATTCTGGGAACTGGCTGACTGGTGCAGCTTTTTCCCTCTTCCCTCGTCTCTGTGCAGAAAGGAAGCGCCTTTGACCCGCTTGCTTTTCTGAAGCCGAAAGGACTGTACCTGATAATACAGTGCTTTCTTAGGCTGTGAGGAAACCTGAGGTAAAAATTTTTCTTCCCAGCTGTTGCTGTGGATACGAGGTCCCAGAGACCATCCCCAAACAATTCCTCACCCTTATAAGGCTCTATGTGCCTTTTAAAGTCAGCATCACCTGTCCAGTGTCGGGTCTCTAATACCCTCCTGACAGAATGGACATTGCATTAATTCTGGATGCCAGCCGGCAAAATATCCCTCTGTGCATCCCTCATATATAAGACGACGTCTTTAATATGCTCTTATTCGCAAAATAGTATCCCTGTTTGACAGGGTCACAGACCACACCGCAGCAGCACTATCTGCAGGTCTCAGTCTAGTACCTGAGTGTGTAAATACAGACTTCAGGATAGCCTCCTGCTTTTTATCAGCAGGTATTTTCAAAGTGGCCGTATCCTAAGATGGCAGTGCCACCTTTTTTGACAAACGTGTGAGCGCCTTATCCACCCTAGGGGATATCTCCCAGCGTAACTTATCCTCTGGCGGGAAAGGGTACGCCATCAGTAACTTTTTGTAGAAATTACCAGTTTCTTATCGGGGGAACCCACGCTTTTTCACACTTCATTCACTCATTTGATGGGGGAACAAAACACTGCCTGCTTTTTCTCCCCAAACATAAAACCCTTTTTTAGTGGTACTTGGGTTAATGTCAGAAATGTGTAACACATTTTTTATTGCCGGGATCATGTAACGGATGTTCCTAGTGGATTGTGTATATGTCTCAACCTCGTCGACACTGGAGTCAGACTCCGTGTCGACATCTGTGTCTGCCATCTGAGGGAGCGGGCGTTTATGAGCCCCTGATGGCCTTTGAGACGCCTGGGCAGGCGCGGGCTGAGAAGCCGGCTGTCCCACAGCTGTTACGTCATCCAGCCTTTTATGTAAGGAGTTGACACTGTCTGTTTATACCTTCCACCTATCCATCCACTCTGGTGTCGGCCCCACAGGGGGCGACATCACATTTATCGGCATCTGCTCTGCCACCACATAAGCCTCCTCAAACGTGTCGACACAGCCGTACCGACACACCGCACACACACAGGGAATGCTCTGACTGAGGACAGGACCCCACACAGCCCTTTGGGGAGACAGAGAGAGAGTATGCCAGCACACACCAGAGCGCTATATAATGCAGGGATTAACACTATATTGAGTGAATTTTTCCCAATAGCTGCTTGTATATACAATATTGCGCCTAAATTTAGTGCCCCCCCTCTCTTTTTAACCCTTTGAGCCTGCAAACTACAGGGGAGAGCCTGGGGAGCTGTCTTCCAGCTGCACTGTGAAGAGAAAATGGCGCCAGTGTGCTGAGGGAGATAGCTCCGCCCCTTTTTCGCGGACTTTTCTCCCGCTTTTTTATGGATTCTGGCAGGGGTATTTATCACATATATAGCCTCTGGGGCTATATATTGTGATTATTTTGCCAGCCAAGGTGTTTTAATTGCTGCTCAGGGCGCCCCCCCCCAGCGCCCTGCACCCATCAGTGACCGGAGTGTGAGGTGTACATGAGGAGCAATGGCGCACAGCTGCAGTGCTGTGCGCTACCTTGGTGAAGACTGAAGTCTTCTGCCGCCGATTTTCCGGACCATCTTTGTGCTTCTGGCTCTGTAAGGGGGACGGCGGCGCGGCTCCGGGAACGAACACCAAGGACGGGTCCTGCGGTCGATCCCTCTGGAGCTAATGGTGTCCAGTAGCCTAAGAAGCCCAAGCTAGCTGCAAGCAGGTAGGTTCGCTTCTTCTCCCCTTAGTCCCTCGATGCAGTGAGCCTGTTGCCAGCAGGTCTCACTGTAAAATAAAAAACCTAAAATAAACTTTCTTTCTAGGAGCTCAGGAGAGCCCCTAGTGTGCATCCAGCTCGGCCGGGCACAGAAATCTAACTGAGGTCTGGAGGAGGGTCATAGAGGGAGGAGCCAGTGCACACCAGATAGTACCTAATCGTTCTTTTAGAGTGCCCAGTCTCCTGCGGAGCCCGTCTATTCCCCATGGTCCTTACGGAGTTCCCAGCATCCACTAGGACGTCAGAGAAATAGGATTTAAGTGGGGAGAATACGGATTTATGGGGGGAATAATGTGAATAATCCATGTTGGGAGCAAGAGGATTTATGTGGGGAGCAATGTGATTGATTTATGTGGGGAGCAACAGGATTTATGTGGGTAGCGATGTGTGTGTGTGTGTGTGTGTGTGTGTGTGTGTGTGTGTGTGTGTGTGTGTGTGTGTGTGTGTGTGTGTGTGTGTGTCTGTGTTGTTGGTTTTTTTTTTTTACTGTGAGGGCCAATGTGTGTTTTTTGTTTTTTTCTGTGGGGAACTGATGGTGCGCCTCGGCAATTTTAAAATATTGTTCGGTGTGCCGCGAGTAAGAAAAGGTTGAAAATCACTGCACTAAGCCCTACAACTTGCCATACCTCACTTTTAATGGACTAACAATGACCACAGGTATGCAATATTTAAGTTCATAATATAACGAATTCATACCTGTCGTTCGCAATCAACGTAAGATCTATCCAAGAGACATAAGCTCCAATCACCTCAAGGCACTGGCACGTCAGTTCAGAGTTAGTGTGCTGGTAAGTGTGTAAAATTTGGTACCATGATTCCACTAAGCTTGGGATACACTGTTCTCGCATTGTATCCTTCAATAATGTATTCCTGCGGGCTTCCTGGAAAATTAAGTTGTAGCCATAAGAATATGATTTGACAGCTCTATAAATGGCAGTGTTCTCCCCAGAATAAATTTCATGGGCTCTCCACCCGGTCACGTTATGTTTACGTTACTTTGACAGACACAGTAACAGAGAACCATTCCACTTCTTTAAGTGACAGGAACATTGCAGAGGGTATATTAACCATTTCCCAACTTGCTTTGGCTTTCATTACTGGACACTTTTATGTGCGTGCCCAGCCAGCAAGTGGGCAATAATTGCCCCCCCAAGCTACTTCTAAATGCCGCGTGGCTAGCAAGATGTTCTGGGGAGTACACTGAACAGGTACAAAGACAGGGACATATAAACAGATCTAAAACATTGAATGCAGTTTATTACAATGTCAATAAAAATCAGCTGTCTTTGTGAAGAGATGATGTTTGAATCTACAAGTAGTCTTAAAGCAACATGAAGCACAAAAATAGAAATGAGAGGAGGGGAGTAAATGTAGCTCTGAAGCTAAACTCAGTCAGGGGAATATTTTGCAGAAGTTTTAAAAATGTTCCTCTTCAATTCATGAGTACCAGGTATCAGCCTCTGATGGGCCATACACACTGCGCGATATTAGTGAAAGATATGAACGTTCATATCTTTCAGTGCGAAGGCACCAGCGATGAACGATGCGTGGCCCCGCGCTCGTTCATCGCTGATGCCCCATCGCCTGTGCATGCAGGCCAATATGGACGATCTCGTCCATATTTGCCTGCACTTCTATGGAGCCGGGGGAAGTGAAGAAACTTCACTCCCCCCGTCACTGCCCCCCCCCTCGGTTGCCCGTATCCGCCGTCGGGCAGCTCGGCGGTGGATCGCTCAATGTGCAGGGCCCATTAGTCTTAAATAAGCCCATATTTAGTCACGGTTCAAAACATAAGTAAACATTTAGCTTTAATAACTTTAAACAAGCAGATTTTTTATGAAAGAGTGACATCTGATTTGTTGATCCATTGTTGTGTGCTGGGGAATTATTATTTTTTTTTCTAGTATAGATTAACCCCTCCCTTACTTGCAGCTGTGAAGGACCAATAAATTGAGAGACATGGATGGGATCAGTAGTTGGAAGGTGTGCATATCATCATAGTTCCATACTGGAGGATTTTTTTTTGGGGTGCCTTCAGGGGATTTGGATTTCAATTTAGAAATACATAAAAGTATGACCCAAAGTAGGTGCTATTACCATGTAGTGTAGGACCACCAGAACAGAGATGCCTTGCTGTGGCTGACAATATATTTGCAAATAAACTGAGATCTCATATCTGCATTACTATCGCCATGTAGAATAGAGGTCTCTTTTGCTTGTCCATTATGGTGTGCTGGGGGAATTTGTTTTCCTGTTTAGGAAAAGATCCTGTCTGAAGAGATCAGTTGATTTAAAGGAAAAAAAAAACTTAAGTGTAAATAAAATTACAAACAAAATATAAATGACACTATCTAACAAGAGCTGCTTAGCCCCCAAAACATGCCTAACTCCTAAGGCACTTAAAGAACACTGGCAACCTGGGGATGCAGGCGAGAGGAGCTTAGGTTTAAAGCTAGTGTGGTATCCTATTAGTTGCGTTGATTTACCACATAGTAATAAAAGGCTTTTTAGCCCATTAATACTATTGGGCTATCCAATTACAGCCCATTTTTACCGGACGACAGCATAAGGGATCCGTGATAACATCACGGACCCATGTGTTACAGTCAGATAACAGGTCTTCTGGGGCTAGTTATCGGGGACTCAGGCACGCAAAGCACAATCCCTAATAACTTCCAGGCTACGGGGCTAATAGGATAGCGGTATCTAACCACAGCTAATAGGACACCGCCCTTAGTTTAATATTTAACCCATGGACCAGTGTCCCCCAGCCTTGAGGACATAGATTTATTTGATGTTCTCAGGAAAGAAACAAAACCCCCCAAAACACTCAAATGAGTTCTCAATGCACACTGCTTACCTCTGGAGTATGAATGACATCACGATCTACTACCTCTGCATCAACAGCCATGAGGACTCTGAGGTACAGGTCAACTCCACGGGGGTTAAGACCCACAAAAGACAAAATATCAAAGAAGAATTTATGCCACGTTGTGAGGTACTCTGTAACAAAAACCAGGGCAAACACTTGTGCAGCTTTGTTACGGATAAACGTTTTCTCCGGTTGTGCATTAAGCATCTGTAGTAGAAATAAAATCATGAATTAAAATAAGCCCACAAGCCATAGTAAGTCTGTTGAAGCAAGGTTACTGAAAATCCAAACATGTCCTGCTTGTGACAATGTTGTTAACATTGCCTACTGCACTGATAAGGGGGAGAGGATATAAAGACAAAGGGGGTTATTCAGAACTGATCGTAGCAGCAAATTTGTTAGGAGTTGCGCAAAATCATGTGCACTGCAGGTGTGGCAGATACAGTATAACATTTGGAGAGAGAGAGTTAGATTTGGGTGAGTTATTTTGTTTCTGTGCATAGTAAATACTGCCTGCTTTATCGTTACACTGCAATTTCAGTTTGAACACACCCCACCCAAACATAACTCTCCCTGCACATGTTATATCTGCCCACGATGCAGTGCACATGATTTTGCCCAACTGCTAACAAATTTGCTGATACGATCAGGTCTGAATTACCCCCAATGTGCTGTATTTGCAAGTACTGGGACTCTGCAAGCACTGTACAGTATGTAAGTACTACCCACCACTAAACCCTGCTCTCATTCATCTCACCTCCAAATGAATCTTACCCCAATGCTACAGCAACCAGGATTAGGTTTAGGCTACAGGAAGGGAGGGTTAGGGGGCCGGGAAGAGGTAAGTATACTTACCTTCCACTGTCGGGATTCTAATTATCGGGATGCCGCAGTCTGTATTCTGACCGCCGGCATATTATACCCAATCCTCTCCTAGTCATCATTGAAAACCTGGATTTACCCCGCAGACACCACTTCTTCTGCTGCACACTCCTTTTGGGGGGGGGGGGGGGGGGCTGCCGTGTTGTTGGGGTCTTTCTATCCTCCAGTTACTTCCATCAAACAATACCATCAGAACTGTCACTTACATTCTCTACATTTGAAGTCCATGCTATACGCCTCTTCCAACCTGTTCACTTTTGAGTAGTTATTTACCGACCCCTGACCATCCCGCCACATTCCTTTACAACTTTGCTTCCTGGCTCCCTTACTTCAGATCTTCCCTCCATATTCTTAGGGTGACTTCAATATCCCAATCAACGACTCCACAGAATCCTCTGCCTCCAAAATCACAATTGTTTGGTCTCTCCCAATGGACCGCCTCATCCTCCCATGTGAGTGGCCATCTACTTGATCTGACTACACCAATTCCCCACTCCCCCTCTCAGACCATCCCCTTCTTGCATTTAACTTCTATCCTTCTCCATCTCCTAAGGCTACCATAACTAAGTGGAACACTGAGTCTTTAGACACAGCTTCCTTATCCTCCCTACGTGACTCGCTTCTCTCCCCTTTTCTCGCTCTACTGCTCTGAACATGCCACTTCTCTATACAATGCATCCCTTACTTCTGCTGTGGACTCAGAGCGTCAGTGGAGGAAATCATGTTCTAAGGCAGACTTTCTCAATTTCAAATGTACGCTCTCATCCTACAGTGGTGCCTTCTCTCTATAAACAGTCTTTAAAAACTACTTCTCCTCCCAGCCTCAAACCCCAGGTTAGACCAGACCCTAGCACCCGCCCCC
The DNA here is from genome assembly GCF_028390025.1 of Pseudophryne corroboree. Taxonomy (NCBI): domain Eukaryota; kingdom Metazoa; phylum Chordata; class Amphibia; order Anura; family Myobatrachidae; genus Pseudophryne; species Pseudophryne corroboree. The sequence continues at coordinate 528,649,726 of NC_086449.1, read as the reverse complement.
CACCATCTCCACTCCCAGCTTACCGCTCCCCTGATACATCTCACTAACTTTAACTTCCTATCTCTTGCTAGGAAGAGACTTGCTATCTCTTCATGTATGCCCCAACACTTTCTTAAACTAAACAGAGCTGCGACTGATGTAATAATCTTTCCACCCTCCCGCATAACCTCACCTCCCACAATTTAATGATCTATTGACAGCATAACCATCTCCTCTAGCCCCCAAGTGTGCTGTCTTGGCGTTATCCTTGACTCCTTCAGACCACTAATTCAGTGCCTTTCAGAGTCCTGCCATTTCCATCTTATAAATATCTCCAAGATTAGACCCGCTCACCCTAGTTGCTAATAAGACCCTCATCCACCACTGGTCATCTCAGATTGGACTACTGTAACTTCATATCTGGCCTCCCTAACATCCACCACTCTCCACTCTAATCTGTTCTCCATGCTGCTGACTGGGTCATCTTCCTCTCCAAACGTACTACGTCTGCTTCCCCTCTCTGTCCTTTCAAAAACCAAAGCTTGTTACACTTACTTACAAAGTCCTCACCCATTCCTGTCCTCTTTACATCTGACCTCAACTCCCTTCACACTCACACCCTTTTCGCTACCCAAATGAATGCAGCTTCTTCTGACAACCCATTACTTCTTCCCATTCCGTCGCCAATATTTTGGCCGCGGTGCTCCTTACATCTGGAATTCTCTCCCACTCCCTATCATATTGTCCAACCTCTCTACAAGACTTCGAATTGGCTTTTAAGACCCACTTCTTCACCAATCGCAGCAATCTCTCAGCGTAACAGTCTCGTCCATGCTACGGTCTACCCCATCTGTATCAACCCATGTCCGCAACTGCCCTTTAGAACGTAAAATCTCACAAGCAGGGCGCCTCTTTCCTCATGTGCTTTGACTTTTCTACTAATAGTATCATCTACTCCATGATCCCTTCAGTGGCACCTAACCATTGGTTTCTACCACCATGCTGCTTTGAGTTGCTATGACCACTGATGCAGCAATATTTATAAACCAGCATTTGACGGCAGATAAGAACCACTTGGCCCAACTAGTCTACCCTGACCACATGTAAAACTAGGATTAATTATTGTTCAGAGACAATTAACCTACCAGTAGAATTTCTGGATTGTGGCCGGAAAAACCACACAATCATGGGGAGAAATATAAACTACACACAGTCGAAAAAATAAGATTTTAAACCTACCGGTAAATCTTTTTCTCCTAGTCCGTAGAGGATGCTGGGGACTCCGTAAGGACCATGGGGTATAGACGGGCTCCGCAGAAGACAAGGGCACTCTAAAGACTTTAGAATGGGTGTGCACTGGCTCCTCCCTCTAAGCCCCTCCTCCAGACCTCAGTTAGAGAAACTGTGCCCAGAGGAGACGGACAGTACGAGGAAAGGATTTTTGTTAATCTAAGGGCAAGATTCATACCAGCACACACCATCCACACCGTATAACCTGGAATATACGCAACCAGTTAACAGTATGAACAAAACAGCATCAGCCAAAGACTGATCTTAACTGTAACATAACCCTTATGTAATCAACTACTATATACAAGCCTTGCAGAAATATGTCCGCACTGGGACAGGCGCCCAGCATCCTCTACGGACTAGGAGAAAGATTTACCGGTAGGTTTAAAATCTTATTTTCTCTTACGTCCTGGAGGATGCTGGAGACTCCGTAAGGACCATGGGGTTTATACCAAAGCTCCAAACCGGGCGGGAGAGTGCGGATGACCCTGCAGCACCGATTGAGCAAACATGAGGTCCTCATCTGCCAGGGTATCAAACTTGTAGAATTTTGCAAAGGTGTTTGAACCCGACCAAGATGCTGCTCGGCAAAGCTGTAACGCCAAGACGCCTCGGGCAGCCGCCCAAGAAGAGCCCACCTTCCTAGTGGAATGGGCTTTTACCGAATTTGGTAACGGCAATCCGGCCGTAGAATGAGCCTGCTCAATCGTGTTACAGATCCAGCGAGCAATAGTCTGCTTCGAAGCAGGAGCGCCAACCTTGTTGGCCGCATACAGGACAAACCGTGCCTCTATTTTCCTAATCCGAGCCGTCCTGGCTACGTAAATTTTTAAGGCCCTGACTACATCCAGGGACTTGGAGTCCTCTAAGTCTCCCGTAGCCACCGGCACCACAATAGGTTGGTTCATATGAAACAATTAAACCACCTTAGGCAAAAATTGAGGACGCGTCCTCAACTCTGCTCTATCCACATGGAAAATCAGATAGGGGCATTTGTGAGACAAAGCCGCCAATTCGGACACCCGCCTTGCAGATGCCAAGGCCAACAACATGACCACCTTCCAAGTGAGAAATTTTAATTCCACTGTTTGAAGAGGCTCAAACCAGTGAGATTTTAGGAACTGTAACACCACGTTAAGGTCCCAAGGTGCCACTGGGGACACAAAAGGAGGCTGGATGTGCAGCACTCCCTTTACAAAAGTCTGGACTTCTGGGAGAGAAGCCAATTCCTTCTGAAAGAATATAGATAGGGCCGAAATCTGTACCTTAATGGAGCCCAACTTCAGGCCCATATCCACTCCTGTCTGTAGAAAGTGGAGAAAACGGCCCAAGTGGAAATCTTCCGTAGGAGCATTCTTGACTTCACACCAAGAGACATACTTCCTCCAGATACGGTGATAATGTTTCGCCGTCACTTCCTTCCTAGCCTTTATCAGAGTAGGGATGACTTCCTCTGGAATACCTTTCCCAGCTAGGATTCGTTGTTCAACCGCCATGCCGTCAAACGTAACCGCGGTAAGTCTTGGAATACGCAGGGCTCCTGCTGCAACAGGTCCTCCCTGAGAGGAAGAGGCCATGGATCTTCTGTGAGCATCTCCTGAAGATCTGAATACCAGGCCCTTCGAGGCCAATCTGGAACAATGAGTATTGTCCAAACTCTTTTACGTCTTATGATTCTCAATATCTTTGAGATGAGAGGAAGAGGAGGGAACACATAGACCGACTGAAACACCCACAGTGTCACCAGGGCGTCTACCGCTACTGCCTGAGGGTCCCTTGACCTGGCACAACCTCAGAATCTTCTTGTTGAGGCGTGACGCCATCATATCTATTTGGGGAAGTCCCCAAAGACTTGTTATCTCTGCAAAAACTTCTTGATGAAGTCCCCACTCTCCTGGATGGAGATAGTGTCTGCTGAGGAAATCTGCTTCCCAGTTGTCCACTCCCGGAATGAAGACTGCTGACAGAGCGCTTACGTGATTTTCCGCCCAGTGAAGAATCCTGGTGGCTTCCGCCATTGCCACTCTGCTCCTTGTCCCGCCTTGGCGGTTTACATGAGCCACGGCTGTGACGTTGTCTGATTGAATCAGAACCGATAGGTCGCGAAGAAGATTCTCCGCTTGTCGTAGGCCGTTGTATATGGCCCTTAATTCTAGAATGTTGATGTGTAGACAAGCCTCCTGGCTCGACCATAGTCCCTGAAAATTTCTTCCTTGTGTGACTGCTCCCCATCCTCGGAGGCTCGCGTCCGTAGTCACTAGAACCCAGTCCTGAATGCCGAACCTGCGACCCTCTAGAAGGTGAGCACTCTGCAGCTACCACAGGAGAGACACCCTGGCCCTGGGGGACAGGCTTATTTTCTGATGAATTTGAAGATGGGACCCGGACCACTTGTCCAGAAGGTCCCACTGAAACGTCCTCGCATGAAACCTGCCGAAGGGGATCGCCTCGTATGTCTCCACCATTTTTCCCATTACTCGAGTGCATTGATGAACTGACACTCTGTTCGGTTTTAACAGGTCTCTGACCATGTTCTGGAGTTCCTGGGCTTTTTCCATCGGGAGAAAACCCCTCTTTTGTTCTGGGTCCAGAATCATGCCTAAGAACGATAGCCGAGTCGTTGGAACCAACTGTGACTTTGGTAGATTTAGAATCCAGCCATGCTGCTGGAGCACTCTCAGGGAGAGCGACACGCTTTTCAGCAACTGATCTCTCGATCTCGCTTTTATCAGGAGATCGTCCAAGTATGGGATAATTGTGACTCCCTGCCTGTGCAGGAGCACCATCATTTCCGTCATTACCTTGGTGAAAATCCTCGGGGCCGTGGAAAGCCCAAACGGCAACGTCTGAAACTGGTAATGACAGCCCTGTACAGCGAATCTCAGGTACACCTGATGAGGGGGATATATGGGGACATGAAGGTATGCATCCTTTATGACCAGTGACACCATAAAATCCCCCCCTTCCAGGCTGGAGATAACTGCCCGGAACGATTCCGTATTGAATTTGAACTTTTGCAAGTACAGGTTTAGGGATTTTAGATTTAGAATGGGTCTGACCGAGCCATCCGGTTTCGGAACCACAAACAGGGTTTGTACCCCTTCCCCTGTTGAACTAGGGGAACCTTGACAATCACTTGCTGTTGACACAGCTTTTGAATTGCAGCTAAAACTATCTCCCTTCCTGGGGGAGAGGCTGGTAAAGCAGATTTGAAAATTCGGTGAGGAGGCACCTCTTCGAATTCCAGCTTGTAGCCCTGGGATACAATTTCCATCGCCCAAGGATCCACGTCTGACTGAACCCAGACGTGGCTGAAGAGTCGAAGACGTGCCCCCACCGGCGCCGACTCCCTCAGTGGAGCCCCAGCGTCATGCGGTGGATTTAGTAGAAGCCGGGGAGGACTTCTGCTCCTGGGAACTAGCCGTGGCAGGCATTCTTTTCCCTTTACCCTTACCTCTGGCGAGGAAGGAAGACCCCCGACCTCTTCTGGATTTATGCGCCTGAAAGGACTGCATCTGATATTGTGGTGTTTTCTTTTGCTGTGGGGGAACATAAGGCAAAAAAGTAGATTTACCCGCGATAGCTGTGGAAACCAGGTCCGCGAGACCTTCCCCAAATAACACCTCACCCTTATAAGGCAAAACTTCCATATGCCTCTGAGTCGGCATCACCCGTCCATTGGCGGGTCCACAGGGCTCGCCTAGCAGAAATCACCATGGCGTTGGCTCTTGAACCTAGTAGCCCAACGTCTCTCGCAGCGTCTTTTATATATAAGACCGCGTCTTTAATGTGACCTAAGGTCAATAAAATGGTATCCCTATCTAGGGTATCAATGTCAGCTGACAAGGTATCTGTCCAAGCTGCTACCGCACCACAAACCCAAGCCGATGCGATTGCCGGTCTGAACAAAGCACCCGTATGTGAATAAATTGATTTTAACGTAGTTTCCAGTCTGCGATCAGCAGGATCCTTGAGGGCCGCCGTGTCTGGAGACGGTAGCGCCACCTTCTTGGACAAGCGCGTTAAAGCCTTGTCCACCCTGGGCAAGGATTCCCACCGTAGCCTGTCCTGTGCAGGGAAAGGATACGCCATAAGAATCCTCTTGGGAATCTGCAGTTTTTTGTCTGGAGTTTCCCAAGCTTTTTCAAATAACGCGTTCAGCTCATGAGATGGGGGAAAGGTTAGCTCAGGTTTCCTTTCCTTAAACATGCATACCCTCGTGTCAGGGACAGAGGGGTCATCTGTGATATGTAAAACATCTTTTATTGCGATAATCATATAATGAATACTTTTGGCCACCCTTGGGTGTAACCTCGCATCATCGTAGTCGACACTGGAGTCAGAATCCATGTCGGTATCAGTGTCTGCTACTTGGGACAGGGGACGTTTTTGAGACCCTGAAGGGCCCTGTGACACAGTCCAAGACATTGATTGACTACCTGTTTTATCCCTGGGACTCTGCTTTGTCCAATCTCTTATGTAATAAAGCCACATTTGCATTTAAAACATTCCACATATCTAACCAATCAGGTGTCGGCGTTGCCGACGGAGACACATCAATCATCTGCTCCACCTCCTCCTTAGAGGAGTCTTCTGCTTCAGACATGCCGACACACCCGTACCGACACTCCCACACACTCAGGGATATATCTATATGGAGACAGTCCCCCAATAAGGCCCTTTGGAGAGACAGAGTATGCCAGCACACACTCAACGCCACCGGACACTGGAATAAAATCCCAGTTAGTACAGCGCTTTTATATAAATACACTCACTGCGCCAATGAAATGTGCCCCCCCCCCACCCCCTCTTTTTTGCCCTCTGTAACAGTGTTCAGCAGGGGAGAGTCCGGGGAGCCAGCTTCTCTGCAGTTTGCTGTGGAGAAAATGGCGCTGGTTAGTGCTGGAGGACCAAGCCCCGCCCCCTCACCGGCGGGCTTTGGTCCCGCTCAAATTATTTATACTGGCGGGGGTTTATTAATATACTGCCTCCGCAGTATCTACTTTATATGCCAGTGTCCCTAGAGGTTTTTATTGCTGCCCAGGGTGCCCCCCCTGCGCCCTGCACTTTTACAGTGCCCGCTGTGTGTGTCTGTGTGGGAGCAATGGCTCCCAGCGTTACCTCAGTGAAGATCTGAAGTCTTCTGCCGCCTGTGAAGTCTTCTTTTCTTCTTAATACTCACCTGGCTTCTATCTTCCGGCTCTGTGAGGAGGACGGCGGCGCGGCTCCGGGACGAACGGCGAAGGCGAGACCTGCGTTCTGACCCTCTGGAGCTAATGGTGTCCAGTAGCCTAAGAAGCAGAACCTATCATTCAAGTAGGTCTGCTTCTCTCCTTTCAGTCCCACGATGCAGGGAGCCTGTTGCCAGCAGTGCTCCCTGAAAATAAAAAACCTAACAAAAAGTATTTTTCAGAGAAACTCGGGAGAGCTCCCCTGCCTCCTCTGGGCACAGGATCTAACTGAGGTTTGGAGGAGGGGCGTAGAGGGAGGAGCCAGTGCACACCCATTCTAAAGTCTTTACAGTGCCCATGTCTTCTGCGGAGGCCGTCTATACCCCATGGTCCTTACGGAGTCCCCAGCATCCTCTAGGACGTAAGAGAAATTTGAATTTACTAGGCCTCAGTTTTTTAAGTACAGGAGGTCAAAGTTTTGAAAAATTGCTCAGAAATGCCACTCCTGATGCTCCGTTTTTATGTGATGTGTATCTGGAAAAAAAAAATTAATCTCAGTGCCTAATCCACATATCCCTTTGAAATTTTGACCCTTTGTCAATATAAACACGGAGATTACAGAAAAAAAAATGTTTTAGCAATCCTGCCCGACTCAGAGCGATATTCAGTTGTTTTGCATCCTCGGTCATGACGGGAGTTCGCAGGCACAATTCAATTGTTTCTTTACGCCCATAAAGGTCAGGTTTAGCCACGTAAACCAGCGAAACCAGACCAGAGTGCTGGGTGCGATTGTGAAGGCCGCCGTTCGGCCACCCAAATGTATTACTTTTCGCGCATTTCAGCTCGCCACCCCCTGGGGCTGTGAGCTGAAATGTAGGCGCCAGCAGCCTCGCGCCCGAACGGCGTAACAACTGAATGACTCCATTGGGCGCCATCTAGTGGCTACTGGCATGCGCAACAATTGAATCTCACCTGAGAGTCATTATACATCTCTTTACTTTAAACTTTTTTTTTTTTGCACCTAAAAAAGAATTAAGTGGGTTCAATAAGCATTATCAACCTAACCAGATGAGTTATGTTTTTTGTTTAAATTGAACCTTAAGGTATACTTTATTAAAAAAAAAAAGCTATGAACTAAAAATAATGGGATTTTGACTGCCTGTATGAGTATTTTAATGTTTAATTAAATTTACCACTAGGTATAATTTTGCCCACCAGGGGAGTATTTTAATTTGTATATTTCAATATATATTTGCAGATTTCTTTTTACACATGGGGGGTATTCAATTAGTCGTGATAATCTGTTTTTTGTGCTAAAAACTAAGATTCTACAGTTAATCCTGGAAAAAAACAAAACCCAAAAACCACCTATTCAATTAGCAGCAATCATGAATCTGCAATAATTCTACCACAAATTTCACTTCACCTACGCCTGAGCAGGTGCAAAGTTGGGGAAAATCCCTACTTTAAAAAGTAAAAATGTTGGGATTAAGTTCAGAACCTTCCCTAATGACTAATTAGGCACTTTGAAGTTTAATTATTTTTTTAAACTGGCATATAACATTTTTGGGGTGCAAAATGATGGAATTTTGGGTTCAAGGTGTAGGACAGGTATATTGGGGTGCATTATGAGTGGGAGAAGTGTTTTCAGGCTTGCAGGGAGTAGTCATCTTTTCCTCACTTTTTTATAGCCCCATGAAATTATGTAAAGATATACTTATAGCCATTTTTCTATACCCCGAATTTAATGAGAACACTTTTTTGCTGAAAAAAAATAAAATAGCTCATCATTTTTCGCCGTTAAAAAAATATAAAAATAAAAAAACGTATAGAACAGTTATTTGACTTAATTTCAGTACCCTAAATCTATTTAATATGACCTCTAATATGCTTCTGTACTGTTGCCATGCTTTTTTTGGCATTTTTCAAGGTACAGGCTGATTTCCCCATTTTTACCTACACTTTTCACAACAAGGATTTTTCGCACGAATCACGTTCTCGCGATTTTGGAATTGAATAGGTAGGGAAAAGACGCAACCCCATATTTTCAATGACATAGGGTCAAAATGTCAAAGTGATACACGGACTAGGCACTGACATAGGAATTTTTTTTCCAGATACACCTCGCATAAAAACAGAGCATCAGGAGTGGCATTTGTGAGCAATTTATTGAAGCTTTGACCCTCTCTCAAATACTGAGGACAAGAGAAGAAAGAAATTGAATTTGTAGATATGTGGCAGTATCAAGTGTATAAAGTTTCATGAAAAGCTAAGTCTGTGGGTGTCAAAATGAAATTTTTCTGGGCGATTTGATATGGTATAACCCTAATGCTAACCATTACACCATTCCTACTTGTTTTGCATTGTCTTGTAATGTAATTGACCATGCTCATGTACTTTGTTAGGCGCTGCGGAACCCTTGTGGCTCCATATAAAGGAAAAATAAGATTTTACTTACCGGTAAATCTATTTCTCGTAGTCCGTAGTGGATGCTGGGGACTCCGTAAGGACCATGGGGAATAGACGGGCTCCGCAGGAGACAGGGCACTTTAAGAAAGAATTTGGATTCTGGTGTGCTCTGGCTCATCCCTCTATGTCCCTCCTCCAGACCTCAGTTAGAGAAACTGTGCCCGGAAGAGCTGACAGTACAAGGAAAGGATTTTGGAATCCAGGGCAAGACTCATACCAGCCACACCAATCACACCGTATAACTTGTGATAAACTTACCCAGTTAACAGTATGAACAACAACAGAGCATCAGATCCACCCTGATGCAACTATAACATAACCCTTATTTAAGCAATAACTATATATAAGTATTGCAGAAGAAGTCCACACTTGGGACGGGCGCCCAGCATCCACTACGGACTACGAGAAATAGATTTACCGGTAAGTAAATTCTTATTTTCTCTAACGTCCTAGTGGATGCTGGGGACTCCGTAAGGACCATGGGGATTATACCAAAGCTCCCAAACGGGTGGGAGAGTGCGGATGACTCTGCAGCACCGATTGAGCAAACAAGAGGTCCTCCTCAGCCAGGGTATCAAACTTGTAGAACTTTGCAAAAGTGTTCGAACCCGACCAAGTAGCTGCTCGGCAAAGCTGTAATGCCGAGACCCCTCGGGCAGCCGCCCAAGAAGAGCCCACCTTCCTTGTGGAGTGGGCCTTAACTGATTTTGGCAGCGGCAATCCAGCCGCAGAATGAGCCTGCTGAATCGTGTTACAGATCCAGCGAGCAATAGTTTGCTTTGAAGCAGGAGCACCCAGCTTGTTGGATGCATACAGGATAAACAGCGACTCAGTTTTCCTGACTCTAGCCGTTCTGGCTACATAAATCTTCAAAGCCCTGACCACATCTAGTAACTCGGAATCCTCCAAGTCACGAGTAGCCACAGGCACCACAATAGGTTGGTTCATATGAAAAGATGATACCACTTTTGGCAGAAATTGTGGACGGGTCCGCAATTCTGCCCTATCCATATGGAAAACCAGATAGGGGCTTTTATGTGACAAAGCAGCTAATTCTGACACACGCCTAGCCGAAGCCAAGGCTAACAGCATGACCACCTTCCACGTGAGATATTTTAACTCCACGGTTTGAAGTGGCTCAAACCAGTGTGACTTCAAGAAAATCAACACCACGTTAAGATCCCAAGGTGCCACTGGAGGCACAAAAGGGGGATAAATATGCAGCACTCCCTTTACAAACGTCTGAACTTCAGGCAGAGAAGCCAGTTCTCTTTGAAAGAAAATAGACAGGGCCGAAATCTGGACCTTAATGGAACCCAATTTTAGGCCCAAAGCCACTCCCGACTGTAGGAGGTGAGGGAAACGGCCCAGCTGGAATTCCTCCGTAGTGGCATTCCTGGCCTCACACCAAGCCACATATTTTCACCATATACGGTGATAATGTTTAGCCGTCACGTCCTTCCTAGCCTTTATCAGCGTAGGAATAACCTCATCCGGAATGCCTTTTTCTGCTAGGATCCGGCGTTCAACCGCCATGCCGTCAAACGCAGCCGCGGTAAGTCTTGGAACAGACAGGGCCCCTGTTGCAACAAGTCCTGTCTTAGAGGCAGAGGCCATGGGTCCTCTGTGAGCATTTCTTGCAGATCTGGATACCAAGTCCTTCTTGGCCAATCCGGAACAATGAGTATTGTTCTCACTCCTCTTTTTCTTATGATTCTCAGCACCTTGGGTATGAGAGGAAGAGGAGGAAATGCATAAACCGACTGGAACACCCACGGTGTCACTAGTGCGTCTACAGCTATCGCCTGAGGGTCTCTTGACCTGGCGCAATACCTCTGTAGCTTTTTGTTGAGGCGGGATGCCATCATGTCCACCTGTGGCAGTTCCCACCGACTTGCAATCTGCGTGAAGACTTCTTGATCAAGTCCCCACTCTCCCAGGTGGAGGTCGTGCCTGCTGAGGAAGTCTGCTTCCCAGTTGCCTACTCCCGGAATGAACACTGCTGACAGTGCGCTTACGTGATTCTCCGCCCAGCGAAGAATTCTGGTGGCTTCCGCCATCGCCACCCTGCTCCTTGTGCCGCCTTGGCGGTTTACATGAGCCACCGCGGTGATGTTGTCTGACTGAATCAGAACCGATCGGTCGCGAAGCAGGGTCTCTGCTTGACGTAGGGCGTTGTATATGGCCCTTAGTTCCAGGATGTTGATGTGAAGGCAAGTCTCCTGACTTGACCACAGACCTTGGAAACTTCTTCCCTGTGTGACTGTCCCCCACACTCGGAGGCTTGCATCCGTGGTCACCAGGACCCAGTCCTGAATGCCGAATCTGCACCCCTCGAGGAGGTGAGCACACCACAGGAGAGACACCCTGGCCCTGGGGGATAGGGTGATCAGCCGATGCAGCTGAAGATGTGATCCGGACCACTTGTCCAACAGGTCCCATTGAAAGGTCCTCGCATGGAACCTGCCGAAGGGAATGGCCTCGTATGATGCCACCATCTTTCCCAGGACTCGCGTGCAGTGATGCACCGACACCTGTTTTGGTTTTAATAGGTCTCTGACCAGTGTCATGAGCTCCTGAGCCTTATCCACCGGGAGATAAACCCTCTTCTGGTCTGTGTCCAGAATCATGCCCAGGAAGGGCAGACGAGTCGTAGGAATCAACTGCGACTTTGGAATATTTAGAATCCAGCCGTGCTGTTGTAACACTTCCCGAGAGCGTGCTACGCTGATCAGCAACTGCTCTCTGGACCTCGCCTTTATGAGGAGATCGTCCAAGTGTGGGATAATTGTGACCCCTTGCTTTCGCAGGAGCACCATCATTTCCGCCATTACCTTGGTAAATATTCTCGGTGCCGTGGAGAGACCAAACGGCAACGTCTGGAATTGGTAATGACAATCCTGTACCACAAATCTGAGGTACGCCTGATGAGGTGGATAAATGGGGACATCAAGGTATGCATCCTTTATGTCCAGAGACACCATAAAATCCCCCCCTTCCAGGCTTGCGATGACCGCTCTGAGCGATTCCATCTTGAACTTGAACCTTTTCAGGTATATGTTCAGGGATTTTAAATTCAATATGGGTCTGACCGAACCGTCCGGTTTCGATACCACAAACATGGTCGAATAATAACCCTTCCCTTGTTGAGGGAGGGGAACCTTGACCACCACCTGCTGAAGATACAATTTGTGAATTGCAGCTAACACTATTTCCCTCTCTAAGGGGGAAGCTGGCAGGGCCGATTTGAGGTATCGGTGAGGGGGCATCTCTTCGAATTCCAGCTTGTATCCCTGAGACACAATCTCTATTGCCCAGGGATCCACCTGGGAGTGAACCCACTTGTGGCTGAAAATTCGGAGACGCGCCCCCACCGGGCCTAGCTCCGCCTGTGGAGCCCCAGCGTCATGCGGTGGATTTAGTGGAAGCCGGGGAGGACTTCTGTTCCTGGGAACTAGCTGTGTTGTGCAGCTTCTTTCCTCTACCCTTGCCTCTGGCAAGAAAGGACGCACCTCGGACTTTCTTGCCTCTTTGTGAACGTAAGGACTGCATTTGGTAATACGGTGCTTTCTTAGGTTGTGAGGGAACGTATGGCAAAAAATTTGACTTTCCAGCAGTAGCTGTGGAGATCAGGTCCGAGAGACCCTCCCCAAACAATTCCTCACCCTTGTAAGGTAAAACCTCCATATGCCTTTTTGAGTCGGCATCGCCTGTCCATTGCCGAGTCCACAGGACCCGTCTGGCAGAAATCGACATTGCATTTATTCTAGAGCCCAGTAGGCTAATGTCTCTTTGAGCATCTCTCATATATAGGACAGCGTCTTTTATATGCCCCAGGGTCATTAATATAGTATCCTTGTCTAAGGTGTCAAGTTCCTCAGATAAGGTATCCGTCCATGCTGCTACAGCACTACACACCCAGGCCGACGCAATTGCCGGCCTTAGTAAGGTACCTGAATGTGTATAAATGGACTTCAGGGTACCCTCTTGCTTTCTATCCGCAGCATCTTTTAGGGTGGCCGTATCCTGTGACGGCAGGGCTACCCTCTTGGATAAGCGTGTTAGAGCTTTGTCCACCCTAGGGGAGGATTCCCAGCGTAACCTGTCCGTTGGCGGGAAAGGATACGCCATAAGCATCCGTTTGGAAATCTGCAGTTTATCATCTGGAGATTCCCAAGCCTTTTCACATAACTCATTTAGCTCATGTGAAGGGGGAAAGGTCACCTCCTGCCCTTTTTCCCTATACATATGAACCCTCTTGTCAGGGACTGGGGTTTCCTCTGTGATGTGCAACACATCCTTCATTGCTATAATCATATAACGGATGGCTTTTGCCAATTTAGGCTGTAACTTTGCATCATCGCAATCGACACTGGAGTCAGAATCCATGTCGGTATCCGTGTCAACAATTTGGGATAGTGGGCGCTTCTGAGACCCTGACGGCCTCTGTGACATAGGATCAGGCATGGGCTGAGACCCCGACTGTCCCAAGGTTTCAACTTTATCCAACCTTTTATGCAAGGAATTAACATTATCATTTAAAACCTTCCACATATCCATCCAATCAGGTGTCGGCGCCGTCGGCGGAGACACCACATTCATTTGCTCCCGCTCTGCTTCCACATAGCCTTCCTCGTCACACAAGCGTACCGACACACCACACACACAGGGGATGCTCTTTTTTGAAGACAGTTACCCCACAAGGCCCTTTGGAGAGACAGAGAGAGAGTATGCCAGCACACAACCCAGCACTATATGTCCCAGGAATCACACAGTAACTTAGTGTTAACCCAGTAGCTGCTGTATATTATGTTTTTGCGCCTAATTTATGTGCCCCCCCCCCCCTCTCTTTTTACCCTCTTCTACCGTGAATCTGCAGGGGAGAGCCTGGGGAGCTTCCTCTCAGCGGAGCTGTGGAGAAAAAATGGCGCTGGTGAGTGCTGAGGAAGAAGCCCCTCCCCCTCAGCGGCGGGCTTCTGTCCCGCGTTTCTGTATAATATTATGGCGGGGGCTCATACATATATACAGTGCCCAACTGTATATATGTCTAACTTTTGCCAAGAGGTCCTAATTGCTACCCAGGGCGCCCCCCCCTGCGCCCTACAGTGACCGGGGTATGTGGGTGTAGTGTGGGAGCAATGGCGCACAGCTGCAGTGCTGTGCGCTACCTCAGTGAAGACTGGAGTCTTCTGCCGCCGATTTTGAAGTCTTCTTGCTTCTTTCACCCGGCTTCTGTCTTCCGGCTCTGCGAGGGGGACGGCGGCGCGGCTCTGGGATCGGACGACAAAGGTGAGATCCTGTGTACGATCCCTCTGGAGCTAATGGTGTCCAGTAGCCTAAGAAGCAGGACCTATCTTCAGAGAGTAGGGCTGCTTCTCTCCCCTCAGTCCCACGATGCAGGGAGCCTGTTGCCAGCAGATCTCCCTGAAAATAAAAAACCTAACAAAATACTTTCTTATAGCAAGCTCAGGAGAGCTCACTAAACAGCACCCAGCTCGTCCGGGCACAGATTCAAACTGAGGTCTGGAGGAGGGACATAGAGGGAGGAGCCAGAGCACACCAGAATCCAAATTCTTTCTTAAAGTGCCCTGTCTCCTGCGGAGCCCGTCTATTCCCCATGGTCCTTACGGAGTCCCCAGCATCCACTAGGACGTTAGAGAAATGAACGTTATGGTAAGAACTTACCGTTGATAACGTGATTTCTCTTATGTCCACAGGATAACATTGGGATATTGTCGAGCGACAGCGAAAATGGCACCAACACGGTCACAAGCTTTCTGGCCTCCCAGGATGCATTGGGGCCTCCACTATATAGTCCCGCCCACTGACTCAGTCAGATCAGTTCTTTCCACAGTGATTATAGGCAGGAACATTAGGTAGAGACCTGTACAGGCGATAAGAACACACATGCACACCCTTCCATACAAGAAGGAAGAGGTTTTAGTGATTGTCTAGATCCTCAAATCAGATGCGTCAGGGTGGGATCCCTGTGGATACCTGTGGACATAAGAGAAATCACGTTATCAACGGTAAGTTCTTACCATAACGTTCATTTCTCTGGCTGGGTCCACAGGATTATCCACAGGTTAACATTGGGATTCCCAAAGCCATTTTAGTAGTGGGGACGCTCCTGATTGCACAGGAGGACCTTTCGCCCGAAGTCTGCGTCATGAGAGGCAAAAGTATCCAAGGCATAATGTCTGATGAATGTGTTTATGGAAGACCATGTGGCTGCCCTACATATCTATTCTGCTGATGCACCCTGTTGTGCTGCCCAAGAAGGACCTACCTTACGTGTAGAGTGTGCAGAGACATTAGCCGGAATAGGGAGATCTGCATGAGAATAAGCTTCAGATATTACCATTCGGAGCAATCTCGCCAGCGTCTGTTTACTAGCAGGCCATCCTCTTCTATGGAATCCGTAGAGGATGAAGAGGGAATCTGTTTTCCTGATGGCACTAGTACGATCTATGTAGATTTTCAAAACCTGGACCACGTCCAGCGACGCTTCTCCCGCAGATAGTCCCGATACCTGAAAAGCTGGGACTACAATCTCTTCATTCAGGTGAAATTTGGATACCACCTTTGGAAGATAACTAGATCTCGTTCTGAGAACTGCTCTGTCTGGAAAAAAACTTAGGAAAGGAGACTTGCATGATAATGCTCCTAAATCTGACACTCTTCTGGCTGACGCCATTGCCAGTAAAAAAAGAACTTTAACCGTTAACCACTTAAGATCTGTTCTCTCAAGTGGTTCAAACAAAAGGACCCTGGAGAAATTTAAGAACTAAATTCAAATCCCAGGGAGCTGCAGGAGGAACAAATGGAGGTTGAATATATACTACTCCTTGGAAAAACGTACGTACATCCTGTAGGTCAGCAATCTTCTGCTGAAACCATACAGTCAACGCTGAGACTTGCACCCTCAAGGAAGCAACCTTCAACCCTTTATCCAATCCTGCCTGCCGGAAATCCAAAATTCTAGCTACTTTAAAAGATCTCAGATTGTAATTTTTTCCAGAACACCAATGAATATAGGCTTGCCATATTCTATAATACACACGGGCCGAAGAAGGCTTTCTTGCTCTAAGCATGGTTTGGATTACTTGCTTTGAAAATCCTTTAGCCTCTAAGATAGAGGTTTCAACAGCCACGCCGTCAAAGACAGGCGATCCAGATGACTGTGACAACAAGGACCCTGCATTAACAGATCTGGACGTTGAGGGAGCAGTATCGGTGCTTCCACGGACATTCTCAACAGATCTGTGTACCAATGCCTTCTTGGCCAAGCTGGAGCTATTAGAATGATTGCTCCTTTTGCCTGTTTTATCCTTCTCACTACTCTGGGTAACAGAGATATTGGAGGGAACAGATATGCCAGCTGAAACCTCCATTCTACTGACAGTGCGTCTACCAGGACCGCTCCTGGGTCCCTTGTTCTTGATCCGTACCTCGGAACTTTGTTGTTTACACGAGACGCCATAAGGTCTATCTCTGGTAGACCCCATCTGTTCACCAGTGTCTGAAACACTTCTGGGTGTAGTGCCCATTCGGTATCCTGAATGGTGTGCCGACTGAGAAAATCTGCTTCCCAATTTAGTACACCCGGGACAAATACTGCTGACAATGCTGGGAGATGGAGTTCTGCCCATTTTAGAATGGGGGTTACTTCCTCCATCAGACTCTTGCTGTGAGTTCCTCCTTGATGATTGAGGTATGCTACTGCCGTCGCATTGTCTGAGCGGATCTGGACTGGTCTTCCTTGTAGATTGTCCTTTGCCTGAACCAGAGCCAAGTAAATGGCTCTTATTTCTAACAGATTTATCGGCAGGCGACTTTCCCTTGCGGCCCATTTTCCCTGGAACCATAGGCTTCCGAGTACCGCCCCCCAGCCTTGCAGGCTGGCATCTGTTGTCAGGACTTGCCACTCTTTTATCCAAAAGGGTCTCCCCTTGTTTAAATGGTCTGTCTGTAGCCACCACGCTAGAGACCTTTTTACATTTAGTGGAATCTTTATCATCTGCTTCTTTATCGTTTGATGATTTCCGTTCCATTTGGTCAAAATGAGATGCTGCAACGGTCTGGAGTGGAATTGCGCATATTCCACCATGTCGAAGGTTGATACCATCAGACCCAACAGTCGCATTACTGCATGGACTGACATTGTCTGGGCTTGCAACGCTTCCTGAGCCATGACCTGCACTTTGACTATCTTTTTCTCTGGCAAGAGAACCTTCTGTAGGTCTGAATCCAACATGGCCCCCAAATGAACCATCCGCTGTGACGGATTCAGGGACGACTTCTCCCAATTTATGAGCCACCCGTATCTCTGTAAACAAACTATCGTCTGTTGGAGATGGCTCAACAGTAAACCTTGCGACTGTGCTAAGATTAATAGGTCGTCTAGGTATGGGAATATTCTTATCCCTTGTTTGCGCAGACAAGCTGCCATAACCACCATGATCTTGGTAAACACCCTGGGTGCTGTAGCTAGCCCGAAGGGCAGAGCTTGGAACTGGAAGTGTTCCTTGAGGATGGCAAACCTGAGGTAACACTGATGTGATAGTGCTATAGGCACATGTAGGTAAGCATCCCGTACATCCAGAGATACACAGTCTCCCGGTTCCATAGCCAACATTATGGAGCGTAACGTCTCCATGTGGAACTTCTGGATCCATATGTAGTTGTTCAACATCTTCAGATTTAGAATTGGTCGATATGACCCATTTGGTTTCTGGATTAGAAATAGATTGGAGTAATACCCCTGTCCCTTTTGTGATGGAGGTACTGGGACAATCACACCTGACTGCAGTAATTTTTGGACTGCTTCTTGCAGGGCATTGGCCTTCGACTCTATACGAGACGGGCTGGTGCAAAAAAATCTTTGAGGAGGCTGCCTCCTGAATGGGAACCCATACCCCTGAGATACTACCTTCTGCACCCAGGCATCTGCTGTTGACTGTTGCCATATGTGTGCAAATTGCAGGAGTCGGCCCCCAACCCTGGAATCCTCCAGGCGGAGGCCCATCTCTTCAGGCTGAGGGTTTCTGTTCCGGTTTGGAAGCTGGCTTTTTGCTAGCCCACTGCTTCCTACCCCTGGATTTAAACTGGGGTTGTTTAGGCTCCGCTTTAGCTTTTGCTTTGCCAGCGAAATGAGCAAAATTTTAAACCCTTGGACTTAGGGTTATAGGTAGCCGGAAATCTGACCTTTTTCGATTCAGCCTCTGATTCTAGGATATCCAATAAAGGTTTTCCAAATAATATATTACCCACGAAAGGCAATGCTTCCAATTCTTTCTTGGACTCCGCATCCGCCTTCCAGGTCCGTAGCCAAACTGCTCTGCGAGCTACTACTGTCAAGGCTGAAGCTTTAGAAGCAACAGTGCCTACATCAATTGCTGCTTCTTCTAAATACTGGGCAGATTGTCTTAAACGGCAAAGACGATCCTCTTGCTCCCTAGTAGGAGAGGGGATGTCATTCTCTAGTTCCTCTATCCATTCGCCCATTGCCTTTGCTACCCAGGCCGAAGCCATAACAGGTCTTACCACTGCTCCTACAAGAGAAAAAATATTTTTCAATAGGCTCTCTACCCTTCTGTCTGTGACATCAAAGAGGTAGTTGACAGTGGTAAAGCAGATTTATGCACGAGTCGCAGAACATGTGCATCTACTTTTGGAGGAACTTCTCTCTTCGAACAATCCACAGCAGGAAATGGATAATAAGAATTTACTCACCGGTAAATCTATTTCTCGTAGTCCGTAGCGGATGCTGGGTACTCCGTAAGGACCATGGGGGTATAGACGGGCTCCGCAGGAGACTGGGCACTCTTAAAAGAAAGATTAGGTACTATATCTGGTGTGCACTGGCTCCTCCCTCTATGCCCCTCCTCCAGACCTCAGTTAGGGAAACTGTGCCCGGAAGAGCTGACATTACTAGGAAAAGATTTGGAATCCAGGGTAAGACTCATACCAGCCACACCAATCACACCGTACAACTCGTGATAACTATACCCAGTTAACAGTATGAACAATAACTGAGCCTCTCTCAACAGATGGCTCATACAATAACCCTTTAGTTAAGCAATAACAATATACATGTATTGCAGAGAGTCCGCACTTGGGACGGGCTCCCAGCATCCACTACGGACTACGAGAAATAGAATTACCGGTGAGTAAATTCTTATTTTCTCTGACGTCCTAGTGGATGCTGGGTACTCCGTAAGGACCATGGGGATTATACCAAAGCTCCCAAACCGGCGGGAGAGTGCGGATGACTCTGCAGCACCGAATGAGCAAACTCAAGGTCCTCCTCAGCCAGGGTATCAAACTTGTAGAATTTTGCAAAAGTGTTTGAACCCGACCAAGTAGCAGCTCGGCAAAGTTGTAAAGCCGAGACCCCTCGGGCAGCCGCCCAAGAAGAGCCCACCTTCCTCGTGGAATGGGTTTTTACTGATTTAGGATGCAGCAGTCCAGCCGCAGAATGTGCAAGCTGAATGGTGCTACAGATCCAGCGAGCAAGTCTGCTTTGAAGCAGGAGCACCCAGCTTGTTGGGTGCATGCAGGATAAATAGCGAGTCAGTTTTTCTGACTCTAGCCGTCCTGGAAACAAAGTTTCAGGGCCTGGACTACGTCCAGCAACTTGGAATCCTCCAAGTCCCTAGTAGCCGCAGGCACCACAATAGGTTGGTTCAAATGAAACGATGATACCACCTTAGGGAGAAATTGGGAACGAGTCCTCCATTCTGCCCTTTCCATATGGAAGATCAGATATGGGCTTTTACATGACAAAGCCGCCAATTCTGACACACGCCTAGTCCAAGCTAAGGCCAAAAGCATGACCACTTTCCACGTGAGATATTTTAGCTCCACGGTCTTAAGTGGCTCAAACCAGTGGGATTTTAGGAATCCAACACACGTTAAGATCCCAAGGTGCCACTGGAGGCACAAAAGGGGCTGAATATGCAGCACCCCTGTAACAACGTCCAAACTTCAGGCAGTGAAGCCAGTTCTTTTTGAGAGAAAAATGGATAGGGCCGAAATCTTGGCCTTTATGGATCCTAATTTTAGGCCCATAGTCACTCCTGACTGTAGGAAGGGCAGGAATCGACCCCCCTGGAATTCCTCTATAGGGCCTTTCCGGCCACACACCAAGCAACCTATTTTCGCCATATACAGTGAAAAAGTCTTGCTGTCACGTCTTTCCTAGCCTTTATCAGCGTAGGAATAACTGCATCCGGAATGCCCTTTTCCGCTAGGATCCGGCGTTCAACCGCCATGCCGTCCAACGCAGCCGCGCTAAGTCTTGGATCAGACAGGGTCCCTGTTGCAACATGTCCTGACTGAAAGGCAGAGGCCATGGGTCCTCTGAGAGCATTTCTTGCAGTTCCGGGTACCGAGTCCTTCTTGGCCAATCCGGAGCAAAGAATATTGTTCACACTCCTCCGTTTATTACAATTCTCAGCCCTTGGGTCTGAGAGGAAGAGGAGGGAATATATAGACCGACTGGAACACCCACGGTGTTACTTGTGCGACCACAGCTATCGCCTGAGAGTCCCTTGACCCAGCGTAAAACCTTTTTTATCTTTTTATTGAGGTGGGACGCCATGTAGTCCACCTGAGGCGGTTTCCATCAATTTGCAAAACTGCGTGAAGACTTCCTGATGAAGTCACCACTTTCCCGGGTGGAGGTCGTGTCCACTCCCGGAATGAACACTGCTGACAGTGCGCTTACTTGATTCTCCGCATAGCGAAGAATTCTGGTGGCTTCTACCCTCGCCACCCTGCTCCTTGTGCCGCCCTGGCGGTTTACATGAGCCCCTGCGGTCTGACTGGATCAGAACCGGTTGGTCGCGAAGCAGGAACTCCGCTTGACTTAGGGCGTTGTATATGGCCCTTAGTTCCAGGATATTGATGTGAAGGCAAGTCTGTTGGCTTGACCACAAACCTTGGAATTTTCTTCCCTGTGTAACTGCCCCCCACCCTCGGAGGCTTGCATCCGCGGTCACCAGGACCCAGTCCTGAATGCCGAATCGGCGGCCCTCGAGAAGGTGAGCACTCCGCAGCCACCACAGGGGAGACACCCTGGCCCTGGGGGATAGGGTGATTAACCGATGCATCTGAAGATGTGATCCGGACCACTTGTCCAGTAAGTTCCATTGTCCTTGCATGGAACCAGCCGAAGGGGATGGCCTCGTATGATGCCATCATCCTTCCCAGGACTCGAGTGCAGTGATGCATTGACACCTGTTTTGGTTTTCAATGGATTCCTGACCAGTGTCATGAGCTCCTGAGCTCTCTCTCTATCGGGAGATAAACCCTCTTCTGGTCTGTGTCTAGGATCATGCCTAGGCGAGGCAGATGAGCTGTAGGAACCAACTGCGACTTTGGAATATATAGAATCCAGTCGTGTTGCCGTTTCACTTCCAGAGAAGGTGATACGCTGTCCAGCAACTGCTCTCTTGATCTCGCTTTTATGAGGAGATCATCCAAGTATGTGATAATAGTGACACCTTGCTTCCGCAGGAGCACCATCATATCCGCCATTACCTTGGTGAAATTGGTAATGACAATCCCGTACCGCAATTCTGAGGTACGCCTAATGAGGTGGATAAATGGGGACACGAAGGTATGCATCCCTTATGTCCAGATTCATTTCAGGCATGCAATGACCGCTCTTAGCGATTCCATCTTGAACCTGAACCTTTTCAGGTATATGTTCAGGGATTTTAATTCAATATGGGTCTAACCGAACCGTCTGGTTTCGGGATTATAACATGGTCGAATAATAACACCCTCTTGTTGAAGGAGGGGACCCTTGACCACCACCTGTTGAAGATACAATTTACGAATTGCAGTTAACACTGGCTCCCTCTCTTGGGGGGAAGCCCGCCGGGTCCTCGGTGAGGGGGCATCTTCTCACAGTCCAGCCTGTATCCCTGCGATACAATTTCTATTGCCCAGGGATCTAACAGGGAGTGAACCCACTTGTGGCTGAACTTACGAAGGCGTGTCCCCACCGGGCCTAGCTCCGCCTGTGGAGCCCCAGCGACATGCGGTGGATTTTTGTAGAGGCCGGGGAGGACTTTTGTTCCTGGGGACTAGCTGTGTTGTACAGCTTCTTTCCTCTGCCCCCGGCTCTGACAAGAAAGGACGCACCTCAGACTTTCTTGTTTCTTTATTCGAAAAGCTGCATTTAATAATGTCGTGCTTTCCTAGGCTGTGCAGGAATATAAGGCAAAATATCAGAATTACCAGCTATAACTGTGGAGAACAGGCCCGAGAACCTTTCTCCACACAATCCTCAGCCTTCCATATGCCTCTTAAATCGGCATCATCTGTCCAATGTATATTCTACAGGACACGTCAAGCAGAAATCGACATAGCTATTGTCTCTAGGACCCAGTATACTCATGTCCCTTTGGGCATGCTTTATAATTATATATCTATAACTTAAGACAGCATCTTAAAATATTTATATGCATACTAGGGTCTCAATCTCTGCTGATAAGGTACCTGTCCACGCTGCCACAGCGCTATAAACCCATGCCGACACAATCGCCGGTCTGGGTAGTATACTAGAATGTGCACGCTATCTGCAGGATCCCTAAGAATAGCTAGTGCAAACAGGACACCCAAGTGGAAGATTCTCAACACATCCTGGCCCTAGTGGGGAAAGGATACAGCCTGAGAATTCTCTGGTGGGAAGCTGCCGTCTCTTGTCTGGAGATTCCCGCTCTTTTTCCTCATGAGAGGAGGGAAATTTACCTCAGCATTCTTCCCCTTAACATGTGTACTCTCGTGTCAGGGACAGATGCGTCATCAGTGATATGCAAATCATCTTTTATTCCAATAATCATATATTGAATATCTTTTAGCCCTCTTGGCTGTAACTTTGCATTATCGTAGTCGACAGTGGAGTTAAACTCCGTGTCGATACTTTGTTATTTTGGATAGTGAACATAGAGAGACTCTGAAGGACTCTGTGACATAGGGACAGACCAGGGTAGATTTCCTTTCTGTTCCCTAACCTTTTGTGCAATAATTTTACCTCAGCACTTACACATATCCAAACAGGTGTCGGTGTTGTTGACAGAGACACCCTCCCACACACTTATCCGCTCTATCACCTCCTTAGAGGAGCCTTTTACCTCAGACATGTCGACACACGCGTACCGACACAACACACACACACAGGGGATGCTCTATTTGAAGACAGTTCCCCCACCAGGCCCTTTGGAGAGACAGAGAGAGAGTATGCCAGCACACACCACAGCGCTATATAATACAGGGATGTACACTATACTGAGTGATTTTTCCCCTATAGCAGCTTATATACACAGTTTTGCGCCTAAATTTATGTGCCCCCCCTCTCTTTTTTACCCTTTGTGTACCAGGATACTGCAGGGGAGAGCCTGGGGAGCTTCCTTCCAGCTGAGCTGTGAAGAGAAAATGGCGCCGGTGTGCTGAGGAAGAAGGCCCGGCCCCCTCAGCGGCGGGCTTCTGTCCTTTTATGTACTTTAATGGCGGGGGTTAATGCACATATACAGTTTAGACTGTATTATGTGCTTTTCGCCAAGTAAGGTAATCTAATTGCTGCCCAGGGCGCCCCCCCCAGCGCCCTGCACCCATCAGTGACCGGAGTGTGTGGGGTGCAGTGGGAGCAATGGTGCACAGCTGCAGTGCTGTGCGCTACCTTAATGAAGCCTGGAGTCTTCAGCCGCCGATTTTCAACTTCTCTTCGTTCTTCTGGCTCTGCAAGGGGGACGGCGGCGCGGCTCCGGGACCGGACGACCGAGGACTGGGCCTGTGTTCGATCCTTCTGGAGCTAATGGTGTCCAGTAGCCTTAGAAACCCAAGCTAGCTGCAAGCAGGTAGGTTCGCTTCTCTCCCCTCAGTCCCACGTAGCAGTGAGTCTGTTGCCAGCAGATCTCACAGAAAATAAAAAAACCTAACAAATACTTTCTTTTCTAGGAAGCTCAGGAGAGCCCCTAGGGTGCATCCAGCTCTGGCCGGGCACAGATACTAACTGAGGTCTGGAGGAGGGGCATAGAGGGAGGAGCCAGTGCACACCAGATATAGTAACTAATCTTTCTTTTAAGAGTGCCCAGTCTCCTGCGGAGCCCGTCTATACCCCCATGGTCCTTATGGAGTACCCAGCATCCACTAGGACGTCAGAGAAAATAAGAATCCCATCTCTTAGGAATCTTATACTTTTTACTGGGCGCTGCCCAAGACTCATCCATCATTTCCGTCAACTCATCTGACGCTGGAAATTCAGCTTTCACTGATTTTGTTTGTTTAAATACAGGTGCTTTTGCTTTTAACGCTGTCTTGGCTGGCTCTTCCAGAGAAAGCACAGCCTTCACTGCATTAATAAGTTCAGCTACATCTTCTGAACTAAAGCTCTGCGACTGATCATACGGAGTTGAATCTATTGTTTCCGCATCATCATCCGATGTATCATCTTGTGTAGTCTGCCATACAGACGTATCTGTCTTAGTCTTACCTGCCCCTTGGTTGCTTGTAGAAGCTACTGGAACCAAACCATAGGAAGGGAGCTGCATGTATGGGTTCATAGTGTAACCTAACCCTTGAGGTGGTGCTACCGGAGCTAACCTGTCCGCTATTGAAGACAGAGTCTTTGCGAACATATTCCATGGTGGCTCTACTGGAGGTTGAACTAACTCCTGTTTTTTACTTCGCTGAAAAGCGAAACAGTTTGCACACAAACCCTTTATAAGTGACCAATTGATTCATATCAATTACCCCTGACTTACAAGATAAGCATGTTAGGGTTATAGGAGTGCTTGGTAAATTCTCCTCATCACTTTTGCCGCTCATAGACATGGTATTAACCTGTTATCGACTACACACTTTGTGACTGAAAAACACCCTATATGTCAGTATATAGAGGTGGGATCAATCTGACCACAGTGCACCTGATTTGAGGGTCAGAACAGGACTGACATTACACAGAAAAGTCAGCACACATACTAGCAGTCAGTCACATGTTAAAGCATTAGACATTGTCATATGAGAATACAACCTCCATAAGAACTTATCCATAAGTAGGAAAATTGTACTTCTGTTTTAACTGGTTCTAATTTCAACATAACATGCAGAAAACACAGTAATATACAGGTCTCATATGCAATAGGTACTAAAAATTAACAATGCATACTAAAAAGTAGAAGGAATTTTTAGTACTGTATACCCTGCCTCCAGAGAGCGGGATACAGGGAGACTCACCACACTTCCATATCCAAGCAAATACGCTGAGTGGATTCAGACGCTACTGGTGTACACTGCCGCTCTTGGTAACTGATAACGGACACGGACGCTCACCAACGGACACGGACGCTGAGAGACTCCACGTGTATGCAGACGCTAAAGGCCTGCGACTCGGTCTGGGCGGGTTTATATCCAGTGTACACAACCGCAGCGTCTAAGCTGCGACCGAGTACCCTCGTGGTAGCGTCTGAGCCGGAAGTGAGGTCATTCAGTTCATGAAACGAGAGACACGCGGGAACTGGCCATGAACTCTGAGGAGGGACGGCCAGGAGAGCGTCTGAAACCCCCTGTTGACTTAAACTCCCAGGATCGCGGCCTCACCTAGTCCTGGCGCCTATGATCCCCAGAGCGTAGCGCTGTCACACCGGGATGTTCGGCGCATCAACACACTGTTTGTAGTCTCCACCAAATCAGTGGTGTGTCCTGACCCCTCTAGTAAGAGGAAGTCCATAGACTCACCGTCTCCCCATGCTCCGGCCACAGCCTGGTTACGTCTGCTGGACCTGCTAGAACATCGACGCCCGTCGAGACAGCACTGATACCCGAAGGTAAGCGTTGTTGCGACCCGGTGGGGAGTTGTTGGAGCGACTCTTTCTGATATGCGTTTAAGACGCTGTTAAGAGAAGTCGCTCTAAAAAACATTATAGTAAGTCTATAAAAATAAAGTAATGAAAACTTGAGGCTGCTCTCACAGCAGCCCTGTGACCATGCAGCTTCCTGCCGCACCAAGCAAAAAACTGATCTGACTGAGTCAGTGGGCGGGACTATATAGTGGAGGCCCCGATGCATCCTGGGAGGCCAGAAAGCTCGTGACCGTGTTGGTGCCATTTTCGCTGTCGCTCGACAATATCCCAATGTTATCCTGTGGATAATCCTGTGGACCCAGCCAGAGAAAAATAAGATTTTACTCACCGGTAAATCTATTTCTCGTAGTCCGTAGTGGATGCTGGGACTCCGTAAGGACCATGGTGATTATACCAAAGCTCCCAAACGGGCGGGAGAGTGCGGATGACTCTGCAGCCCCGAATGAGCAAACTCTAGGTCCTCCTCAGCCAGGGTATCAAACTTGTAGACTCTTGCAAAAGTGTTTGAACCCGACCAAGTAACAGCTGGGCAAATTTGTAAAGCCGAGACCCCTCGGGCAGCCGCCCAAGAAGAGCCCACTTTACTCATGGAATGGGCTTTTACAGATTTAGGGTGCGGCAGTCCAGCCGCAGAATGTGCAAGTTGAATCGTGCTACAGATCCAGCGAGCAATAGTCTGCTTAGAAGCAGGAGCACCCAGCTTGTCGGGTGCATACAGGATAAATAGCGAGTCAGTTTTCCTGACTCCAGCCGTCCTGGAAACATTTTTAAGGGCCCTGACTACGTCCAGTAACTTGGAATCCTCCAAGTCCCAAGTAGCCGCAGGCACCACAATAGGTTGGTTCACATGAAAACTGATACCACCTTAGGAAGGAATTGGGAACGAGTCCTCAATTCCGCCCTATCCATATAAAAAAATTAGATAAGGGCTTTTGCATGATAAAGCCGCTAATTCTGATACACGCCTGGCCGACGCCAAGGCCAACAGCATGACCACTTTCCACGTGAGGTATTTTAGCTCCACGGATTTAAGTGGCTCAACCCAATGCGACTTCAGGAAATCCAACACCACGTTGAGATCCCACGGTGCCACTGGAGGCACAAACGGGGGCTGACTATGCAGCACTCCCTTAACAACAGTCTGAACTTCAGGCAGTGAAGTCCGTTCCATTTTGGAAGAAAATCGATAGAGCCGAAATCTGGACCTTAATGGAACCCAATTTTAGGCCCATAGTCATCCCTGACTGTAGGAAGTGCAGAAAATCGACCTAGCTGAAATTCCTCCGTTGGGGCCTTCCTGGCCTCACAGCACGCAACATATTTCCGCCATATGCGGTGATAATGGTTTGCGTTCACTTCTTTCCTAGCTTTAATTAGCGTAGGGATAACTTCCTCCGGAATGCCCTTTTCCTTCAGGATCCGGCGTTCAACCGCCATGCCGTCAAACGCAGCCGCGGTACGTCTTGGAACAGACAGGCCCCCTGCTGCAGCAGGTCCTGTCTGAGCGGCAGAGGCCATGGGTCCTCTGAGATCATTTCTTGGAGTTCTGGGTACCAAGCTCTTCTTGGCCAATCCGGAACAATGAGTATAGTTTTTACTCCTCTCCTTATTATTCTCATTACCCTGGGTATGAGAGGCAGAGAAGGGAACACATACACCGACTGGTACACCCACGGTGTTACCAGAGCGTCAACAGCTATCGCCTGAGGGTCCATTGACCTGGCGCAATATCTTTGTAGCTTTTTGTTGAGGCGGGACGCCATCATGTCCACCTGTGGCCTTTCCCAACGGTGTACAATCATTTGGAAGACTTCTGGATGAAGTCCCCACTCTCCCGGGTGGAGGTAGTGTCTGCTGAGAAAGTCTGCTTCCCAGTTGTCCACTCCGGGAATGAACACTGCTGACAGTGCTAACACATGATTTTCCGCCCATCGGAGAATCCTTGTGGCTTCTGCCATCGCCATCCTGCTTCTTGTGCCGCCCTGTCGGTTTACATGAGCGACCGCCGTGATGTTGTCTGACTGGATCAGCACCGGCCGGTGTTGAAGCAGGGGTCTAGCCTGACCTAGGGCATTGTAAATGCCCTTAGTTCCAGAATATTTATGTGTAGGGAAGTCTCCTGACTTTTCCATAGTCCTTGGAAGTTTCTTCCCTGTGTGACTGCCCCCCAGCCTCGAAGGCTGGCATCCGTGGTCACCAGGACCTAGTCCTGTATGCCGAATCTGCGGCCCCCTAGAAGATGAGCACTCTGCAGCCACCACAACAGCGACACCCTGGCCGTTGGAGACAGGGTTATCCGCCGATGCATCTGAAGATGCGACCCGGATCACTTGTCCAACAGATCCCACTGGAAGATCCTTGCATGGGACCTGGCGAATGGAATTTCTTCGTAAGAAGCTATCATCTTTCCCAGGGCTCGCGTGCATTGATGCACCAACACCTGTATTTGTATTAGGAGGTCTTTGTCTAGAGACGACAACTCCTTGGACTTCTCCTCCGGGAGAAACCCTTTTTTCCTGTTCTGTGTCCAGAACCATACCCAGGAACAGTAGACGCGTCGTAGGAACCAGCTGCGACTTTGGAATATTCAGAATCCAGCCATGCTGTTGTAGCACTTCCCGAGATAGTGCTACTCTGACGAACAACTGCTCCCTGGACCTCGCCTTTATAAGGAGATCGTCCAAGTACGGTATAATTATTTCGGCCATTACCTTGGTAAATACCCTTGGTGCCGGGGACAGACCAACGGCAACATCTGGAATTGGTAATGACAATCCTTTAACCACAATTTTGAGGTACTCCTGGTGAAGAGGGTAAATAGGGACATGCAGGTAAGCATCCTTGATGTCCAGTGATACCATGAAACTCTCCAGGCTTGCAATAATCGCCCTGAGCGATTCCATTTTGAACTTGAACCTTCGTATATAAGTGTTCAAGAATTTCAATTTTAGAATGGGTCTCACCGAACCGTCTGGTTTCGGTACCCCAACATTCTGGAATAGTAACCCCGGCCTTGTTGAAGGAGGGGTACCTTGATTTCACCTGCTGGAAGTACAGCTTGTGAATTGCCGCCAGTACTACCTCCCTTTCTCCGAGGGCAGCAGGCAAGGCTGATGTGAGGTAACGGCGAGGGGGAGTCGCCTCGAACTCCAGCCTGTATCCCTGTGATACTACTTGCAGAACCTAGGGATCCACCTGTGGGGCAAGCCCACTGGTCCCTGAAGTTCCCGAGACACGCCCCCACCGCACCTGTCTCCACCTGTGGAGCCCCAGCGTCATGCCGTGGACTCAGAGGAAGCGGGGGAAGATTTTTGATCCTGGGAACTGGCTGTCTGGTGCAGCTTTTTCCTTCTTCCCTTGTCTCTGTGCAGAAAGGAAGCGCCTTTGACCCGCTTGCTTTTCTGAAGCCGAAAGGACTGTACCTGAAAATACGGTGCTCTCTTAGGCTGTGAGGAAACCTGAGGTAAAAAAAAAAATTCTTCCCAGCTGTTGCTGTGGATACGAGGTCCCAGAGACCATCCCCAAACAATTCCTCACCCTTATAAGGCAGAATCTCCATGTGCCTTTTAAAGGCAGCATCACCTGTCCACTGCCGGGTCTCTAATACCCTCCTGGCAGAATGGACATTGCATTAATTCTGGATGCCAGCCGGCAAATATCCCTCTGTGCATCCTTCATATATAAGACGACGTCTTTAATATGCTCTATGTTAGCAAAATATTATCCCTGTCTAGGGTATTAATATTATCTGATAGGGTATCAGACCACACTGCAGCAGCACTATTTATGCTGAGGCAAATGCAGGTCTCAGTATAGTACCTGAGTGTGTATATACAGACTTCAGGATAGCCTCCTGCTTTTTATCAGCAGGCTCCTTCAAAGTGGCCGTATCCCCAGACGGCAGTGCCACCTTTTTTGACAAACGTGTGAGCGCCTTATCCACCCTAGGGGATATCTCCCAACGTGACCTATCCTCTGGTGGGAAAGGGTACGCCAGCAGTAACTTTTTAGAAATTACCAGTTTCTTATCGGGGGAACCCACGCTTCTTTACACACTTCATTCACTCATCTGATGGGGGAACAAAACACTGGCTGCTTTTTCTCCCCAAACATAAAACCCCTTTTATGTGGTACTTGGGTTAACGTCAGAAATGTGTAACACATTTTTCATTGCCGAGATCATGCAACGGATGTTCCTAGTGGATTGTGTATATGTCTCAACCTCGTCGACACTGGAGTCAGACAACGTGTCGACATCTGTGTCTGCCATCTGAGGTAACGGGCGTTTTTTTGAGCCCCTGATGGCCTTTGAGACGCCTGGGCAGGCGCGGGCTGAGAAGCCGGCTGTCCCACAGCTGTTACGTCATCCAGACTTTTATGTAAGGAGTTGACATTGTCGGTTAATACCTTCCACCTATCCATCCACTCTGGTGTCGGCCCCACAGGGGGCGACATCCCATTTCTCGGCCTCTGCTCCGCCTCCACGTAACCTACCTCATCCAACATGTCGACACAGCCGTACCGACACACCGCACACACACAGGGAATGCTCTGACTGAGGACAGGACCCCACAAAGTCCTTTGGGGAGACAGAGAGAGTATGCCAGCACACACCAGAGCGCTATATAATGCAGGGATTAACACTATAACTGAGTGATTTTTCCCCCAATAGCTGCTTGTATACACATATTGCGCCTAAATTTAGTGCCCCCCCTCTCTTTTTAACCCTTTGAGCCTGAAAACTACAGGGGAGAGCCTGGGGAGCTGTCTTCCAGCTGCACTGTGAAGAAAAAATGGCGCCAGGGTGCTGAGGGAGATAGCCCCGCCCCTTTTTCGGCTGACTTTTCTCCCGCTTTTTTCATGGATTCTGGCAGGGGTAATTTATCACATATATAGCCCTGGGACTATATATTGTGATGGTTTGCCAGCCAAGGTGTTTATATTGCCCTCAGGGGCAAGTTAGAGAGACTCCCGCACCAGATTATAGATAAATGATCCTTTGTAGGGAATATTTATGATATAACGTATTGTGCTGACCAAACAAATATTTCAACACAATTGTATTAAAGTGGTGCTGCTTGTTGATCTAAATATACAGATTTAAAGAGAAAGAGGAAAAGCAAATCAACTTTTAATAGCAGCACTCATTCCCTGAATTATTTTTTGATTACAAATATAATTTATTCAGATATTTTATTAGTGATAGTGTAAACTACGAAAAAGATTCTCAATACCCACATGTGATATAAGTACCTTTATTATTACCACATATGATGTATTATATGTCCCCTTTATTTTAAAGGGGACAAATGAGTGAAATATTAAAACGAGTGACAAAATAACGTGTAAGAAAAAATAAATTAAATTTATGTGTATAAAGATGTATTTAAAAGAAAGTGCTAGTACGCTGTCTTGATTTATGGATCAATAAATACCTGTGATTCAAAGAATTTTTAAATGGTTTATTTAATTTGTTGAAACAACCACTGATTCTTTCTAGCCAGTGATGTTTATATAGGGTTACAGAATGTATCAGTGTTGTAACATTTCTGATGAAATCTCAATTTTGTAGATCACAATGCAACATTTGTTCCTATATAGTGAAGTGATGAGAATGTTAGGAACAACACTGCAAATATGCGGATGATAGTTTATCTGTCTGTTATAAACATGAGGTTATTATTGCCTTCAATAAGGCCGGTATACGATTACACGCTGACAAATTGTTCTTTGATATTGGGTATTATAAATTACCCCTATTGGAATGTGTGCTCACTAGCCACTACTCCTTAATTGATATCCTGCTATTATAGCAATATCCTCGATGAGACTTGCAATTTCGCACAGTACTATCTTAAAAATAAGCCTGCTTAAGCACCTCTCTGCTGCAGATACTGCTGTCTTAAATATACAGCTAACCCAGACACATATGATTAAAAAGTTGGTAATTCTCTCCTTTCATAACCACTGTTTAATTTGATCCCAGTGGTATGTGTTCACTATAAATGGAGCATACCAAATTTTTCAGAGGTATAAATGGCTTATTTTAATCAGATTCACACAGTACTAGCTCAAAAGTGAACCTGCTTGAGCACCTATTCATTGGATTATATAGGAAGGAAACATGGGATTTATATTTAACATTGGGATTCCCAAAGCCATTTTAGTGGTGGGGACGTTCCTGATTGGACAGGAGAATCCTTCGCCGAAATTTAGCGTCATGAGAGGCAAAGGTATCCAAGGCATAATGTCTAATGAATGTGTTAATGGAGGACCATGCGGCTGCCTTACATATCTGTTCTGCTGAAGCACCACGTTGTGCTGCCAATGATGGACCTACCTTACGAGTAGAGTGAGCAGAGACATTAGCCGGAACAGGGAGATCAGCCTGAGAATGTTTTTGAAATTGTCATCCGAAGCCACCTCGCCAGTGTCTGCTTATCAGCAGGCCATCCTCTCTTGTGAAATCTGTAGAGAATGAAGAGAGCACCCGTCTTTCTGATGGCAATGGTACAATCCATGAAGATTCTTAATGCACGGCCCTACGAGTAGAGTGAGCAGAGACATTAGCCGGAACAGGGAGATCAGCCTGAGAATGTTTTTGAAATTGTCATCCGAAGCCACCTCGCCAGTGTCTGCTTATCAGCAGGCCATCCTCTCTTGTGAAATCTGTAGAGAATGAAGAGAGCACCCGTCTTTCTGATGGCAATGGTACAATCCATGAAGATTCTTAATGCACGGCCCACGTTCAGCGATGCATCTCCCGCAGAAAGGCCCGGTACCTGGAAAGCCGGGACTACAATTTCTTCATTAAGGTGGAATTTAGATACCACCTTCGGAAGATACCCAGATCTAGTTCTGAGAACTGCTTTATCTGGATAAAAAAAAAATCAGAAATAGGGAATGACATGATAATGCCCCTAAATCTGATACTCTTCTAGCTGATGCCACAGCCAGTAGAAAAAGAACTTTAGCTGTCAACCACTTAAGATCCACTTTATTAAGTGGTTCAAACGGGGCAACTTGAAGGGCTTTCAGGACTAGACTTAAGGCCCAAGGCACTGTAAGAGGAACAAAAAGAGGTTGAATGAACAGCATTCCCTGGCAAAAATTATGCACATCCTGTAAATTGGAAAAAAAAATTTGGAACCATATAGTCAATGCCGACACTTGCACTCTCAAGGAAGCCACCTTCAAACCTTTATCCATTCCTGTCTGAAGGAATGCCAAGACCCTGGAAACTCTGAAAGACTTGGGGTCCATTTTCAGTTTACTGCACAAATGAATAAAGGTTTGCCATATTCGGTGATAAATGCAAGCTGAGGAAGGTTTCCTTGCTCTGAGCATAGTTTGAATTACCTGTTGTGAGAATCCTCTTGACTTCAGGATAGAGGTTTCAAGAGCCACTCCGTCGAAGACAGTCGATCCAGATGTCTGTGATAACAAGGACCCTGCATCAGTAGATCCGGACGTTGAGGGAGCAGAAGTAGAACATCCATCGACATCCTCTGGACATCTGTGTACCAATGTCTTCTGGGCCAAGCCGAAGCTATTAGTATCACGGCACCTTTTCCTTGCTTTATCTTTCTCACGACCCTGGGTAATAGGGTGATTGGAGGAAATACATAAGCCAGATGAAAATCCCATCTCACCGACAGGGCATCCACAAAGATCGCTCTGGGATCCTTTGTTCTTGGCCCGTATTCGAGCACTTTGTTGTTCAGCCAGGACGCCATGAGATCTCTCTCTGGCAACCCCCTCTTGTCTACACCCAGAGGTCTGGAAGACCTCTGGGTGTAGAGCCCATTCTGAGAAAGTTCGCTTCCCAGTTTAGGACTCCCGGAATGAACACTGCAGACAAGGATGGATGATGAAGTTCTGCCCACTTTAGTATGTGACTTACCTCCTTCATCGCTTTTCGGCTGCGAGTTCCTCCCTGATGGTTGAGAGGTACACAACTACCATCGCATTATCCGAGTGGATCTGGACTGGTTTTTCACGAAGAATGTCCTTTGCCTGAATCAGTGCCATGTATATGGCCTGAAGTTCCAATATATTTATTAGCAGGCAACCCTTCTTCCTTGGTCCATTGCCCCTGAAAACACAACCTTCCCGACACTGCTCCTCAGCCCTGGAGACTGGCGTCTGTCATCAGAATTTCCCGATCCGATAACCAAAAGGGTCTCCCCTCGTCCAGATGCGATGTCTGTAGCCACCAGGCTAATGACCTTCTTACTTCTATCGTAAGAAGCATAGTCTGTGTTTTTATCTTCTGATGCAACCCATTTCATTTGGCAAGAATCAGACGCTGCAGAGGCTTTGAGTGGAACTGTGCATACTCCACCATGTTGAATGTTAACACCAACAAACCCATCACGCGCATTGCTGCGTGAATGGATACCATTTGACTGTGTAACAAGTCCTGAATCCTTGACTGAACCTTCGATATCTTGCCCAGAGGTAAAATTACTCTCTGAAGACCTGAATCCAGTACAGCCCCCAAGCGAGTTATCTGTTGTGACGGAACCAGAGATGATTTTGCCCAATTTATGAGCCACCCGTCTATTGCAGAGGACATAAGAGCAATTCCTGCGTCCGTGCCAGGATTAAAATATCGTCGAGGTATGGAAATATTCTTATCCCCTGCTGGCGGAGATAAGCTGCCATTGCCACCATAATCTTAATACTCTGGGAGCTGTGGCTAACCCAAAAGGTAGGGCCTGGAACTGAAAATGCTGTTGGAGGATAGCGAACCTGAGATAGCACTGATGGGACCGTGCTATAGGAACATGTAGGTAAGCATCCTGTATATCCAGGGATACCATATAATCCCCTGGCTCCAGGGCCAAAATGATGGAACGTAACGTCTCTATGTGAAACAGAGGCACCCAAATGTATTTGTTCAGTACTGTGAGATTGAGAATGGGCCGAAATTACCCATTCGGCTTCTGAACTAAAAACAGGTTGGAGTAAAAACCCTGTCCTCGTTGTGCAGGAGGAACTGGAATGACTACTCCTGACTGAAGCAATTTCTGAACTGTCTCTAATAAAGCCCTGGCCTTAGTCTCTACCCGAGATTGGCTGGTCAAAAAAATAAAAAGCATAACCTAGAGATACCGTATCCTGCACCCAGGCATCTGTTGTAGACTGCTGCCAGATCTGTGCAAACTGAAGAAGTCGGCCCCACACCCTGGGGTCCCCCAGGTGGAGGCCCACACTTCAAAAGGGTTTCCCCTTCTGACTCCAGAATATCTGTCAATTCTTTACCAAAAAGAATATCTCCAGAAAAGGGCAAAGATTCCAAAACCTTCTTAGATTCTGAATCAGCTTTCCACGTACGTAGCCAAACTGCTCTGCGAGCAGCTATTGTTGAAGCGGATGTCCTGGAGGCAATAGTACCCATAGCCAATGCTGCTTCTTCCAAGAACATTGCAGCCTGTTTTATATGAGCTATATGGGATTTTTGCTCTCTAAGCTATTGAAAAATGCCCCTCCAATGCATCAGCCCAGGCAGCCATGGCTTGCCTTATGACTGCCCCAGGCAGGGAAAAAATTTTTTTTTTTCGAAAACCATCCACTCTTATCCGTGACATCATTTAATGATGTTGAAGGCAAAGGTAATGTAGATTTTCACACTTATCGAATTACATGCGTATCTACTTTAGGAGCCACCTCCCTTTGTAAACAATCCCCAGATGAAAGAGGATAATTGGAATTCCAATTCTTAGGAATTCTAAAATTCTTATTGGGCATAGCCCAAGCCTCTTCCAAAATTTCCGTCAGCTGATCTGACCCTGGAAACTCAGTCTTAACTGTTTTGGGACGTTTAAACACAGGTGCCTTGGTTTTTAACACAGGCTCTGCTGAATCCTCTAAGGATAGAATGGCTTTCATTACTTTAATTAACTCGGCTATATCCACTGAGCCGAGACCTTCCTCTTCCTCTTCGTATGCCGAAGTAGAATTTATTAAGCTTTCATCTTCCGATCAACCCTCATCTGAATCATGTGTAGTCTGTGAGGGTGCAGATTTACTTACTACTGTCTTATCAGCTTGTTTCCTTTAAGAGACTGCTGCTGGAAGTGAAACACCATAGGTGGGGAGCTGCATGTAAGGGTTAATAGTGTAACCTATCCCTGGTACAGGAGTTGGAGGAATTATCCGTTCAG